>NC_083227.1:2419201-2719201 GCF_032191835.1 Heteronotia binoei
GGCCATTCCAAAAGCTGCAAGTGGAGGAGTGGGGAATCAAACCTGGTTCTCCCAGATAAGACAGCTCTGGCTGACCCAAGGCCATTCCAGCAGCTGCAAGTGGAGGAGGGAGGGAATCAAACCCGGTTGTCCCAGATAAGAGAGCTCTGGCTGAACCAAGGCCATTCCAGCAGCTGCAAGTGGAGGAGTGGGGAATCAAACCCGGTTCTCCCAGATAAGAGAGCTATGGCTGACCCAAAGCCATGCCAGCAGGTGGAAGTGGAGGAGTGAGGAATCAAACCCGGTTCTCCCAGATAAGAGAGCTCTGGCTGACCCAAGGCCATTCCAAAAGCTGCAAGTGGAGGAGTGGGGAATCAAACCCGGTTCTCCCAGATAAGAGAGCCCTGGCTGACCCAAGGCCATTCCAGCAGGTGCAAGTGGAGCAGAGGGGAATCAAACCCGGTTCTCCCAGATAAGAGAGCTATGGCTGACCCAAAGCCATGCCAGCAGGTGCAAGTGGAGGAGTGAGGAATCAAACCCGGTTCTCCCAGATAAGAGAGCTCTGGCTGACCCAAGGCCATTCCAAAAGCTGCAAGTGGAGGAGTGGGGAATCAAACCTGGTTCTCCCAGATAAGACAGCTCTGGCTGACCCAAGGCCATTCCAGCAGCTGCAAGTGGAGGAGTGGGGAATCAAACCCGGTTCTCCCAGATAAGAGAGCTATGGCTGACCCAAGGCCATTCCAGCAGCTGCAAGTGGAGGAGGGGGGAATCAAACCTGGTTCTCCCAGCTAAGAGAGCTCTGGCTGACCCAAGGCCATTCCAGCAGCTGCAAGTGGAGGAGGGGGGGAATCAAACCCGGTTCTCTCAGATAAGAGAGCTATGGCTGACCCAAGGCCATTCCAGCAGCTGCAAGTGGAGGAGTGGTGAATCAAGCCCGTTTCTCCCAGATAAGAGAGCTCTGGTTGACCCAAGGCCATTCCAGCAGCTGCAAGGGGAGGAGTGGGGAATCAAGCCCGGTTCTCCCAGATAAGAGAGCTATGGCTGACCCAAGGCCATTCCAGCAGCTGCAAGTGGAGGAGCGGGGAATCAAACCTGGTTCTCCCAGCTAAGAGAGCTCTGGCTGACCCAAAGCCATTCCAGCAGCTGCAAGTGGAGGAGGGGGGAATCAAACCTGGTTCTCCCAGCTAAGAGAGCTCTGGCTGACCCAAGGCCATTCCAGCAGCTGCAAGTGGAGGAGGGGGGGAATCAAACCCGGTTCTCTCAGATAAGAGAGCTATGGCTGACCCAAGGCCATTCCAGCAGCTGCAAGTGGAGGAGTGGTGAATCAAGCCCGTTTCTCCCAGATAAGAGAGCTCTGGTTGACCCAAGGCCATTCCAGCAGCTGCAAGGGGAGGAGTGGGGAATCAAGCCCAGTTCTCCCAGATAAGAGAGCTATGGCTGACCCAAGGCCATTCCAGCAGCTGCAAGTGGAGGAGCGGGGAATCAAACCCGGTTCTCCCAGATAAGAGAGCTCTGGCTGACCCAAAGCCATTCCAGCAGCTGCAAGTGGAGGACTGGGGAATCCAACCCGGTTCTCCCAGATAAGAGAGCTATGGCTGACCCAAGGCCATTCCAGCAGCTGCAAGTGGAGGAGTGGGGAATAAAACCCGGTTCTCTCAGATAAGAGAGCTATGGCTGACCCAAGGCCATTCCAGCAGCTGCAAGTGGAGGAGTGGTGAATCAAGCCCGTTTCTCCCAGATAAGAGAGCTCTGGTTGACCCAAGGCCATTCCAGCAGCTGCAAGTGGAGGAGGGAGGGAATCAAACCCGGTTCTCCCAGATAAGAGAGCTCTGGCTGACCCAAGGCCATTCCAGCAGCTGCAAGGGGAGGAGTGGGGAATCAAACCCGGTTCTCCCTGATAAGAGAGCTATGGCTGACCCAAAGCCATGCCAGCAGGTGCAAGTGGAGGAGTGAGGAATCAAACCCGGTTCTCCCAGATAAGAGAGCTCTGGCTGACCCAAGGCCATTCCAAAAGCTGCAAGTGGAGGAGTGGGGAATCAAACCTGGTTCTCCCAGATAAGACAGCTCTGGCTGACCCAAGGCCATTCCAGCAGCTGCAAGTGGAGGAGGGAGGGAATCAAACCCGGTTGTCCCAGATAAGAGAGCTCTGGCTGAACCAAGGCCATTCCAGCAGCTGCAAGTGGAGGAGTGGGGAATCAAACCCGGTTCTCCCAGATAAGAGAGCTATGGCTGACCCAAAGCCATGCCAGCAGGTGGAAGTGGAGGAGTGAGGAATCAAACCCGGTTCTCCCAGATAAGAGAGCTCTGGCTGACCCAAGGCCATTCCAAAAGCTGCAAGTGGAGGAGTGGGGAATCAAACCCGGTTCTCCCAGATAAGAGAGCCCTGGCTGACCCAAGGCCATTCCAGCAGGTGCAAGTGGAGCAGAGGGGAATCAAACCCGGTTCTCCCAGATAAGAGAGCTATGGCTGACCCAAAGCCATGCCAGCAGGTGCAAGTGGAGGAGTGAGGAATCAAACCCGGTTCTCCCAGATAAGAGAGCTCTGGCTGACCCAAGGCCATTCCAAAAGCTGCAAGTGGAGGAGTGGGGAATCAAACCTGGTTCTCCCAGATAAGACAGCTCTGGCTGACCCAAGGCCATTCCAGCAGCTGCAAGTGGAGGAGGGAGGGAATCAAACCCGGTTCTCCCAGATAAGAGAGCCCTGGCTGACCCAAGGCCATTCCAGCAGCTGCAAGTGGAGGAGGGAGGGAATCAAACCCGGTTCTCCCAGATAAGAGAGCTCTGGCTGACCCAAGGCCATTCCAAAAGCTGCAAGTGGAGGAGTGGGGAATCAAACCTGGTTCTCCCAGATAAGACAGCTCTGGCTGACCCAAGGCCATTCCAGCAGCTGCAAGTGGAGGAGGGAGGGAATCAAACCCGGTTCTCCCAGATAAGAGAGCCCTGGCTGACCCAAGGCCATTCCAGCAGGTGCAAGTGGAGGAGTGTAGGATCAAACCCGGTTCTCCCAGATATGAGAGCTCTGGCTGACCCAAGGCCATTCCAGCAGGTGCAAGTGGAGGAGTGTAGGATCAAACCCGGTTCTCCCAGATATGAGAGCTCTGGCTGACCCAAGGCCATTCCAGCAGGTGCAAGTGGAGGAGTGTAGGATCAAACCCGGTTCTCCCAGATATGAGAGCTCTGGCTGACCCAAGGCCATTCCAGCAGCTGCAAGTGGAGGAGTGGGGAATCAAACCCAGTTCTCCCAGATAAGAGAGCTCTGGCTGACCCAAGGCCATTCCAGCAGCTGCAAGTGGAGGAGTGGGGAATCAATCACGGTTCTCCCAGATAAGAGAGCTATGGCTGACCCAAGGCCATTCCAGCAGCTGCAAGTGGAGGAGGGAGGGAATCAAACCCGGTTCTCCCAGATAAGAGCCCGCACACTTAGTCAGGATACGAAACTGGCTGTCCAAAAGCTATGCAAACAGACAGCCGCGTTGGTCTGAAGCAGCGGAACAAAACAGGAATCGATTGCACCTCTATTTTATTAGTTTTATTCAGAACGTCAGCTTTCGTGTGCCTGCCCTCTTCTTTGGGGGAGAAGGCATCTGAAGAAGCGGCATGCACACGAAAACTGACGTTCTGAATAAAACTAAGGTGGCCTTAAAGGTGCAATCGACTCCTGTTTGGAGTCCAAAAAAATACGTCTTGCATTCCAAAAAAGTCTCCGGCTCAGCTCCCCGACAGAAGCGCCCCGCAGCTCCCTGCATCTCTCCCTCCTGCTCTCCACTCCGCTCCCTCCCCGTATTACTTGCGAGGAGACCTCCCCGGACTCCGGCTGCTGCAAAGAAGCTGCTCGCCTTCCTTCCCCTTGCAGATCCGAAGCCCCGCCCGCTTCCCTGGGGCCATTCAGGAGCAACAACCCCACCCTTTCCTGCCCCCCCCCAGAATAACCCCACCCTTTCCTGCCCCCCCCCCCGCCTGGCCGGGCACTCCCTTTAACCCTTTCCCTGCTGCAGGCGGAGGTGAAGGGCTCCCCGCCCCTCCAAAGCGCCTTTAGGGTCTCTGGGAGACCCCCTGCGCCTCTTCCTCCCCACCAGCCTCTGGGGGGGAGGGTGCGCTGGGGAGCCTGGCCTGTGGGTGACGCTTGCCACCTCCTGCTCGGGAGATTCCTGGAGGTGATGCTTCTTCCCTTTGGGGGAGGGACAAATGGCTGCATTCTTGGAAGGGGGGGGGGAGCTCTCACCAGCCCTCCCCTTCAGTGGGGCTCCCTCCCTCCCTCCCAGCCTGGAAGAAGCGCAGCCGCTCTGCCTGGGTCCGGGAGCTGGGAACAGGCCCGGGAGCGGCTTCATCTCTGTCCAGCGCTGCGGGGGTTAAAGGGACAGGGCCGGTTTGGCAAGGGGGGCCGCGGGGGGGGGGAGGAAAAAGGGCTCTTCTGGGGGGGGGGAGAAGTTTCTGAAGTGCCCCCGAGAGGAAGGAAGGAAGGAAGGAAGGAAGGAAGGAAGGAAGGAAGGAAGGAAGGAAGGAAGGAAGGGAAGGGAGGAGGGAAGGAAGGAAGGAAGGGAGGAGAAGGAAGGAAGGAAGGGAAGGGAAGGGAAGGGAGGAGGGAAGGAAGGAAGGAAGGAAGGAAGGAAGGAAGGGAAGGGAGGAGGGAAGGAGGGAAGGAAGGGAGGAAGGAAGGAAGGAAAGGGAGGAGGGAAGGAAGGAAGGAAGGGAAGGGAGGAGGGAAGGAAGGAAGGGAGGAAGGAAGGGAAGGGAGGAGGGAAGGAAGGAAGGAAGGAAGGGAAGGGAGGAGGGAAGGGAGGAAGGAAGGAAGGAAGGAAGGAGGAAGGACGGAAGGAAGGAAGGAAGGAAGGAAGGAAGGAAGGAAGGCGGAGCAGCCGGGGAAAGCCCCCCCCCCTTGCAGCAGCAGCCGGATCCCGGGGAGGTCTCCTTGCAAGGAGCTCCAAGTGCGCCGCTTGTCTCCTGCTTTGTTCCTTGCAAGGAAGCCCTGCGGGGCGGAGAAGCTTTGCAGTCCCGGGGAAGAGGGAGACAGGCGGCTCTCTGGAGGGCTCTTGCTTTGGGCGGAGAGTTCGAATTCGACCACTTCAGAAGGGAAGAAACGTTTTTAAAAAGTAGCCAAAGGCTGCTCCTCCTCCGGGATCTTCCTGCTGCTGCCCTCCCTTGGCCCCGCCTTCCTCCCCTTGGAGCCTGGCGGGGGCGGGGCAGAATGAAGCATGGTGGGGCTGGGGGCGTCCTGGGCCCAACCCTTCCTCCGGGAAGGACATCTGGAGATCAGGAAGCCCTATGGGAGCCGCCAGGTGCACTCCTTCGCCCCTGAGGAGGCTGCAGCATGTGTGGTTTGGGGCTTGGCTGGCATCGGTGGGCAGAGGAGAGGCAGAGCCCTCTAGGCCTCCCCTCCTCCAGATTTTCAGGCGAGGGGTGATGTGTCAGAGATCATAGAATCCTAGAGTTGGAAGGGACCTCGAAGGTCATCTAGTCCAACCCAGGAAACTCACAAACCCCTCCCCCTAAATTCACAGGATCCTCATTGCTGTCAAATGGCCATCTAGCCTCTGTTTAAAAACCTACAAGGAAGGAGAGCCGACCACCTCCCGAGGAGGAAGCCTGTTCCACTGAGGAACTTCTCTAACGGTCAGGAATCCTAGAGTTGGAAGGGACCTCTAAGGTCATCTAGTCCAACCCCCTGCACAACGCAGGAAACTCACAAACACCTCCCCCTAAATTCACAGGAACTTCATTGCTGCCAGGTGGCCATCTAGCCTCTGTTGAAAAACCTCCAAGGAAGGAGAGCCCACCACCTACCAAGGAGGAAGCCTGTTCCACTGAGGAACCGCTCTCACGGTCAGGAATCATAGATTTGGAAGGGACCTCCAGGGTCATCTAGTCCAACCTCCTGCACAATGCAGGAAACTCACAAACACCTTCCCCTAAATTCACAGGATTTAGCCTGGAGAGGAGGCGGCTGAGAGGTGATAGGATCACCATCTTCAAGTACTTGAAGGGCTATTAGATAGAGGATGGTGTGGAATTGTTTTTTGTGCCCCAGAAGGCAGGACCAGAACCAATGGGTTGAGATTAAATCAAGAGAGTTTCCGGCTCAACATTAGGAAGAACTTCCTCACCGTCAGAGCGATTCCTCAGTGGAACAGGCTTCCTCCTCGGGAGGTGGTGGGCTCTCCTTCCTTGGAGGTTTTTAAGCAGAGGCTAGATGGCCATCTGACAGCAATGAAGATCCTGTGAATTTTGGGGGAGGTGTTTGTGAATTTCCTGCATTGTGCAGGGGGTTGGATTAGATGACCCTAGAGGTCCCTTCCAGCATTATGATTCTATGCTGGCATCAAAGTTGTGAGCTACTGTATAAATTAGTTTGCTCTGGGGCCATTTTTCCTGAGCTAAGGCAAAAATGTGTGAGGCAGGGGCTAAAAAACTGTGAGCTAGCTCACACTGACTCAGCTTTGAGGGAATACTGATTGTGATATATAATTATACAGCTCACGGACTGGTTGCTAAGAGGCCACAGACTGGTACTGGTCCATGGGCCAGGGGGTGGGGACCCCTGTCTTAGACTATAGGCAGCACCAACAAAAATCACGCCTCCACGGATTCGCGGCCCCACACCAGTGCAAAAATGGGTTTCCAAAGCATGGATCCTAATGAATTTATAGGACTTTTACGCTGAAATTAAATTAAAGCACAATCAAACTGTAGGCCATGTTTCAGACTATAGGCAGGGCTGCAAAAATCATGGCCGCACAACTTCATGGCATCACAACAGTGGGGAAGTATCTTTCCAAAGCATGGATCCTTATGAATTGTACTTTGGATCCCCTCAAGCTCAAGATCAGATCTTATATCATGTCCATGTGCAGAGTCTGTGCCACAGAAATCACGGATCCACAACTCTGTGGCAACACCATGAAGCAAAAACATGGTTTTGGAGCAGGGATCCTCAAGGTTTTTGCATTGAGTCACTCCAATATCAGCATCAAATCACATATTGTATCTATGGGCAGAGCTTGCAGCCAAGGCTTTATGGCAACACCATGAAGCAAAAACATGGTTTCGAAGCATGGATCCTCTAGGATCTCTTTACTTTGGGACACCCCAAGCTCACCATCAAAACACATTTTTTGTCCATGGGCAGAGCTTGTACCACAGAAATCAAATTAATGCATATTGGAGTCAAAAATCCTAACAATAAGTACTCGGTGATGGGGTCTGAACTGATGGAGACTGACCGAGAGAGAGATCTTGAAGTCACGGTAGATAATTTACTGAAAATGGGAGAAAAGTCTTCCTTTCTCTTCCTCTGTCCCATGCATGATCTTGCAAACCTCTATCATGTCACCCCTCGACTGATGTTTCTCGAAGCTAAAGAGCCAAAGAGCTCCAAGCACTTTAACTGTTCCTCATAGGGAAAGTGTTCTAACCCTTTAATCGTTTTAGTTGCCATTTTATGCACTTTTCTCAATGATACAGCATCTTTTTTGTGGCGTGGTGACTAGAATTGTACACATTACTCCAAATGAGGCTGCGCCATCGATTTATACAGGAGCATTGTGATAGTGGCTGGTTTGTTTTTCATTCCCTTCCTAATAATTCCCAGCATGGTGTTGGCCTTTTTTATTGCAATCGCACACTGCCTCAACATTTTCAGCGAGTTATCTACCAAGACTCCAAGATCTCTCTCTTGGTCAGTCTCTACCGGTTCAGAACCCATCAACTTGTATTGATAGTTAGGGTTTTGGGCCCCAATGTGCATTGCTTTGTACTTGGCCATGTTAAACCTCATTTGTCACAGTGACGCCCACTCGCCCAGCCTCAACAGATCCCTTTGGAGTGCCTCACAATCCTCTCTGGTTCTCACCACCCTGAACAATTTAGTGTCATCCGCAAACTATGCCACTTTGCTGCTTGCTCCCAACTCCAGATCATTAATGAACAAGGTAAAAAGCATGGGACCCAGTACTGAGCCCTGCGGCACCCCACTGCTTACCATCCTCTCCTCTGAAAATTGCCCATTTATACTCACTCTCTGTTTCCTATTCATTAGCCAGTTTTTGATCCATAAGAGGACTTGTCCTTTTACCCAATGACTATTGAGTTCACTTAGGAGCCCTTGATGAGGAACTTTCTGGAAGTCAAGGTAAACATCTATTGGGTCCCCTTTGTCCACATGTTTGTTCACCCCCTCAAAGAACTCTAATAGGTTAGTGAGACAAGATCTTCCCTTACAGAACCCATGCTGAATCTTCCTCAATAGCTTTTGTTCATTTTGGGGTGAGGCAGTTGTGAGATTCCGGCATTGTGCAGGGGGTTGGACTAGATGACCCTGGAGGTCCCTTCCAACGCTAGAATTCTATGATTCCTCAATGTGCTTTCTAATTCTCTTTTTATTCAGTTTCCACCAACTTACCCGGTATTGACATCAGACTGACTGGCCTGTACTTTCCTGAATTTCCTCTGGAACCATTTTAAAAGATGGGGGTGACATTAGGTACCTTCCAGTCCTCAGGAATCTTTCATTTCAATGAAAGATTACATATTTTTTTCAGGAGGTCCACAAGTTCAACTTTGAGTTCTTTCAGAACTCTTGGACGTATGTCATCCGGGCCTGGTAACTTATCAGTTTTTAAATTGTCTATCAGTTGTAGGACATCCTTTCTCATCACCTGAATAAGATTCAGGTCTTTCAACACCCCTCCTGAAATCAGCAAGTCTGGAGTGGGCAAACGCTTCTCATCTTCCACAGTGAAGACGAAGGGGGAAAATGCATTCAGCTTCTCAGTCTTTTCTCTATCCTCCTTCAGTAATCATTTGACCCCTTGGTCATCGAAGGGCCCCATTGCCTCCCTGGCTGGTATCCTGCTTTTAATGTATTTGAAGACATTTTTATTGTTGGTCTTTTATGTTTTTTGCATAAGAACATAAGAGAAGCCCTGTTGGATCAGGCCAATGACCTATCCAGTCCAACACTCTGTGTCACATAAGAACAGAAGAGAAGCCCTGTTGGATCAGGCCAGTGGCCCCTCCAGTCCAACACTCTGTGTCACATAAGAACATAAGAGAAGCCCTGTTGGATCAGGCCAACAGCCCCTCCAGTCCAACACTCTGTGTCACATAAGAACAGAAGAGAAGCCCTGTTGGATCAGGCCAATGGCCCATCCAGTCCAACACTCTGTGTCACACAGTGGCCAACCCCCCCCCCCAAGTGCCATCAGGAGGTCTAGCAGTGGGGCCAGGACACAGGAAACCCTCCCACTGTTGCCCCCCCCCAAAGCACCCAGAATACAGGGCATCTGCACGAGAAAGAGTTCTGTCAATAGCCACTGATGGACCTCTGCTCCATATTTTTATCCAATCCCCTCTTGGAGCTGTCTATGCTTATAGCTGCCACCACCTCCTGTGGCAGTGAATTCCACATGTTAATCACCCTTTGGGTGAAGAAGTACTTTTTTTTATCTGTTTTAACCGGACTGCTCAGCAATTTCATTGAATGTCCATGAGTTCTCGTATTGTGAGTGTCGTGCCTGCCCCTGCTGACTCAGAGCAGGTGCCTGCTGCTGACCCCGCCCCTGCTGTGCAGATGCCTTCAGCAACAGAGGACGTAAGTCCTGAAGGAGCCAGCCAGCAGCAGGGGCCACCTGAAACCAATCTGGCCACACCAGGTACTAGCTCATCTCCCCCAGACTCACCAACACCTGGGGCCCGCCTGCGCGAGAGGAGACGCCTGGAATTCAGGAACAGGCGTAGAGAGGCGCGCATGCGGGCTAGAAGAGATCTGAGCCCGGAGTTCTAACGAGCCAATTAGCCAGCAGTATATCTGGGATCCTGGCCTCAGGCCAAACTGTGCTGGCAACAAGCGAACACCCTTGGATGTGTCTGCGTCTCGCACCCCTTGCTTCGGAAAGAACCTGTGCATTCCTGACCCGGCCTGACCCATAGACTGGTATCCTGGACTCTGGCTTTGCTTATCGGACTGGCTTAGGTATCGTTTGATCTCGGCTTTGCTTCCCGGCTTCTGACTCTCGGCCCTGTTTCCCGGCTTCTGACTTTCGGCTCGGCTCCCCGGCTCCTGACTCTCGGCTTCCCTGACCAAGCTTCCGTCTCACCCTCCAGCCTGCCTGTTTACGTTATCAATCAACTGGACTGTTTTACGACCACTCCCTGTGCTTCGCCTGGGCTGTCTGCGAGAGGTCCTGGCTCGTTGCCAGGACGATAGCAGCCGCAGCTTCGTGTCAGAGACTCGGGCCGTGACAGCTTGCCAGCACCCAAAACTCACCAGGCACGCTCATGACGGACCAAGCGGCAGGAGGCATGGACCCCTTGCCGGGGCTCCTAGACCAGGTGCAGCAATTAACCCAAGCGGTGATTACTCTGCAGCAGCAGACTGCGTCCAATGCCGTGGCCTTGGCTGCCGCCGCTGCTCCCCGCTCTCGCTGCCCGGTGAGCATTCCTGAGAAATTCGCAGGAAACTTGGAAGAGTTCCCTGCCTTCCTCGCCCAGTGTGAACTATACATGGAGATAAGGCAGGGCGACTTCCCTACAGACAAACCAAAAGTCTGTTTTATCCTGAGCCTGCTTAAAGGGCCAGCGGCCAAGTGGGCCACTCCTCTGCTGCTAGAGCCCTCGCCGCTGCTAGCAGACTACACACGGTTCAAGGCACACTTCCAGGCCGCCTATGCCAACCCTGTGCGTGCTGAGACAGCTAATCGCAAGATACGGGCTCTGCACCAAGGCCAGAACTCTGTGTCTCAGTATACCACAGAGTTCCAGCTGCTGGCTCAAGACCTGGCCTGGAATGAAGCTGCCTTGGTGGACCAGTACACTGAAGGCCTCTCCGATGCCGTCCTGGACGAACTGGCACGCACCGACCGCCCAGCCGCCCTCCAGGACCTGATCCTGCTGTGTCTACGCATTGATGGGCGACTGCAAGGTCGGCGCCAGAGGCAGAAGAGGGGCACTACTCCAACAAGGCCCCCCCCGGCGGCTCCCGTTCCAGGTACCCCAGCTTTACCGCCGGCTGTAGAACCCATGCAGCTGGGCGGCGCCCGCCCTCGCCTGACCCCTGAGGAGAAGAACCGACGGCGCACCCACAACCTGTGCCTGTATTGTGGAGGGGACGGGCATTTTGCAAGCTCCTGCCCGGCCAAATCAAAGCGCACCCCGAGCTCCGCTGCCTCGGTAAAAGGCCAGCCCCAGGTCTAGCCGGATCTCCTGGCCTGGGGCACTCCTTGAGGTCCTCTAGCTCCGTCCATCCACCACCCACCCCGTTCCTGGTCCCGATCCGCCTGCAGCTTCCCGACGACCGGTGGATCTTCGTCCATGCCATGTTGGACTCAGGGGCTGCCTGCTGCTACATGGACAGCCACTTTGCCAAGGAGCATGGCGTCCCCGTTCGGGAAAAGGGAACTCCTACACTGGTCGAGGCAGTGGATGGTCGTCTGCTGCGCTCGGGGCCGGTCCGCCACGAAACTCTACCACTCGTTTTGTGGGTCCAACAGCGCCAAGGGAAGCAGACCTTCGATTTGGCCCGCATGCCACGCTTCCCTGTTATCTTGGGCCTGTCCTGGCTGCAAGCCCACAACCCCCATGTGGACTGGGTGCAACGTGAACTGAGCTTTTCGAGTACCCTCGCACCCTGTTCCCCGCTACCACCCGACTCGACTCAGGTGCCGCCTGTCAACCAACCCGGTTCCCCACGCACCACCAGCCTCCTGGGGGCCGCCACCACACTCCCAACTCCCTACCAGGAGTTCGCGGACGTCTTCAATGAGAAGGAAGCAGACCAGCTTCCCCCACATCGGCCCTACGATTGCGCCATCGACCTGGTGCCCGGCGCTCCGCTACCCGCGGGCCGCCTGTACCCCATGGCAGACCCGGAACTGGCTGCCCTCCGGGAGTACTTGGACAAGAACTTGGCCCGAGGGTTCATTAGACCCTCCACCTCGCCCCTGTCTTCACCTGTCCTGTTCGTTAAGAAGAAGACCGGGGACCTGCGACTCTGCAACGACTACCGGGCCCTCAATAAGATTACCATTCGGAACCGCTACCCGCTCCCACTGATCCCTGAGCTCCTCGACCGCGTCAAAGGGGCCACGATCTACACCAAGCTCGACCTTCGCGGGGCCTACAACTTGGTTCGTATCAAAGCCGGGGATGAGTGGAAGACCGCTTTTGGCACCAGGTATGGCCAATACGAACATCTGGTCATGCCCTTTGGGCTCACCAATGCCCCCGCCGTCTTCCAACATTTTATGAATGACGTTTTCCGTGACCTGCTAGACCGGTTCCTGATCATTTATTTAGATGACATTTTGGTCTACTCTGCATCCGAACAGGAGCACATCCACCACGTCCGCCAGGTGCTACAGCGACTCCGAGCCAATCGCCTGTATGCCAAGCTGGAGAAATGTGCTTTCCACCTCCAGTCCGTTGAGTTCCTGGGGCACATCATTTCCCCCCAGGGAACCCAGATGGATCCGCGGAAGGTCGACGCCATCCTTCAATGGCAGGCCCCTCGAAGTCGGAAGGACATCCAGCGCCTCCTGGGCTTCGCCAATTATTACAGGCAATTCATCGCGGGCTACGCCGACCTCACCAAGCCCTTGACCAGACTCCTCCGACCGAAGGAGCCCTTTCAGTGGACCCCCGAAGCCGACCGGGCCTTCCGCCAGCTCAAGCAGAGTTTTTCCTCCAGTCCCCTTCTGCGGTACCCTGACCCGAGCTTGCCCTTCATGGTGGAAGCGGACGCCTCCAATGTGGCCCTCGGAGCCGTGCTCTCCCAGCGGGACGAGCCTAGCCAGCCATGGCAGCCCTGCGCCTACTACTCCCGGCAGCTCTCGGCTGCCGAACGCAATTACACCATTTGGGAGAGAGAGCTCCTGGCTATCAAGGTGGCCTTTGAGGTCTGGCGCCACCACCTTGAGGGGGCCAGGCATCCGGTCCAAGTCTTCACCGACCATCGTAACCTGGAACATTTGCAGACCACCCGCCGGCTGAACCAGCGGCAGATCCGGTGGTCCCTGTTCTTCTCACGATTTGACTTTACCATCACCTACGTCCCGCACTCCCAGAACCAGAGAGCCGACGCTCTGTCCCGCCGGCCGGACTATAACACCTCTAGTGCCACCGAAGCCCCCAGGGCTAGTATTCTGCCACCCTCGGTCTTTGCCGCCACTCTGACCGCACCCGCCCTGGTGGCCGAGATACAGGCCAGCCAAGACACCGACCCGTGGGCGCAGAAACACCTGCAGGAACCGCAGCAAGACCCTGCCGGAGAACTATCCACCCGGGATGGGCTGCTCTACCATCGGGAGCAGTTGTACGTCCCTCCCGGGCCTCTCCGATCCCGCATCCTCCGGCTGGCCCACGATGCCCCCCCGGCTGGGCACTTCGGGCAGCACAAGACCGCCCATCTGTTGACCCGGGACTTCTGGTGGCCTCGCGTCCGAGCGGACGTTAGTCGCTACGTGGCTTCTTGCGAGGTCTGCCGCCGAGCCAAGAACGTACCGGCCAAGCCCTCCGGTCTCCTGCAACCCCTGCCGACTCCCGCCGGTCCCTGGGACGTGGTGTCCATGGACTTTATCGTAGACCTGCCACGATCCCAGGGCCACACCTGCATTTTCGTTGTGGTGGACCTGTTCACCAAAATGGCCCACTTCGTCCCCTGTGCCAGAGTACCATCCGGGCCGGAGACTGCCCAGCTGTACCTAAACCACGTCTTCCGCCTGCACGGGTTACCCACGCAGGTCATCTCGGATCGGGGCCCACAATTCACATCCCGCTTTTGGCAGGCCTTCCAGCACGGTTTGGGGACAGAACTACACCTGTCTTCCGCCTACCATCCCCAGACCGACGGGCAGACCGAGCGGACCAACGCCACCTTGGAGCAGTACTTGCGCTGCTATACCAGCTATCAGCAAGACAACTGGGCCACTCTGCTACCCCTGGCAGAGTTCGCGTATAACAACGCAGTCCACAGCTCTACGCGGACCACGCCGTTTGCCGCCAACTATGGACTGCACCCCCGATTCTTCCCTCCGCTCGGCCCCTCCGCCAACGTTCCCGCAGCCACCGACCGACTTGAGGAACTCCACGCGCTCCACGCCCTCCTGCGCACTCAGCTCCAGCGCGCCAAGGACGCTTACAAACTGGCCGCGGACCGACATCGCCAGGACGGAGCCCCCCTCAAGGTCGGAGATTCTGTCTGGCTCTCGACCCGGTACCTCCGGACTCCTGGCCGGTCCTCCAAGCTAACCGATCGGTTCATCGGGCCCTTCCCCATAGAGGCGCAAGTCAACCCCGTGGCATTCCGCCTACGCCTTCCGGCCCACCTCCGGATACACCCCGTATTCCACCGCTCCCTCCTCCAACCAGCGGCAGCGCCGGACCCAAACAGGGACGTTCCACCACCGCCTCCGCCACCGGTGCTGGTGGACGATGAGGAAGAGTTTGAAGTCCACCAGATCCTAGACTCCCGGCTGCACCGAGGTCAACTCCAGTACCTGGTGGACTGGGAAGGCTACCCTCCCGAGGATCGCTCCTGGGAACCGGCTGCCCACCTGCATACCCCTGACCTGCTCCGGCAGTTTCATGAGGCCTACCCAGATAAGCCAGGCGGCTTGGATGAGGGGGGGCCTGAGGGGGGGGATAGTGTCGTGCCTGCCCCTGCTGACTCAGAGCAGGTGCCTGCTGCTGACCCCGCCCCTGCTGTGCAGATGCCTTCAGCAACAGAGGACGTAAGTCCTGAAGGAGCCAGCCAGCAGCAGGGGCCACCTGAAACCAATCTGGCCACACCAGGTACTAGCTCATCTCCCCCAGACTCACCAACACCTGGGGCCCGCCTGCGCGAGAGGAGACGCCTGGAATTCAGGAACAGGCGTAGAGAGGCGCGCATGCGGGCTAGAAGAGATCTGAGCCCGGAGTTCTAACGAGCCAATTAGCCAGCAGTATATCTGGGATCCTGGCCTCAGGCCAAACTGTGCTGGCAACAAGCGAACACCCTTGGATGTGTCTGCGTCTCGCACCCCTTGCTTCGGAAAGAACCTGTGCATTCCTGACCCGGCCTGACCCATAGACTGGTATCCTGGACTCTGGCTTTGCTTATCGGACTGGCTTAGGTATCGTTTGATCTCGGCTTTGCTTCCCGGCTTCTGACTCTCGGCCCTGTTTCCCGGCTTCTGACTTTCGGCTCGGCTCCCCGGCTCCTGACTCTCGGCTTCCCTGACCAAGCTTCCGTCTCACCCTCCAGCCTGCCTGTTTACGTTATCAATCAACTGGACTGTTTTACGACCACTCCCTGTGCTTCGCCTGGGCTGTCTGCGAGAGGTCCTGGCTCGTTGCCAGGACGATAGCAGCCGCAGCTTCGTGTCAGAGACTCGGGCCGTGACAGCGAGAAAGGGAAAAACGAACTTTCTCTGCCTTCTCTATCCCGTGCATAATTTTGTAAACCTCTATCGTGTCACCACCTTAGTGGACGTTTCTCCAAGCTAAAGAGCCCCAAGCATTTTAACTTTTCTTCATAGGGAAAGCGTTCCAAACCTTGAATCATTCTAGTTGCCCTTTTTCTGCATGTTTTCCAAAGCTGTAATATCTTTTTGGCGGTGCGGTGACCAGAATTGTACACAGTATCCCACATGAGGCCACACCATCGATTTATACAGGGGCATTAAGATACTGGCTGATTTGTTTTGAATTCCCTTCCTAATAATTTCCCGTGTAGTGTTGGCCTTTTTTATTGCAGTCGCACACTGTCTCTACATTTTCAGTGAGTTATCTACCACGACCCCCAAAATGTCTTTCTTGGTAAGTCTCCAACAGTTCACACAACCCATCAAGTTGTATTTATAGTTAGGATTTTTGGCCCCAATGTGCATTACTTTGCACTTGGTCACATTGAACCGCATTGTTAGGGAATTCTGTTTATGCACAGAATACCCTCAACGTCACAAACCTAAACTAAAACCTGCAGTTACCAGGAGGCTAATACATACTCACTAATAAGTTTTTAAGACCTCGTAGATAAACTTTCTTAGACTCCATGTTTAGAAAAGCAAACAGTTTATTAGATTCCAAGTTTCTCTTTAGACAGAAGGCTTAAGATATAGTTAGAAAGGCAAAACCAGAGATTACATTAGTACAATTGCTCATACAGTTCCTTTAGACAGAAGGCTTCAAATGGATAGAAAACAAAGCAGTTAAGATAAACTTAGTACATTTCAGTTTCTCCTTTAGATAGAAGGCTTAAGATATGTGGATGGAGAACAAAACAGAAAAGTTACACAGTTAGGATTCAATCAAGCATAAAGCATAACATACAATAAGCAGAGAGCATAATGAAAAATCTAAGTCCCAACATCTCTAGTAAATGCTATGCTCTAGATTCTAAGTCTGAGCATTTTCTCAAACAGAAGATGACATAAATCAGCAAAGGCTGTTTCTCCTCTTAGGCTGTCCAGCAGAGAAACGGTCTCTGAAGAGCAACTCAAGAGTCTAAATTCCAGTTAGCTTGGCATGATCTCACACAGAGGCAGGGTTCCAAACCTCTAGTGGAGATCAGCATCTTGGCCTCAAAAATTCACAGCTTATAAAGGCTCCAAGGATCTCTTTATCAGATCTACTGGGTCACATCTGCCTCTTTAACCCAGATAGGAGCCATCTTGTTTCCTGTCATTCCATACAAGGATCTTTACCATATAGGGAGATTCCTGTCCTTAAAAGACTCCCAACTTTACCCTAGGTTTTTTTTATTATTTATTCTATTCTGCTGACCCATTAGCAATATGAATGCATGATAGAGCTGAATAGCTTAGCGCTCTGGGGGCCAAGTTCATAACGGCTGCTAAAAATCATAGAGAAATATAGAGGCTTCTAAGGCGTTTGAAGAGCTTAGTGCTCATTTCATAAGAGCACGGCTACTTTCAGAAAGGGTTCTTGTAGCCAATTTCATTAAAAGTATGTTTAAAATCATAAAGAGGGCCAACCCAAAATAAATTCTGCAACACTCATTTGCCATGTTGATGCCCACTCGCCCAGCCTCAACGGATCCCTTTGGAGTGCCTCCCAATCCTCTCTGGTTCTCACCACCCTGAACAATTCACTGTCATCCACAAACTTAGGCCCATCACTGTTCACTCCTAACTCCAAATCATTAATGAACAATTAAAAAGCATCAGAGCCAGTATTGAGCCCTGTGGTACCCCACTGTTTACCATCCTCCAATGTGAAAATTGCCCATTTACACTCACTGTTCCCTATTAATTAGCCAGTTTTTGATCCACAAGAGGACTTGTCTTTTCACTCCATGAGTCTTGAGCTTACCAAGGAGCTTTTGATGAGGAACATTATCAAAAGCTTTCTGGAAGTCAAGGTATACAACATCTATTGGATCCCCTTTGTCCACATTTTTGTTAACCCCCTTGATCTTCCCTTACAGAACCCATGCTGAGTCTTCCTCAATAACTTTTGGTCCAAAGGAAAAAAGGAAAGGTCCCCTGTGCAAGCACCAGTCGTTTCTGACTCTGGGATGACCTTGCTTTCACAACATTTTCACGGCAGACTTTTTTACGGGGTGGTTTGCCATTGCCTTCCCCAGTCCTCTGCACTTCCCCCCCAGCAAGATGGGGACTCATTTGACCGACCTTGGAAGGATGGAAGGCTGACTCAACCTTGGGCTGACTACCTGAATCCAGCTTCTGCCGGAATCAAACTCAGGTCGTGAGCAGAGAGTTCAGATCACAGTACTGCAGTACGGCTGCTTTACCACACTGCACCACAGGGCCGCTTTGTTCCAAAATGTGCCTACTAATTCTCTTTCCTGATGTTGAAGTGAGACTAACTGGCCTGTAATTCCCCGGATCTCCTCTGGAATCCTTTTTAAAGATGGGTTAAAGATGGAACCCTTTTTAAAGATGACATTTGCTACCTTCCAGTCCTCAGGAACCCACTTGCCCAGCCTCAATGGAGGCAGATTTCAATGAAAGATTACATAATTTTGTCAGAAGATCTATAAGTTCACCTTTGAGTTCTTTCAGAACTCTTGGATGTATGCCATCCAGACCTGCTGACTTATCAGTTTTTAATTGGTCTATGAGTTGAAGGACTTTCTCTCTCGTCACCTCAATCTGACTCAGGTCTTTCAACACCCCTTCCAAAATAAGTGGTTCTGGAATGGGCAAACATTTCTCATCTTCCGCAAAAAAAGTCATTCAGCTTCTCCGCCATTTCCCTATTCTCCTTCATTAATCCTTTTACCCCTTGTTCATCCAAGGGCCCCACTGCCTCCCTGGCTGGTTTCCTGCTTCTAATATATTTGAAGAAATTTTTATTGTTGGTCTTTATGTTTTTTGCAATATGCTCCTCATAGTCCCTTTTTGCCTGCCTGATCACAGACTTGTGTTTTGTCACAGCCTGTGTTTCCTTTTATTATCCTCACTTGGACTAGCTTTCCATCGCTTAAAGGAATCCTTACCTTTTATAGCGTCCATTCCTTTGTTTGTGAACCATGCAGGCCTTTCTCTATACCTATTTGTGCCTTTCCTGACTTGTGGTATATATTTTATCTGAGCTTCTAGGATTGTAGTTTTAAATAGTCTCCAAGCTTCGCCAAGGTTTTTTACCTTATTTATCTTTCCTTTCAGTTTCCTCTTCACATGCCTCCTCATCTCAGAGAATTTACCCCTTTTAAAGTTAAAAGTGGTTCTGTTGATCTTTTTGGGCAACTCCCTATTTATACAAATGGTGAAATCAACATTATGGTCTGTGCTTCCAAGTGGTGCAATCACTTTTACATCTCTCACCAGGTCTTGAGCATTACTTAGGACCAAATCCAGGATCGTCCCTCCCCTGATAGGTTCTGTGACCATCTACTCCATAGCACAGTCATTGAGAGTATCTATAAACTCAATCTCTTTCTCCCTATCTGAACAAATATTAACTCAATCAATGTGTGGGGAGTTAAAACCACCTATTATGACACAGTTTTACTTCTAGCTGCTATCTTTAACTCATTCATCATTTTATAATCATCCTCTATCTTTTTATGTGGCGGACGATAATAAATTCCCAGAGTTACGTTTCCTTTTGGGCCCACTATTTTGACTCCTAGCATTTCCAGAAGCAAATCCAAATCTCTTACCTTCTTGGCCTTACTGGACTATACACCCTCTCTGACACAGAGCCACCCCACCTCTAACCCTTCCCCCCACATCCTTCTGATATAATTTATATTCAGGAATCACCGTGTCCCACTGATTCTTCTCATCCACAATGTTTCTGAAATGCCCACGATGTCTATATTTTCCCCCAACACTAAGCATTCCAACTCCCTAATTTTACCTCAGATTCTTCTAGCACTTGTGTACAGACATCTATATCCAGTTCAAGTCATCTTACAGTAACGCTAATCTTATTATATTGTTTGTTGAATGTCTCATCTTGTTGACTGTGTACTGACTCCCTTTGTGAAATCCACCTTTAGTCTGGGGGAGAACGGCAGGCTACCTCTTTGTTGAGATGTGACCTTTATTAAGGCGAAATAAAATACAAGAAAGAAAAAACAAGGTAGTCTCCACAATCATCTTATATGAGCATCATTTGCCAGGGACATATAAAAATTTTCAACTTTATCTACAAATTCACAAAATTGAGACCTCTCTTCCCAATGAATCCCATTGGAAGGTGGCCACTCTGACTGAATCTTTTTCCACACTCTGAGCAGTCAAAAGGTTTCTCCCCTGTGTGAGTTCTTTGATGATACTGAAGACTGCCACTCTGACTGAATCTCTTTCCACACTCTGAGCATTCAAAAGGTTTCTCCCCTGTGTGGGTTCGCTGATGCCGTTGAAGATGGCCATTGCTACTGAATCTCTTCCCACACTCTGAGCAGTCAAAAGGCTTCTCCCCTGTGTGAGTTCTTTGATGCTCTTGAAGATGGCCACTCTGACTGAATTTTTTTCCACATGTAGAGCATTCAAAAGGCTTCTCCCCTGTGTGAGTTCTTTGATGCTCTTGAAGATGGCCACTCCGGCTGAATCTCTTTCCACACTCTGAGCATTGAAAAGGTTTCTCTCCTGTGTGAGTTCTTTGATGCTGTTGAAGATGGCCACTCCGGCTGAATCTCTTTCCACACTCTGAGCATTCAAAAGTTTTCTCTCCTGTGTGAGTTCTTTGATGCTCTTGAAGATGGCCACTCCGGCTGAATCTCTTTCCACACTCTGAGCATTGAAAAGGTTTCTCTCCTGTGTGAGTTCTTTGATGCTCTTGAAGATGGCCACTCCGGCTGAATCTCTTTCCACACTCTGAGCATTGAAAAGGTTTCTCTCCTGTGTGAGTTCTTTGATGCTGTTGAAGATGGCCACTCCGGCTGAATCTCTTTCCACACTCTGAGCATTCAAAAGTTTTCTCTCCTGTGTGAGTTCTTTGATGCTCTTGAAGATGGCCACTCCGGCTGAATCTCTTTCCACACTCTGAGCATTGAAAAGGTTTCTCTCCTGTGTGAGTTCTTTGATGCTGTTGAAGATGGCCACTCCGGCTGAATCTGGAGATTCTGACAGTGATTCTTGTTTTTCACATATCTGGCCTTGATCCTTATTACTAATAAAAAACTATATTTCAAAGCTTCGCCAAAAGTTCCTGGATTCTAGAGAAAGTTCCTACGTCCTGTGATCAGAACTGAATGGGACAACATCCGTCCCACCTGCATCCAGCTGTTAATTCTGGCAACGTGGAAGGTCATCATGAAACAGCACTTCTTTCCACTGTGTTCTTATCTCAGCACAGAGACAGAGAAAGATTTTTCTTTTTTAGCTAGAAAAGGCCTAGAGTGAGGCCTCACAATGAATTTAAAACAAATCTTGGCCTTTTTAACGTCTAATACTCCCTTGTGTGGAATCCACCCTGCTAAAGAAGACAGGAGCTGATCTTGGGCCTGCTTCAGCTGGCAGGGCCCATCTTTCCTTTCTTCCCTCTGGGATCTATCTGAGAACTTCAGACAGGACTAAAGCTCTCTCTGTAGTCTGATCATTTGTAACATTTCCTCTTGGTTTGGGTAAGATTGTTGTGTAGATTAAATATACAACAAGTGCTTATATTGTTTTCCCACTTTTTGTGGACTGTGGTTGACTTTTACTTGTGAAATAAGAGAAGGGCTCTTTTCCCGGCCTAAAGTTCCTCTTTGTGTCAGTTTGTAGATATTGGCAAAAAGCCCAACTCCAGCTTAATCTCTTTCCACGCTCTAAGGACTCAAAGGGTTTCTCTCCCTGTATGGGTTCCCTGATGCTCTTGAAGGTCACTCTGACTGAATCTATTTCCACATTCTGAGCATTCAAAAGGTTTCTCACGTGTGGTTTCTTAGATGCAGCTGCAGAGAGTCATTCCGACTGAATCTCTTTCCACACTCTGAGCATTCAAATGGTTTCTCTCCTGTGTGAGTTCTTTGATGCTCTTGAAGATGGCCACTCTGACTGAATCTTTTTCCACACTCTGAGCAGTCAAAAGGTTTCTCTCCTGTGTGAGTTCTTTGATGCTCTTGAAGATGGCCACTCTGACTGAATTTTTTCCCACATGTAGAGCATTCAAAAGGCTTCTCCCCTGTGTGAGTTCTTTGATGCTCTTGAAGATGGCCACTCCGGCTGAATCTCTTTCCACACTCTGAGCATTGAAAAGGTTTCTCTCCTGTGTGAGTTCTTTGATGCTGTTGAAGATGGCCACTCTTACTGAATCTTTTCCCACATTCTGAGCATTCAAAAGGTTTCTCCCCTGTGTGGGTTCTTTGATGCTGTTGAAGATGGCCACGCCGACTGAATCTTTTTCCACATTCTGAGCATTCAAAAGGTTTCTCCCCCGTGTGCGTTCTTTGATGCTGTTGAAGGAGGTCACTCTGATTGAATTTCTTTCCACACTCTGAGCATTCAAAAGGTTTCTCCCCTGTGTGGGTTCCTTGATGTGTTTTAAGTTGGCCACTCCAGCGAAATCTCTTTCCACACCTGAAGCATTCGAACGGTTTATCTCCTGTGTGGGTTCTTAGATGCTGTTGCAGACAGTCATTTCGACTGAATCTCTTTCCACACTCTAAGCACTCAAATGTTTTCTCCTTTGTATGGATTCTCTGGTGCTTCTGAAGGCTAGAACTCCAACTGAATCGCTTTCTACACTCTGAGCATTCAAAAGGTTTCTCCCCTCTGTGGGTTCTCTGATGCTTCTGAAGGCTAGAACTCCAACTGAATCTCTTTCTACACTCTGAGCATTCAAAAGGTTTCTCCCCTTTGTGGGTTCTATGATGCCTTTGAAGAGTCCATCTCGCACTGAATCTCTTTCCACACTCTGAGCATTCAAAAGGTTTCTCCCTTATGTGGGTCCATTGGTGCTTTTGAAGATTGGAATTCACACTAAATCTCTTTCCACCCTCTGAGCATTCAAAAGGTTTCTCCCTTGTGTGGGTTCTTTGATGATACTGAAGACCGCCACTCTGATTGAATCTCTTTCCACACTCTGAGCATTCAAAAAGTTTCTCCCCTGTGTGGATTCTTTGATGCAGCTTAAGAGTGCCACTCTGACTGAATTTCTTTCCACACTCTGAGCATTCAAAAGGTTTTTCTCCTGTGTGGATTTTAAGATGCTTCTGCAAACAGTCATTCCGGCTGAATCTCTTTCCACACTCCGAGCATTCAAAAGGTTTCTCCCCTGTGTGGATTCTTTGATGCTGTTGAAGATTGCCACTCTGACTGAATCTTTTCCCACACTCTGAGCATTCAAAAGGTTTCTCCCCTGTGTGGGTTCTCTGATGCTGTTGAAGATTGCCACTCTGACTGAATCTTTTCCCACACTCTGAGCATTCAAAACGCTTCTGTGCTCTGTGTATTTTTTGGTGTACAAGGAGCTGTGGTCTGTATCTGAAGCACTTTCTACAATAACTGCATTTCCATGCGTTCATTATACTGTGCTTTGGAAAACAAACGTTACCCTTTCTCCCAATGGAGAATGTCTTTCCACTTTTAGAGTAAATGAATGGCTTTACTCCTGAAGGAGTCCACTGGTGACGGCTATGGGGTGGGATTTCACTGAAGCCCCCTCCTTGGCAAGGAATGGACTTCACCATCCTCTTCACTCCATGGCTTCCTTCCTGCTTCTGTGGTCCTTCTTTATTCCTGAAGTTTCCTTTGGCCTTTTCATTCTTGGCTGTTTTCTGTGACAATCCCTGAAATTTCCCAACTGACTCCTCACCATTTCCTGCTGGAATAAAGGCAGAGGTTGAATCAAAACTCACACAAGAAGACAAGCCACCAAGCATATTGTCTCCTGTGCTACTGATTAAAACCTTTCCCTGGCCAGTCCTCCGGCAGAGCTTTTCCTATATTCAGACTATCCCTTCCTTCCCCAAAACCTCCAAAATATACTTCAAGGGGAAAAGTGGCAAGAATCTATTCCTCCAACCATAGAATCATAGAGTTGGAACGGGCCTCCAAGGTCATCTAGTCCACACCCCTGCACAGTGCAGGAAATTCAGAAATACCTCCCTCCCCACAGTCCTAGCGATCCCTGCTCCATGCCCAGAAGATGGATAAAACAAAAATCCTTTGGAACCCTCAGCCAGTTACCTGACCCCCAAAGCACTGATTGGCATTTTCCTGTACATGTAAGAAAGTGCTATGAGAACTCAGCACGGATGCAACCCTTTCTGCTCTCCTTCTCAAGATCTGCCCGTGTTCTCAGAATCAGTATTGCTGTCAGATGGCCATCAGCCTCTGCTTAAAAACCTCCAAGGAAGGAGAACCCACCACCTCCCGAGGAAGCCTGTTCCACTGAGGAATCGCTCTAACAGTCAGGAAGTTCTTCCTAATGTTGAGCCGGAAACTCTTTTGATTTAATTTCAACTCATTGGTTCTGGTCCTACCTTCTGGGGCCACAGAAGAGAATTCCACACCATCCTCTAGATGACAGCCCTTCAAGTCCTTGAAGATGGTGATCATATCACCTCTCAGCCGCCTCCTCTACAGAATAAACATCCCCAGCTCCTTCAACCTTTCCTCAAAGGACTTGGCCTCCAGACCCCTCATCTTTTTGTTGCCCTCTTGTGGGCACGTTCCAGTTTGTCTATATCTTTCTGAAACTGTGGTACCCTGAATTGAACACAATACTGTAGGTGAGGTCTAACCAGATCAGAGTAAAACAATATCATCGCTTTGCATTATCTGGATGCTCTACTTCTTTTGTTACAGCTCAAAATCTTATTCACCTTTTTAGATAATGCATCATGTTGCTGAGTCCTGTTCAAAAAGACCCGCAGATCCTTTCACACATACTGCTTTCAAGACAAGTCAACCCCATCCTATATTTAGAACTTTACATTTATCCCCATTAAAATGCATTTTATTCATTTTAGCCCAGTTTTTCCAGCCTGTCAAGATCATTTTGTATCTTGACCCTGTCTTCTAATGTATTTGTTAACCCTCCCAAGTTCATATCATCTGCAAATTTAAGAAGAATAAGAAGATGAAGATATTTGGATTTATATCCCGCCCTCCACTCCAAAGAGAGTGCCTCACAATCTCCTTTACCTTCCTCCCCCACAACAGACACCCTGTGAGGTGGGTGGGGCTGGAGAGGGCTCTCACAGCAGCTGCCATTTCAAGGACAACCTCTGCCAGAGCTATGGCCGACCCAAGGCCATTCCAGCAGCTACAAGTGGAGGAGTGGGGAATCAAACCCAGTTCTTCCAGATAAGAGTCCGCACACTTAACCACGACACCAAACTGGCTCTCCAAGAAGCCGGCCTGAGCCTGCTCCGGCGGGGAGGGCGGGATATAAATACGAAAAAATAAATAAATTTCCTCTACTCCTTCATCCAAATCCATGATAAACACTATCAGGTTCCCTGACAATTGGATTCCAGAGTCAGGGCGTTGTTCACTCATATTCAGTCACTTATACCCATTCCTGCAGTGTTGTATAATCATACAGCCATGGATGTATATTCATTCTTTCCTTTACTAAATGTACATCCATTTGGAAACGTGTATCTGACAGTATTAGCTCTGGCATTCTGCTTGCTAGTAACTTTTCACAAGATGCACAGAAGAGAGATGTTAGCCATGGATCTGTTATCTGGTAACCGTGGTAACGTCTGGCTCTGATCAGATGACCTTGAACACCCGTGGAAGACTTCTCACGTTGCACACCAGGTCTGGGAATCTTAATAGTCAAGAGTGGCTGCCTTTAGCTTGCACACTTTTTCTGCCTGGTATATAATTGCTATTATTGGGAGGGACAATGGCTCTGTGGTAGAGCATCTGCTTGGTAAGCAGAAGGTCCCAGGTTCGATCCCCGGCATCTCCAACTAAAAAGGGTCCAGGCAAATAGGCATGATAAACCCCAGCTTGAGACCCTGGAGAGCCGCTGCCAGTCTGAGTAGACAGCACTGACTTTGATGGACCGAGAGTCTGGATTAAAACAATTTTATTGGTAACATATGGTAATAAATCTATTTCTTACATCTTTAAAAACTTCTTTTATCTACCCCATATATTACTTTCTACCTACCCCTCCCCCCGTTACTTGACCCCCGCCGGTGTTATTTACTTAAAATGCAAATATTTAAAGGTACCCTTAAAGGTAAACAAAATTTTATATTCTTCTTCTTTTTTAAAAACTTAATCATTATCAAAAATTGTCCAATGTCCTTTTATTTTCCACTCTTTTTCTACATATCTTCTAAACTTTTCCAACTCTGTCTTAATTGATGGACCGAGAGTCTGATTCAGTATAAGGCAGCTTCGTGTTCATGTTCATAGACTGTGTGATTTATTTCAAGTCAAGATAGCCTTTATTGGTATAAGAATAACAATACAAATTAATATAGTATAAAAATGAGATAGAAACACTACTTTCATAAACACCTGTGTGATATCCTTTGATGCAACTTTAGAGCAGATTACAGAACTTTGGCTGGCCTCTTGCTCGCATTCAAAGTATCATTCAAGAATCTCTGGACCTTCACTGCATCTATGTCCATCTATCATTCCCTAATATCTTGTATCTCTATAGTTAAAATAATTTTTATTTAGTAACATATGGTAACAGAAATTGTCCAATGTCCTGTTACTTTCCACTCATTTTCTACATATCTTCTGAACTTTTTCCACTCCCATCTTAAAAACTTCTAAGTCATAGTCTCTTAAAATTCTTGTTAATTTGTCCATTTCACTCCATGTCATAACTTTTACAATCCACTCCCATTTCTCTGGTATTTTTTCTTGCTTCCACAACTGTGCATATAATGTCCTATCTTCTTTTGGAAATGTTTCCATTTGTAATCCCAACAGAAAAGTCTCTGTAATTTTCTTAAATTCATTTCCCAAGATCCTAGAAATTTCTTGTTGAATCATCAGCCAATACTTTTTTGCTCTTTCACAAGTCCACCATATATGGTAGAAAGAACCTTCATGGTTTTTACATTTCCAACATCTGTCTGGCATCTTATTGTTCATCTTTGCCAACTTTTTAGGAGTCATATACCATCTATACATCATTTTAAAAAAGAGCCATGAGAACTAAGCACAAATGGAACACTTCCTGCTCTCCTTCTCAAGATCTGCCTTTGTTCACAGGATCAGGATCATAGAAGAGTTGGAAGCGACCTCAAGGGCCATCTAGTCCAACCCCCTGCACTCACAGACACCTCCCCCTAAATTCACAGGATCTTCATTGCTGTCAGGTGGCCATCTAGCATCTGTTTCAAAACCTCCAAGGAAGGAGAGCCCACCACCTCCCCAGGAGGAAGCCTGTTCCACTGAGGAACTGCTCTAACGGTCAGGAATCCTAGAGAGGGAAGGGACCTCCAGGGTCATCTAGTCCAACCCCCTGCACAATGCAGGAAACTCACAAACACCTCCCCCTAAGTTCACAGGATCTTCATTGCTGTCAGGTGGCCATCTAGCCTCTGTTTCAAAACCTCCAAGGAAGGAGAGCCCACCACCTCCCGAGGAGGAAGCCTGTTCCACTGAGGAACCACTCTAAACTCACAAACATCTCCCCCTAAATTCACAGGATTTTCATTGCTGTCAGATGGCCATCTAGCCTCTGTTGAAAATCCTCCAAGGAAGGAGAGCCCACCACCTCCCCAGGAGGAAGCCTGTTCCACTGAGGAACCGCTCTAATGGTCAGGAATCCTAGAGTGGGAAGGGACCTCTAGGGTCATCTAGTCCAACCCCCTGCACAATGCAGGAAACTCACAGACACCTCCCCCTAAATTCACAGGATCTTCATTGCTGTCAGGTTGTCATCTAGCCTCTGTTGAAAAACCTCCAAGGAAGGAGAGCCCACCAAATCCTGAGGAGGAAGCCTGTTCCACTGAGGAACCACTCTAAACTCACAAACACCTCCCCCTAAATTCACAGGATTTTCATTGCTGTCAGATGGCCATCTAGCCTCTGTTGAAAATCCTCCAAGGAAGGAGAGCCCACCACCTCCCCAGGAGGAAGCCTGTTCCACTGAGGAACCGCTCTAATGGTCAGGAATCCTAGAGTGGGAAGGGACCTCCAGGGTCATCTAGTCCAACCCCCTGCACAATGCAGGAAACTCACAGACACCTCCCCCTAAATTCACAGGATCTTCATTGCTGTCAGGTGGTCATCTAGCCTCTGTTGAAAAACCTCCAAGGAAGGAAAGCCCACCACCTCCCGAGGAAACCTATTCCACCGAGGAATCGGTCAGGAAGTTCTTCCTTTTTTTTTTTCAATTTAAAATTTTTATTAGAATAATAACATATATAGCAGTTAACAAACATCAACTATAACACTAACAAACATAGAATCTATCCATGAGCCATCACCTTACAGAACATGCCAAGCAGAGTGTAGTTCTAATATAACGCAAAAGTCAAGTACTTGTCCGGTAATTTACACAGTGTATTTTGTTCAGATTGTACATAGTCAAAAAAATGAAACCATTTTTCCACAAACAAGTTTTTTACCTGGCCTGTATCGGGTGTTTCAGAATTTCTTATGGTAATAGCTAATTTGTCCATTACTACTAGGTCCCAAATTTCTAAATACCAAACACGTTTAATAGGTAAGACAGAAGCCTTCCAATGTTGGGCTATTACTAATTTTGCCGCTAAGATGAGTAATGCAACCAATTCACTCTTGTATCTAGGCACTTCCACGTTTTTCCAAAGGTTGAGCAATATGGAGTCTGGGGTAAAGGGAACTTTATGAGCAATTATGCGTTCAATAGTGGGCAAAATTTTTCTCCAGAATTCCATTACGACTGGACATTCCCACCAGCAATGGATAAAGGAGCCCAAGAGACCACACCCTCTCCAACATTTGGCGTCTTTTGATCTTTTAGCATAATATATTTGTAACGGTGTCAGGTACCATCTAGAGAAAATTTTAAAGTTTTGTAACCTCAAGTTCAAAATGGGAATATGGAATAAATAAGAAGACCACAGTTTAGAAGACCATAGTCTGGAGTAATAGTAATTCCACAATCTTTGTTCCAGGCCTTCATGATGGAACTATCTAAGGGCATGTTTAAATTGCTTAGTTCTTTATAAATAACTGCCGTCTTTCCTTTCAGTTTGGGTAACGAATCCATCATAGCTTCCTCAAATGCACTCAAGGGTCTATTTAATTGGGAAATAATATTTGGGTTGTGGAGTAGATGATGTAACTGATTATATTGCAACCAGTTTGCCTGAAAAAGGTTTTTTTTTCCCAGATTATTTAAAGATCTCATTTGATTATTTATAATTAGTTGTTTAAATCTGAGAATACCAGCCATTTTCCAGTTCTTGAAACTTGCATAATCTTTTGCTGCAGGAAACCAGTCCTGCCCCCAAAAAACTGTAGCAGGGGATGGATGTGGTGCTAATAAATTTCTATATCTATCCCAAGTATTCAGAGTTACTTTCAAAAACGGATTGAATTGAAGATTTAAATTACGTGAAGTAGGCTTATTCCAAATTATTTCATATAACAACTTTGGTTCTATATAGGATTGTTCAATACTCACCCAGTCTTTATCAATTTGAGGAGCTGCGTATAGCAAAATATATTTTAGTTGTGCCGCCAAGTAATATTTCTCCAAGTCTGGAAGTGCCAGTCCACCCTGTGATAAAGGTTTCACTCAGGTCGAGTAGGCTATCCTATGTTTTTTTTTCCCCCATATAAAATCTAGAAATAAAGCTTTCCATTTTTAAAAAATCTCTGATTTGATAGCAATGGGGAGGTTCTGAAATAAAAATAAGAATTTTGGAAGGATAAAGACCTTGATTTGTTCTATTTTTTCTAGTAGGCTCAATGCAAGTTTCTCACAGTCTTTAAAAGTTGCTGATATACCTTTTAACAGAGGATCAAAATTATCTCTAAAAAAGATTTTGTAGATCCAAAGGGATTAAAATACCCAAGTGTCTAATATGAGATTTCACCCATTTGAAATGAAAAGCGCTTTTTAATTTGGATTCCAAGTCGGGTCCCAACCAAATAGGGTATATTTCTGATTTCTGAAAATCTATTGTGAACCCTGACACTCTTCCGAAGTCATCAATTAAGGAAATTAGTTTATTTAATGATGGCATGGGGTTTGTACAATAAAATATCATATCGTCAGCAAACAAACTTAGTTTGTATGAAGTTTTATGAGAGCCGATAAGCACTCCCTTTATATCTGGATCAGATCTCACAGCCATGGCTAGGGGTTCTAAGGACAAGGCAAACAAAATTGGGGACAAGGGGCAGCCTTGTCTCGTACCTCTGGAAAGTGTCCAACTCCTAGAATTATAATTGTTAATAGACAGAAAAGCTTTGGGTTCTGCATAAATGGCTTGTATTGAACACAAAAAATTAGGGCCAAATCCCATCCTTGTAAGGACCGCCTTTAGAAAAGGAATTTCCACCTTGTCAAAGGCTTTTTCGGCATCAAGAGAAAGCATGACCGCCTCTGTTTTAGTGTGTCTACAAAAGTTAATAATATTCAGAGTTTTCCTGCTGTTGTCCGTTATTGATCTTTCCGGAATAAATCCGGCTTGGTCCTTATCAATGTAATTAGAGATGATTTTATTTAGTCTAGCAGCTAGAGTAGAGGAAAAAATTTTAAAGTCATGATTGAGTATAGAGATTGGTCTATATGAGCTTACATTCAATTTATCTTTATCTGGTTTGGGAAGGACTATCACTCTTGCTTCCTTCCATGAGTCAGGCATAGAGCCTCTGGTAAGCACCGAATTACATGTATCTAAGAGAGGGACCAATATGTTAGGTAAAATTTTTTTTGTAGAATTCTGATGTCAAGCCATCATTTCCTGGAGCCTTATTATTTTTCATAGCCTTTATGGTTTGTTGCAGTTCTATACTCTCTATAGGCTTTTCCAAAAAATTTAAGTGTTCTTCAGAAATTTTAGATTTGAAATTAATTTTATTTAGAAAATCATTGATGTTACTCATCTGTGGGTTATTAGAATTATAAAGTTCTTTATAGTATTCTAAGAATTGTGCCGTAATCTCTTTTGATTTTAAATGCATCTCACCTTTTGAGGATTTTATAGCATGGATTAACGAAGAGTTCTGTTTTTTGGCTATTCTATTTTTTAGTAGTCTTAAATATTTGGGGGGTTTGGTAATATATCTCTGCTTTAAATACATTAATTGTTTTTGGATTTGAGAAGTTTCTAGTAAAGCTAATTTTTTGCGTTCAAATTCTAGTTTTTTTTAAGTTTTTTTCCCACCAAATCGCATATGTCTCAGCTCTAAAGCTTTAATTTTGTTTTGTAGTTCACCAATAGTCTTTTGTTTTTCTCTTTTATAGTGAGTCGCCAAAGAGAGGAGAGTACCCCGCATGACCTCTTTAAATGCATCCCACACTAGTTCCTGTTTCACCCCGCATGAAATATTAAAACGAAAATATTCTACAATCTGTTTATCAACTAGATCACAAAAACTTTTGTCATTTAATAATAAAGAATTTAAAGACCATGAGCGGCTGGTGTCATCTCTGTTATTTAAGTCGATGGACACTGAAATAGGTGAATGGTCTGACAAATTTTGAGAGCCATTATCGGCCTCCGTTGTGTGCCGCAGTAAACCACTAGACATGAGTATGTAGTCAATGCGAGAGTAGATGTTGTGGACCAGAGAGAAAAAAGAATATTGTTTTACTCTTGGGTTCAGAGTTTTCCATACATCATTCAGGTCATGTTTTAAGAACAAAGGTTGTAATTTAGGTGAGTTTTGTACCCTTTTGGCCTCAATTCTATTTTTATAAGTTTTATCTAATTTGGGATCATCTATTTGGTTAAGGTCACCTCCCAACACTATTTCCCCCTTTTTGAACTCATTTAGTTTAGAAAAAGCAGTCTCCAGAAATTCCATTTGGTTGTTGTTTGGGGCATAAACTGACGCTATAGTTAAGGGTGAGCCATCTAAAATACCATTGAGGAACAGGAATCTACCATGGGGGTCAACTAAGGTGTTTTTGCAATGGAAAGGGATATTTTTAGAAATCAATATGGCAACTCCTCTCGCTTTGGATGAGCCTGGAGCTTGGAAGCTTTGTGAAAACCATTTAGATTTCAAGATGGGATCGCTCACTTTCTTACAATGAGTTTCTTGTAGACACAGAATGTTTGCCTTCATTTTATACATGAGGTTTGAGATTCTCTTAGCTTTTATACAATTTCCTAAACCTCTGCAATTCCAAGATATTATTTTTATGTGGTTGGACATTTTTTGCTCTCAATTAACTACAACTTTCTTATGTGTACCTCTATTTGACAGCCCATCTGGATAGAATCGTGTACAAGCAGAATAAACAAAACTAATGATATTTACTGTGTCCTTTTGTAAGAAAAAAGAACAGAGTAGAAAACTATTTTAACAAAATACAAAACCCTCAATAAATGGGATTCAGTTCCACCCCTCAACCTGTGAAGAGGGTTAGGAGAGCCTTTGAACATAAAGCTCACACAATGGAACTGCAAGTGCAAATGCACAGAACCTTGGGCTAGGTGCAAATACACTTTGAAAGAAGGAGGGCACTACAAATTTATTGGAGTTTTAAAAATAAGTGCTCTCACTCTCCCCCCCCCCCCCCGCATTTATAAAGAAAAATAAAAAAAGCCTATGGACTATATATTGCTGTCAGGTGGCCATCTGGCCTGCTGTCAGGTGGCCATCTAGCCTCTGTTTCAAAACTTCCAAGGAAGGAGAGCCCACCACCTCCCCAGGAGGAAGCCTGTTCCACTGAGGAACCGCTCTAATGGTCAGGAATCCTAGAGTGGGAAGGGACCTCCAGGGTCATCTAGTCCAACCCCCTGCACAATGCAGGAAACTCACAGACACCTCCCCCTAAATTCACAGGATCCTCATTGCTGTCAGGTGGCCATCTAGCCTCTGTTGAAAAACCTCCAAGGAAGAAGAGCCCACCACCTCCCAAAGAATCATAGAATCTTAGAGTTGGAAGGGACCTCCAGGGTCATCTAGTCCAACCCCCTGCACAATGCAGGAAACTCACAAACCCCTCCCCCTAAATTCACAGGATCTTCATTGCTGTCAGGTGGACATCATCTTTGGCAAGAAAAGTTCATCAATAATTGGAATTTGTGTAAGACCTCCGCGCATGTTCCCTGTTTATGATTCTTTGCCAAGGACTCCTCGCCTGGCTTTTCTCTTGACTTATTCCAGGAATCTTTTCCTAAGCTTAACTTCCCTTAATACTGTCCCCAGACATCGTCTGTCTCCAGACATCGTCTGTCTCCACTGCAACCTCTTGTACACCTCTGCTTTCTTTGGGAGAGCGAGAGAGGAGGAGGAAGAGTGAAACGAGACCTTTGTCTGTCTCCACCTCAGGTCACTACACCCACCCTGCCTCTACTGCTGGCCACGACATTGACCACAGTGGCCCCTGGACCAGCCCGGTGTGTCGGCTGATCTCAGAGCCCACTCAGCTCCTGGAGTCCTCCAGAGGGGGGGGAGTACAGGACCAAGCCTCACAAGGACCTATTGCTGTTCCATATCTTGATTCACACATCATCACAATGGCAGCAATTCGCACCTTTGAAAGATCCTTACCCAGAGAGGCCACATTCCCATAGTTCTCCAGCATGACTTCCCTGTAGAGATCTCTTTGGTCTGGATCCAGCAGGGCCCACTCAGCCTCGGTGAAAAACACAGCCACCTCCTCAAAGGAAAAAGGGCCCTGAAAGAAAAAGCAGGTTTCCTCATCTGTCCCAGTGAAGACTGTACTCTGGACAGGGGCATTCTGGGCTGGTGCAGGATGGAGAGCTTTCCAGGGGGGTAAAGGGAGCGGCCTTCAGAGCCCCTCTCGCTCAGACACATAAGCAGCAACTGCAGGAGCAAAAGGCCCCCTGAGGAAGAGGGGGGAACTCAGGCGGCCGCCTGCTCATCTCCCCTACCTGGACTGCAGGGGCAGCAGCCGTTTCCACTCCTCCACAAAGACTCAGCACCGTCTCTTCACTGCCTGTGAGGGAGAGAATTTTGGAATAGAGGGTGTTAGCAGAGACTTCATACTTCCTTTGCTTGTTTGAATCCTGCTTCATGCAATGTGAAACCCTGCCCTGCGCACTGAAATTCTGAGTAAACTTGGGGGGGGGGAGGTGAAAGAGAAGCCTCAGGTTCCCGTAAGGCCGGGGGTGGGGGAGAGGATTATAAACACTGCCATCACATTTCAGACTTCTGTGACACTCATCCTGTGAACTCCAGAGCTCAAAACTGTGACAGCATCTCCGCTCGATCAGACAAAAGTCCCCGGAAGGTGATTCTCCTGCTTGTCGGCCCTTTGAGTCTGGGTTTCGAGGGAGGGGTGGAGAAATGAGATCAGAGATACATCACAATCAGAAGCGTCCAAAAACCCAGATGTGACATTAGCAGGTCTGAAAACCCGAGGGTAAAATCACGGGGTTTCCAGAGTGTCTGCTGATCCTCTGATGTCACGTCTAGCTTTTCAGTGGGGTGAGACGTCACAGCCACGAATTGCCCCACCTCCAAAGCTCCCAGGGGGTCCCTGCCAACTTTTATTCTCTGAGCCGCCTGGAGTCCCTCTAACGGAAGCCATGTGAGATAGGAATACTTTAGTTAACACGGGGAATTCACTGCCACATGATGTGGGGGTGGCTACAAGCATGAACTGTTTCAAGAGTGGGTAGGATAAATGTAGGGAGATGACGTCCACACGTGGCTATTAGCCACAAGGTACAGATGGAACTCTATTTTCTGGGCAGTGATTCTGTCAGTCCTTCCCCTGGTTCTTAAATAATCCATTTTAAGTTCAAAATGGTTGTGTTTATTCAGACATGCAGGTAAGGTACAGACGCATTAGAAAAAGTGCAACTAGAATGATTAAAGGGTTGGAACACTTTCCCTATGAAGAAAAGTTAAAACGCTTGGGGCTCTTGAGCTTGGAGAAACGTCAACTGCAGGGTGACATGATAGAGGTTTACAAGATTATGCATGGGATGGAGAAAGTAGAGAAAGAAGTACTTTTCTCCCTTTCTCACAATACAAGAACTCGTGGGCATTCGATGAAATTGTTGAGAGTCGAGTTAGAACTGATAAAAGGAGGTACTTCATCACCCAAAGGGTGATTAACATGTGGAATTCACTGCCAAAGGAGGTGGTGGCGGCTACAAGCATAGACAGCTTCAAGAGGCAAATGGATAAGCATATGGAGCAGAGGTCCATCAGTGACTATTAGCCACAGCATATTGTTGGATCTCTCTGTCTGGGGCAGTGATGCTCTGTATTCTTGGTGCTTGTGGGGGGGCACAGTGTGAGGGCTTCTAATGTCCTGGCCCCGCTGGTGGACCTCCTGATGGCATCTGGGTTTTTTGGCCACCGTGTGACACAGAGGTTGGACTGGATGGGCCATTGGCCTGATCCAACATGGCTTCTCTTATGTTCTTATGCTACTAGCATTAAAGTTGTGAGCCACTGCATAAAGTAGTTTGGGGCCATTTTTTCTGAGTTGAGACAAAAATGTGTGGGCCAAGGCCTAAAGAACTGTGAGCGAGCTCACACTAACTCAGCTTAGGAAAACTGGCTGCCAGAAAAAAGAGCAGAGGCTTATGGGAAAAACAATCTTACAGAGAGTTATCAGCTAATTCAAACTAATATACAAGAATAAAGAAAAGTCAAACATGGCCCGGTCTCCCTTATAATTCCGACAAAGTTCTACTGAGAAAGAAATTGCCCTCCACAAATCCCTTCATGTGTGCGAGTGGCCACCATTATATCCTATGGCAGCCAATCCCAGAAGTCCACTCTGTGTGTTGTATAGAAGTATTTCCTTTTTCCTCTTTTCCTGAACCTTCTATCCAACAATTTCACAATGGGCCCAAATCTGGGCACAAGGCAGCCTTACCGTGTGAGAGGGCCTCTTGGGCACGCTCCTGGGCCTGCGCCTTCTGCTCTTCCTCCAAAGGAGACCCTTCTTCCTCAGAGAACTCCGCTTCCATCTTCACAGATGGTTCCCACCTCTGGAACAGCAGGAAGAGAGACAGGGAAGAGCAGGAAGGCTGAAGAACAAGGAAGCAAATCTTGCCCCGTCCCCATCCCTGCATCCATCAACAGAGCTGCTTCAACCACAGCAGCAAGAATCAGGGGTGGTTGTGTCTGGAGGATACATATTGGGCAGGGAGGCCTTAGGCTAAGGTGGAAGGTAACAGCTTGAAGGGACGGCATGAAGCTCCCTCACCTGTTCTGCCTGCCTCTTCTCCTCTGCCCGGCTCAGGAGAAAACCTTCGGCCTGGGCCACCGCCTGGGAACTGGTCTCCGGCCCACATCCTTTCACCCAGCATTGCATTTCCTGGGGCAGGAGAGTCAGGAACTGCTCCAGGATCACCAGGTCCAGGATCTGCTTCTTGGTGTGCCTCTCCGGCTCCAGCCACCGGCTGCAAAGTCCATGGAGCTGGCTGCAAACCTCTCGGGGCCCATTGGCCTCACGGTAGCAGAACTGCCTAAACCTTTGGCTGTGCCCATCTGCAGTCCAAGTCTCCTGAGGCAAGACCTCTGGCTCAGCTCTTTCCCAAAATTCAGCACCACTTCCCACTTGCATGGGATGGGGGCCTTTCCTTGACTCCTTGCCAATTCCAGGTCCTTCTGGGTCCTCCTCTTCCATCTCCTTCCCTTCCTCTTGGGCAGCCTCCAACTCTGGAAACATTCATTTACTTATTTGGCTATGAAGAGAAGGAGGAAAACATATCAGAACGGCAGAAAGAAATCAAAAGGGATCAGAGCTACATCACCAACCCTGGTCAAAAGACACCGAGTGATCCCCCCAGTGAATCAGATGGAGCCTCCTTGTTTAGTCTGCAGACCGGGATCAGAGAACCTTAGAGTGGGAAGGGACCTCCAGGGTCATCTAGTCCAACCCCCTGTGCAATGCAGGGCTTTGTATGGGGGAGCCCCTCCTTTCAACTGAGCCGGGGAACTGCTGGGCAGCCAGTGGAGAGACGGCAGAAGGGCAGTAATCCAGCTGCTGATAATAGTCTAACTGTGGCATTCTGCCCCAACTGGATATCCCACATAGATTCTGAGGGGAGACCAGCCAGTCATAGAGGGCATTACAGGAGTCTGGATGTCACCAGGACATGGATCCAGGCAGCCGCACCAGCCGTGGGAAGGTGAGGCTGGGCTGAGCTGGAAGGAAGGGAGCCTTTTCTGCAGCTGCCTCAGCTCCCCTCTCCAGCAATCCTGGGGGGGGGGCAGCCTCTTCCCCTCCCTCCCGGCTCTGCCAGGGTTAGCTGAACTCCAGGGAAAGGGGGGAGAACAGGCCCTTCAAGACTCCCCCCCTCATTCGCAGCCAGCATCACTTCCGTCTTCCCCCCATTCCCTTTGGACTTGTCCAGGCCTCTCTCAGCAGGAGATGAGAATGAGGAAGGAGATGAGGCTGTAGGGGGCTGCCTCTCCTCTGCCCACCGATGCCAGCCAGGCCCAAAACCACACCTGATGTGTCCTCCTCAGGGGCACAGGTGTTACATACGGGGCTGGGTACACCAGGAGGCAGGTGGCATCGGGATCAGCTCGCTTTACGGCAATTACAGCACCACAGCGAGGAAAAAAGGCCATCTGTGCCAACTACAAAACAGGAGTCAAGTACCACCTTTGAGGCCAACAGTTTTATCCAGAACGTAAGCTTTGGTGTGAACATATGAAGCTGCCTATACTGAATCAGACCCTTGGTCCATCAAAGTCAGTATTGTCTTCTCAGACAGGCAGCGGCTCTCCAGGGTCTCAAGCGGAGGTTTTTCACGCCTATTTGCCTGGACCCTTTTTTGGAGATGCCGGGGATCGAACCTGGGACCTCCTGCTTCCCAAGCAGATGCTCTACCACTGAGCCACCGTCCCTCCTTGTGCATGCAAGCTTCTTCAGACGAGGAATAATGTACCTGTTTCTTCATCTGAAGAAGTGGGCATGCACACGAAAGCTGACGTTCTGAATGAAACTGTTGGCCTCAAAGATGCAATTGACTCCTGTTTTGTTCTCCTACTTCAGGCCAACGGGGCTGTCTGTTCGGATCTGTGCCAACTACAGTTCCTGGTGTGCTGCAACCCCATTGGACCCTTTGAGCCAGCCGGGGGCTCAGCGGTTGGTCCAGGGAAGGCAGGTTTTGAGTCTTGCTCCCCATCTTATCTGTGCCCCCAAACTCCATCCTAATAGCTCCAGTGAGCCGGGCAGGGACTCACACCCAAGTTGGCCAGGCCTGCTTTCACCTCCATCACACAAAGCCTGCATTTGCACCTGGTGGGTCCCAGAGGGGTCCCTGATCTCCTCCAGGGGTCCTTCCCAGAGGAAGGACTGCGCCCACTCCAGCCCCCCAATGCCGCATTCTGCCCCCCTCCCAGCCAGGCCCCCCAAGGGGAGGAGGGCAGCAGCAGACAGATCCTGCATTTTAAGAAATACCTCTTGCACTCCAGAACGGCTCAAGGTTTTATTATATTCTATAGTGTCACTGTTGGTTTTAAAGTATACTGTATTCTTGTATTAATGCCAATAAAGGTCTATGGTATGGTAAGGTATGGCACTGCAGAACGGCTCAGTCTGTCTCCACTCCCCCCGCCAGCTCCCTGCTTCTTTCTTTCCCTCCCCCACTTACTCGCGAGGAAGCCTTCCCGGGATCTCGCTGCAAGGAGGCCTCTTCCCTTCCTCCCCCTCGCAGATCCGAAGCCCCGCCCTCTTCCCTGGGGCCATTCAGGAGCAATAGCCCCGCCCTCTCCTCCCCCCCTTCGCCGGGCTGGGCCTCCCTTTAACCCTTTCCCTGCTGCAGGCGGAGCACTTCCTCCTCCCCTCCTCCGCAGCCTCTAATGCGGCTGGACGGGGCTGCTCGCGAGCAACTCTGCAGGGAGAACCCCGGCTGTGCCGGCAACCCCCCCCCCCGCCCCCCATGCCCTGGGCCCCCCCTTGCAGCAGCAGCCGGATCCCGGGGAGGTCTCCTTGCAAGGGTGCCACTTGTCTCCTGCTTTGTTCCTTGCAAGGAAGCCCTGCGGGGCGGAGCAGCGTTGCAGTCCCGGGGGGGGGGGAAAGAGGGAGAGAGGGGCGCCCTGCTGCTTCCGATCCCCCCATTGCAGAATGCAATGAATGTTTTTGGAAACGTGTCTATTCCACGTAGCCAAAAGTAGCTCCTCCTCCGGGATCTCTCTGCTGGGGGGGAGGGGCGCGGGGGGCAGTGAATAAATCTTGAAAATCGTCTCCATCACTGGATGCATTTCGAGACATTCTTTTTGGGGGGACTACCAAAAGATGCAAAATAAATGCATCCTATCCGGCTAAGGCTTTTCTGATCCCCCGGTTTTACAGGCTTCCCCCCTCCCCCAGCCAGCTGGCCAGCGGGGAAAGCCCCCCCCCCAGAGCCATCATGCACCTCTATGAACGATTCCCATAGGGAATGATGGGGAATTGACCCGTGGGTATCGGGGGCTCTGGGGGGGCTGTTTTTTGAGATAGAGGCGCCAAATTTTCAGTATAGCATCTAGTGCCTCTCCCCAAAATACCTCCCAAGTTTCAAAAAGATTGGACCAGGGGGTCCAATTCTATGAGCCCCCAAAGAAGGTGCCCCTATCCTTCATTATTTCCTATGGAAGGAAGGCATTTAAAAATTTGTGCAGTCCCTTTAAATGTGACGGCCAGAACTCCCTTGAAGTTCAATTATGCTTGTCACACCCTTGCTCTCGGCTCCGCCCCCAGTCTCCTGGCTCCACCCCCAAAGACTCCTGGCTCCACCCCCAAAGTCCCCAGATATTTCTTAAATTGGACTTGGCAACCATACTCAACCCCCACATCTTCAGGAATCCCCCAATCTGGAACTACAACCCCGGCAAGGCCTCACCCCTGGAGTCCCCCTTCAAAGGCCAAAACACCCCTGGAATGGACCCTCCCATATCCACCCCCCCCCGCCCCGCCTGTCACTCACAGAAACCCAGCAGCAGTCACTGAGGGAATAGGTTTCCTAAAGCTACAGCTGCTGCTTTCATCCTTTGGGGTTTTAAAAAACAGTTTAGCTTAATATATTCATTTTTCTGCAACCCTGGGGAATTTTCGGTTTGTCGAACCGTCCACGGCTCCTGCCGCCGCATGTGGGCACGCTCAGATTTCCTATTATGCTGTGTGATTCATTTCAAGCCAAGTTAGCCTTTGTTGGCACTAAGAACAACAATACAGATTAATACAGTATGCAAATAGGATAGAAACTTTCATACCCACCCTGTGTGGTATCCTTTGTTGCCACTTTAGAGCAGGATACACAAACGTGGCGGGCCTCTCGGTGACACTGAAAGAAGAATCATTCAAGAATCTCTGGACCTTAAGCGCATCGATGTCTGTCTATAATTCCCTAATATCTTGTATCTCTGAATCCCTGAGCGGTAATTTAGGGTGTCCCAAGCAGGGGGGCAACTAATTCAGTAAACCCCACACATCTACGGTTTGACTGAGAATGCGAGGGAACCAAAACCATGCTATGTAAGGTTTATAGCAGTTATTGTGATTCCAAGGCTGTAACTTTGCCGCCTGAATATTTTCAGCTTAAGCATCAGCTGCAACAATTTATTAAAAAAGTGAGATTTGATTATATTAAGACCCAATGGAACTAATTACATCATCCTACAACCTACAAGGAGAGCCAGTTTGGTGCAGTGGTTAAGTGTGCGGACTCTTATCTGGGAGAAGCGGGTTTGATTCCCAACTCCTCCACTTGCACCTGCTGGAATGGCCTTGGGTCAGCCAGAGCTCTGGCACAGGTTGTCCTTGAAAGGGCAGCTGCTGGGAGAGTCCTCTCCAGCCCCACCCACCTCACAGGGTGTCTGTTGTGGGGGAGGAAGGGAAAGGAGATTGTAGGCCGTTCTGAGACTCTGTCATTGAAAGGGCAGCTGCTGTGAGAGCCCTCTCAGCCCCACCCACCTCACAGGGTGTCTGTTGTGGGGGAGGAAGGGAAAGGAGATTGTAGGCCGTTCTGAGACTCTGTCATTGAAAGGGCAGCTGCTGTGAGAGCCCTCTCAGCCCCACCCACCTCACAGGGTGTCTGTTGTGGGGGAGGAAGGGAAAGGAGATTGTAGGCCGCTCTGAGCGTCTGTCATTGAAAGGGCAGCTGCTGTGAGAGCCCTCTCAGCCCCACCCACCTCACAGGGTGTCTGTTGTGGGGGAGGAAGGGAAAGGAGATTGTAGGCCGTTCTGAGATTCTGTCATTGAAAGGGCAGCTGCTGTGAGAGCCCTCTCAGCCCCACCCACTTCACAGGGTGTCTGTTGTGGGGGGAGGAAGGTAAAGGAGATTGTGAGCCGCTCAGAGACTCTTCGGAGTAGAAGGCAGGAAATAAATCCAATTTCTTCTTCTTCTTAAATAACTCTAAAAAGTTCTGGGCCATAGTTTCGGGTGTTTTCCAGGCTGATGAGCCCTCCTTGTCTGCCCTTTCTTCTTACGTCCGGTTCCTGCACTTTTCACTTCTGTTCCATCAAGAACCAACTTCCCTTAAACCCTTTGAGATGCCTTTAGCTGATCTACCTGACTGGTCCCAGTGGTCACCAGAGGAAATCAAGGAATTGTGCCCCCATTGTTGCGCCCCGATGATTTAAAAGGCCCCAGCCCTGAGCCAACCCCCTCCGAAATCTTGAAATTAGACCCAGACTGGTAGGTTTCCCCTCTTCCGTCCTTGTTCACAACTGTAGACAGAACTAGCCTAGACCCCCTCAGCGTGGCTGAATGCAGTAGTGGTCGCACTATGTAAAAAAGGTGATTTATTTCATCATAAACCCCTGGCAAACGAGTAGGCCTTGCAGTGCCCCTGGAAGATCTACAAAGAGGAGCCTCCCTCACCTCTTCAGGCAGCCTTACATTGGTGGTGGGCCAAAATACCAGCTTTTGGGTCCTGTGAAACTGCTGCTGTTTGGTGTAGGAGAGATGTAGAAACCTCAGGAGAAAAAGAGGGAGAAGTGGCATCAGTCCCTAGGTTTAAACTACTGGATGTTTCAGACATGTGCTTACAGCTGCAACTGCTTCAGTCGCTGTGCGGGGAGACCTGTGTTGGGAAAGGGAGAGGGGGTGGAGCGTGTTGCTCCGGACTCTCCATCAGTACCACAGACAATGCTCTGGAGGTTCTGGTCCGAGGTGGCTGGTCACCTCTGCTTCAGTGTTTCAGAGTTTTCTCCCTGGAGCTCCAGGCTTTGGATTCTGAAATATCAGAAGGGATTTTGAGAGTCTCTGAGGTATCTCTGCTGGAGTCTCTGTTCGGACCTTGAATGTGAGGCTCCCTGAGATGTGCTTCTGTAATATTTCACAGTTAATCTGATAAAACACAACCCTCCTTTAGAACTAAGTGTTAACAACATATAGAAGTATGCTATAGCTTTGTAAATAAGATTTAAACTTAAGCATTTATATAGGCTGAATGTCATCAGCAAACAGAAGTCTGTGTCTCTGAAAACAATCTGCAGTTTCTACGATCTTTATTTCACCTCACTCTTCCTCCGAGACCATCCAAGAAACCCAAGCAGCTTGTTTATCTTTTGCTTACATGACAATGAATGGAATATTTACAAAAACAATCCTAGGATCATTTGTTAGAAAAGATCATTGTCAAGGGAATAAATGTCCAGTTGGCGAAATTTCAAAGTTAACAAAAACTCGCTTACAAAGGTCATCCCTGATAAATGTAACTTGGAACAGATCAATACTGTATACCCCTATCAGGCTCTTCGGGTAGCCCTTATCTCTCCTCCACAATCCTCTTCTGGAAGCATCATCTGCCAGGGACATATAAAAACCTTTAAACTATATCTATATATTCACAAAATTCAGTCCTCTCTTCTCAATGAATCTCACCAAAAGATTCAGGCAACAATTCTTGTTTTTCACATATCTGGCTGTGATCATTAAATACTAATCACAAACTTTATGTTTCAAAGCTTCGTCAGAAGTTCCTGGATTCTAGAAAAAGTTCCTACGTCCTGTGATCAGAACTGAATGGGACAACATGTTTCCCACCTGCGTCCAGATGTTAATTCTGACAATGTGGAAGGTTATAATGAAATAGCAATTCTTTCCTTGTGTCAGCACAAAGACAGAGAGACATGGGCCCTTTTCACACTTACCAGTGGAAACCGGAAGGGAGTCGGTATTGTGCCGCTTGCAGTAATCCGAGACAGGGATGGGAGTTTTCAGACACATGTTTTTTTTTCCGGTAGGGTTCCGTGATTGAAGCGAGCCATTTCACACTGTTCCGCTCTTATCTCGCTTCCACCAGCACCAGCCATTTTTGCCTGCCGGCTCGCGATCTCCAGCTTTTTTTTTTTTTGGAACGTCGGGCTAAGATCGCTATAGCGCTATAGCGACGTATCACAATAGCAACACCATAGAGATGGCTAGGCTCTATTGAGATAAGTTACCAGGTTTCAGCGGTGGCGATATCTGGCATCTTAATGGAGTCCAGGCATTCCTATGGTGATGCTGTTGTGATACGTCGCTATAGCGCTATAGCGATCTTAGCCCGACATTCCAAAAAAAAAAAGCCGGAGATCGCGCACGCCGGCGGGCGGAAAAGGGCGCGAAAACTGCTCCCGGGTTAGATACTGGACATTTCACACAGCACCCCATAGCGATTTCAACCCGGAAGGAGGGGTTGAAAAGTGGAAGAAGCTGCTCTTTGTTTGTAACGACTCAGGCACGCCTCACTACCGGGACAGCCGCGGGAGTGTGTGAAAAGGTGAGAGTATTCCGGTAGCAGCCAGTTACTGAATCGGGTCTGTCTGAAATGACAGCAGAAACCCGTTACTGTTCAGTAACTGACCAGCTTCCATACCGGAATACATAGACTGTGTGAAAAAGCCCATATTCCTATCTTTTTAGATAGAAAAGGCCTAGAGTGAGAACTCACAATAATTTCGGCCTTTTAAACATCTAACACTCCCTCCTGTGGAATCCTCCATGCTAAAAGAGACAGGAGCTGATCTTGGATCTACTTAAGCTAGCAGAGCCTTCCAGGATCTATCTGAGGGCTTCTATCTGAGGATTCTTCCGGGATCTATCTGAGGGCTTCAGACACAGCTAAAGATTTCTGATTAGATTAAAGATTTTTGCAAAGTTTATATTATTTCGCTGCTTTATGTAGTTTCTGGTTGTCTTTTACTTGTGAAATAAGAAAATAACTCTTTTCCCGGCCTAAGGGATTACATGGCTCTTCCTTATGTCAGTTGGTAGATGTTGTCAAAATGTCCAACTTAAATCTCTTTCCGCACTCTAAGGATTCAAAGGGTTTCTCTCCCTGTATGAGTTCTTTGATGTTCTTGAAGATGGCAACTCTGACTGAATCTCTTTCCACAATATGAGCATTCAAATGGTTTCTCTCCCGTGTGGATTCTCTGGTGCTTCCGAAGATAACCACTCCAACTGAATCTCTTTCCACACACTGTGCATTCAAAAGGTTTCTCCCCTGTGTGGGTTCTTCGATGGTCCTGAAGATGGGCACTCTTACCAAATGTCTTTCCACACTCTGAACATCCAAAAGGTTTCTCCCCAGTGTGGGTTCTCTGATGTTCTTGAAGATGGGCATTCCGACCGAATCTCTTTCCACACTCTAAACATTCAAAAGGTTTCTCCCCTGTGTGGGTTCTTTGATGCTGTTGAAGATTGCTATTCCGACTGAATCTCTGTCCGCACTCTGAACATTCAAAAGGTTTCTCCCCTGTGTGGGTTTTTTGATGATACTGAAGACTGGCACTACGACTGAATCTCTCTCCACATTCTGAGCATTCAAAAGGCTTCTCCCCTGTGTGGGTTCTCTGATGCTCTTGAAGACGACCACTCTGACTGAATTTCTGTCCACACTTTAAACATTCAAAAGGCTTCTCCCCTGTGTGGGTTGTTTGGTGCTTTAGAAGACTGCAACTGTCACGGAATCTTTTTCCACAATCTGAGCATTCAAATGGTTTCTCCTCTGTGTGGGTTCTTTGATGCTGTTGAAGATTGCTGCTCCGACTGAATCTCTTTCCACACTCTGAACATTCAAAAGGTTTCTCCCCTGTGTGGGTTTTTTGATGATACCGAAGATTGGCACCATGACTGAATCTCTTTCCGCACTCTGAACATTCAAAAGGCTTCTCCCCTGTGTGAATTCTTTGATGCTTTTTAAGATGGGCACTCCGACTGAATCTCTGTCCACAGATTGAACATTCAAAAGGCTTCTCCCCTGTGTGGGTTGTTTGGTGCTTTCGAAGACTGGAACTGACACTGAATCTTTTTCCACACTCTGCGCATTCAAATGGTTTCTCCCCTGTATGGGTTCTTTGATGCTGTTGAAGACTGCCACTCTGACTGAATCGCTTTCCGCACTCTGAGCATTCATACGGTTTCTCCCCTGTGTGGACTCTTTGATGTCGTTGAAGATGGCCACTCTGACTAAATCTCTTTCCACACTCTGAGCATTCAAAAGGTTTCTCCCCTGTGTGGGTCCTTCGGTGCTTTTGAAGACTGGAAATAATAGTGAATTTCTTCCGTCCTTCTGTGCCTTCAAAATGCTTCTGTGCTGCGTGTATTTTTTGGTGTAGAAGCAACTGTGGTCTGTATCTGAAATACTTTCCGCAATAACTGCATTTCCATGCGTTCATTATACTGTGCTTTGGAAAACATACATTACCCTTTCTCCAATTGGAGAACGTCATTCCAGTCTTGGAGCAGATGAATAAGTTCACTTCGGAGGGAGTCCATTGGTTATGGCTATGGTCTGGGATTTCATGGAAGCCCGCTTCTTGGTAAGGAATGGGCTTCACCATCCTCTTCACTCCACAGTTTCCTTCCTGCTTCTCTGGTCCATCTCTATTCTCAAAGTTTCCTTCAGTCTTTTCATTCATGGCTTTTCCCTGAGAGAATCCCTGAAATTTCCCAACTGACTCCTCGCCATCTCCTGCTGGAATAAAGAAGGAAGTAAAATCACCTCTCAGACAAGAAGACATCAGAAGCTCATGATTAATTATTGTGCATATTGTTTCCTGAGCTACTGGTTACAACCCTTTTCCTAGCCTGCCCTCCTGTGGAGCTTCTCCTGTATTCTGACTATCCATCTCCTCTCCAAAACTCCCAAAATGTACTTTAAGGGAAAAGGTAGCAAGGATCTTTCCCTAGAACAGTGGTGGCAAACCTATGGCACATGTGCCAGAGGGGGCACTCAGAGCCCTCTCTGTGAGCACATGAGCTCCGACCCCCACCCCGTGCACGAGGCTTGGCTCCCCCCCCATGGTCCCCCTGCCCCCACCTTCCCTCCCTCCCTGGAGCTGCAATGTGGCCGCGTTCTGTGACCCCCCTCCTCAGAGGTGCGCTGAGCCGCACTGTGCCAAAGCTGGACCCTACCGTCTTTGATGCTGCTGGGACACCTCCTAACTCGTTGAAGCCTGCGTGGGAGAAGGCTTCTCCCCACTCCTTCTAGAACCGGAAGTGAGGGAGAGCGAAGCCTTCTCCTGTGGGGGCTTCAAAGAGCTAGAAGGTGCACCGGCCGCATCGATAGGGTCCAGCTTTGGCACAGCGCGGCTCGGCACACCTCTGAGAAGGAGGAGAAGTAGAAGAACTGCAGAGCTGTACCCCCCCCCCACCCTTCTCCCTGAATCAGACTCAGAGCGGCTCACAATCTCCTATATCTTCTCCCCCCACAACAGACACCCTATGAGGTGGATGGGGCTGAGAGGGCTCTCACAGCAGCTGCCCTTTCAAGGACAACTCCTGTGAAACCTATGGCTGACCCAAGGCCATTCCAGCAAATGCAAATGGAGGAGTGGGGAATCAAACCCGGTTCTCCCAGATAAGAGTCCGCACACTTCATTACAACACCAAACTGGCTCTCAAACTGGAGAGGGGCCACAGAGCGCGGCTGCATTGCAGCTCCGGGGAGGGAGGGAAGTTGGGGGGCGGCTGCAGTGGGGGTTGTGAGGGAGCAAGTGTGCAATCTGGGTTGCAGTTTGGGCACTTGGTCTCTAAAAGATTCGGTATCACTGCCCTAGAATCACAGAATTATAGAGTGGGAAGAGACCTCCAAGATCATCTAGTCCAGCCTCCTCCACAATGCAGGAAATTCACAAATGCCTCCCCTCCGCACAGCCCCAGTGACCCCTGCTCCATTCCCAGAAGGTGGCAAAAACAAAAACCCTCCAGGATCCGTGGCCACACTGGCCTGGGGAAAAATTGTTTCCTGACCGCAAAGCAGTGATTGGCATTTCCCTGGACAAGTAAGAAAGCGCCATGAGAGCTAAGAACTGATGCAGCCCTTCCCACCCTCCTTCTCAAGATCTGCCTCTGTTCACAGAATCAGTTTTGTTGGCAGATGGCCATCTAGCCTCTGTTTGAAAACCTCCAAAGAAGGAGAGCCCACCACGTCTCAAGGAAGCCTGTTCCACTGAGGAAACACTCTAACTATCAGGAAGTTCTTCCTCAGGTTTAGCTCAAAACCCTTTGGATTTAATTTCAACCCGTTGGCTCTGGTCTGACCTTCTGGAGCAACAGAAAACATCTCCGCACCCTCCTCTACATGATAGCCCTTCAAGAACTTGAAGATGGTGATCATATCATCTCTCAGTCGTGTCCTTTTAGAAGCTAAACATACCGAGCACCTTCAGCTTTTCCTCACAGGACTTGTGTAAGGAAGAGATCAGCTTAGAGCCAGCTGATAAGTTAAAGCAAGCTACTGACCTAAGTTTTATCAGGGACTGTCCCATTTTTTGTTTGCCAGTGGGTCAGCTTTGCCTCCTCCAACCCAGCTGTTAATTTGGATGAATCAGCAGCTCTGGCAAACTAAAAATCGGACAGTCCCTGGCAAATCTTAGGCCAGTAACTTGCTTTAATTTATCAGCTGGCTCTAAGCTGATCTTTTTCTTGCAGCTTGGTCTCCAGACCTCTCACCATCTTTGTTATCCTCCTCTGGGCATGTTATAGCTTCTCTAGATCCCTTGAAGAGAGAGGGAGGGAGGGAGGCAGAAGAGAAAAGTGGTAAGATAAAGAAAGGAAACACAGAACATGAAGGGATATTCTCCTCTGAGGGAAAATGTAGCAGATTTTATTTATTAGTCTTCACCAAAATGAGTTAGAATATAAGGAAGAACACTGAAGGAATTAAAGGATGTATATATTAAGATAGTTAAAAGGTACTATAAAGTATGTTCGTTGGGTTGCAATTGTTTTGAATTACTGGCTTTATTAATTTTATGTACTTGTTCTACATTGCCTAGAGCCTGGCATTGGCTGGGATGAGGCGGATTCACTAATAATAATAATAGTTATGAGGAAAAATATGTAAGAAAAATCTAGAGTTTAAGAATTAGATAAAGGCAAGGCTTGACCTAAGCCGTTCTCCCTGTAGAGGCAGGAAAAGAACTGAAAGGAGAGTCATTCCGAAGGCACCAACAGAAAGTAGGGGAAAAAAATATTTCCTGCCTTCTTGAAGGATGGATGGGAATCACCCACAGAGGGAGAACAGACTGCACCATCCTCTGTATGACAGCCCTTCAGGAAGCTGAAGAGGGTGATAATGTCACCTCTCAGTCATCTCCTCTCCAGGCTAAATATTCCCAGCTCCTTCAATGTTTCCTCATAGGACTTGGTCTCCATACCCCTCGCCATCTTTGTTGCCCTCTTGTGGGCACGTTCCAGCTTGTCTAGATCCTTCTTAAATTGTGGTACCCTAAACGGAACACAATACTATAGGTGAGGTCTAGATCACCACTTTGCATGATCTGGATGCTATAATTCTGTTGTTACAGCCAAAAATCGCATTTACCTTTTTAGCTACTGCATCACATTGCTGACTTGTGTTCAGTGTCTGCTCTGAAAAGACCGTTAGATCCTTTTTGCACATGCTGCTTTTGAGACAAGGCTCCCGCATTCTATACTTATGCATTTCATTTTTACCACCTATATGGAGAACTTTACATTTATCCTCATTAAAATGCATTTTAATCATTTTAGCCCAGTTTTTAACCTGTCAAGATTATCTTGTATCTTGACTCTGTCTTCTATTTTATTTGTTAACCCTCCCAAGTTCGTATCATCTGCAAATTTAACAAGCAGTTCAGTTTTGGGCACCACATTTTAAGAAGGATATAGACAAACTGGAACGGGTCCAGAGGAGGGCGACAAAGATGGTGAGGGGTCTGGAGACCGAGTCCTATGAGGAAAGGTTGAAGAGCTGGGAATGTTTAGTCTGGAGAGGAGGCGGTTGAGAGGTGATAGAATCGCCATCTTCAAGGACTTGAAGGGCTGTCATCTAGAGGATGGTGTGGAATTGTTTTCTGTGGCCCCAGAAGGTAGAACCAGAACCAATGGGTTGAAACTAAATCAAAAGAGTTTCTGGCTCAACATTAGGAAGAACTTCCTGACCGTTAGAGCGGTTCCTCAGTGGAACAGGCTTCCTCGGGAGGTAGTGGGCTCTCCTTCCTTGGAGGTTTTTAAACAGGGGCTAGATGGCCATCCGACAGCCATGAAGATTCTGTGAATTTAGGGGGAGGTATTTGTGAGTATCAGAAAAACGTCTATTTCTGTTTCATTGACTATGCTAAAGCCTTTGATTGTGTGGATTACAACAAGTCCTTAAAGAGATGGGAGTACCAGACCACCTCACATGTCTCCTGAGAAACCTGTATAAGGGTCAAGAAGCAACTGTCAGAACAGTTATGGAACAACTGATTGGTTTAGAGTAGCAAAAGGAGTTCGACAAGGATGTATACTGTCACCCTGCTTATTTAATTTATATGCAGAGTACATCATGTGGAATGCTGGCCTGGATGAAGCACAAACTGGAATTAAGATTGCTGGGAAAAACATCAACAACCTCAGATATGCAGATGACACCACTTTAATGGCAGAAAGTGAGGACGACCTAAAGAACCTCTTGTTGAGGGTGAAAGAGGAGAGCACAAAAGGAGGCTTGAAACTCAACATCAAAAAAACTAAGATCATGGCATCCGGCCCCATCACACCTTGGCAAATAGAAGGGGAAGACATGGAAGTAGTGACAGAAGCCATGAAATTAAAAGACGTTTTCTCCTTGGGAGGACAGCTATGACGAACCTGGGCAGTATAATAAAAAGTAGAGACATCACCCTGCCAACAAAAGTCCGTGTAGTCAAAGTGATGGTATTCCCAGTAGTAATATATGGCTGTGATAGCTGGACCATAAGGAAGGCCGAGCGCAGAAGAATAGATGCTTTTGAGCTGTGGTGCTGGAGAAGACCCTTGAGAGTCCCTTGGACTGCAAGGAGATCCAATCAGTCAGTCCTAAGGGAAATCAACCCTGACTGTTCCCTGGAAGGTCAGATGCTGAAGCTCAAATACTTTGGTCACCCAATGAGAAGGGAGCCCTCCCTGGAGAAGACCCTGATGCTGGGAAAGACAGAAGGCCAAAGAAGAACGGGACGGCAAAAGAGGAGATGGCTGGACAGCATTACTTATGCAACAAACACGGATTTGAGCAGACTTCAGAGGATGGTGGAAGACAGGAGGGCCTGGCGTGACTTTGTCCATAGGGTCACAAAGAGTCGGACTCGACTGTGCGACTGAATAACAACAACAAAAATTTGTGAGTTTCCTCCATTGTGCAGGGGGTTGGACTAGATGACCCTGGAGGTCCCTTCCAACTCTATGATTCTATACTACTCCATTCCAATCAATGATAAACACTGTCAGGTTCCCTGACAATCGGATTCCAGAGTCAGGAGTTTTTTAACTCATATTCAGTCACTTATAGCCATTCTGCAGTGTTGCATAATCATGTATATTCATTCTTTCTTTTGGCAAATGTATATCCATTTACAAACGTGTATCTGACAGTATTAGCTCCGGCATTCTGCCTGCTAGTGACTTTTCACAAGATGCGCAGAAGAGAGACGTTAGCCATGGATCTGTTCTCTGGTAACCGTGGTAACATCTGGCTCTGACCAGATAGCCTTAAACAGCCATGGAAGACTTCTCATGTTGTACACCACGTCTGGGAATCTTACCGGACAAAAGAAGATGAAGAAGAAGATATTGGATTTATATCCCACCCTCCACTCCGAAGAGTCTCAGAGCGGCTCACAATCTCCTTTACCTTCCTTTCCCACAACAGACACCCTGTGAGGTGGGTGGGGCTGGAGAGGGCTCTCACAGCAGCTGCCCTTTCAAGGACAACCTCTGCCAGAGCTCTGGCTGACCCAAGGCCATGCTAGCAGGTGCAAGTGGAGGAGTGGGGAATCAAACCTGGTTCTCCCAGATAAGAGTCCGCACACTAAACCACTACACCAAACTTGCTCTCCACAAAGGGGCTGGCTTTAGCTTGTGTGCCTTTTCTGCCTGGAATATTATTGGTTTTGTTTTACCAAGAAGGTCATTGCTCTGTATTGATCTCCAAAAAAATCTGGCCATTTCTATATGCACTTAGTTAACTGGGATCTGTAACTGGCAAAACCTCACAAAGATATTAAACAAAACAGGTCCCAGGACAGATCCTTGCGGTATCCCACTTGTCTCTCCAAAAGGATGAGGAACCGTTCATAAGCACGCTTTGGGTCCTCCGTACTCCCAATTTTCCTTGCCATGCAGGTCTTTTGAAGGCGAATCACCGAAAGCGGTCGTAATTTCTAGTCCTGTGACTGTACAGAGAGTTTCCTTACAGATGTGACGAGAGAGAAGAGGAGCTGGTCTTCAGGCTCTGATCCCATCTGCCCCCTAGGCTAGAGAGAGAAGTCAGTACCTCTCCGAGGGAGCCCCGCAGTTCCAAGGGAACCTCCGTGGTTTTAGGAAGGGATGCGAGTTGTTGGGCAGGGGAGGGGAGGCCTGGAGACATGTGAATGACCATAGTAGAAAAAGCTTGATGGGCGTCTGACTCATCCAGCAAAGCTGTCCTTAAGTAAATAGCTCACCTTTCCCTAGAATATCCAGTATTTAAGGGCAATTCACCTGCTAAGGGACTAAAAGAGCCTCAACTGAGGTCAGTCCCAGGAAAAATTCCTAAGATCTCAGTCCCCAAACAGCCTCTGTTTCTCCCGAAGGCTTTGTAATTCTACCCACCCAACAGCTCCTTAGAAGTGAAGCTGAAATCTACCGTGGCTGTTCTTCTCCCATCCCCTTGACATAACGAGGCAGCACACTCACCGGCAGCCAGCTCCCTCGGGAAGGGAATATTGGGTTGAGATCTTCTTGAGAGACTCTCCAGCCCTTCGTCTGTCTCCACTGCAGCCTCTTGAACATCCCTGCTTTCTTTGGGAGGGAGAGAGAGAAGAGGAGGAGGAAGAGTGACAGGAGGCCTTTGTCTGTCTCCATCTCGGGCCCTGACTCCCACCCGGCCTTGCCTGCTCGCCACAACACTGGCTGCAGGGGCCGCTGGGCCAGCCCAGTATGTTGGCTACTTTCACTGCCTCTTCAGCTCCTGGAGTCCTCCAGAAGGGCTGAGTACAAGACCGAGCCTCACAGGGACATTCTGCGCGTCAATATTTTGATTCACGCCTCAATGCAAGGGCAGCAATTTACCCCTTTGGCACCCATGAAAGATCCTTACCCAGAGAGGCCACGTTCCCATAGTCCTCCAGCATTATGTCCCTGTACAGAGTTCTTTGGTCCGGCTCCAGCAGAACCCTTTCTGTCTCAGTAAATGAGACAGCCACCTCCTCCAAGGAAAAGGGACCCTGAAAGGAAAAGAATATTCCTTCATCAGAGACTGTCCCAGTCAAGACTGTACTCTGGACAGGGGCATTCTGGGGTGGTGCAGGATGGAGAGCTTGCCAGGGGGGTAAAGGGAGCGGCCTTCAGAGCCCCTCTCGCTCAGACACATGAGCAGCAACTGCAGGAGCAAAAGCCCCCCTGAGGAAGAGGGGGGAACTCAGGCGGTCCCCCGCTCATCTCCCCTACCTGGACTGCAGGGGCAGCGGCCGTTTCCACTCCTCCACAAAGACTCAGCACCGTCTCTTCACTGCCTGTGAGGGAGAGAATTTTGGAAGAAAGGGTGTCAGCCTAGACTTTATGTTTGCTTGTTTGAAACCTGATTCATGCAATGTGAAACCTTGCCATGTGCACTGAAATTCTGAGTAAACTCAGTGTGTGTGTGGGGGGGGGGGGGGTGGAGGAGCCTCAGTTTCCCATGAGGCTGGGAGGGGGGGGGAGTTGTAAACACTGTCAGCACATTTCCAACTTCCGTGACATTTGAAACTTATCCTGTGAACTCCAGAGCTCAAAACTTTGACAGCATCTTGGCTTGATCAGACAAAAGGCCCAAGAACGCCATTCTCTGGGTGCCTGGGCCCTCCAATGTGCCCTTGAATCCACGTTTGGGGGGGGGGGGAGAAATAAATGAGGTCTAAGATACATCACAATCAGAACTGTCCAAAAATCCAGATGTGCCATTAGCAGGTCTAAAAAACCAAGGGTAACATCACGTGGTTTCCAGAGTCTGTTGATCTTCTGATGTCACATCTAGATATTCAGTGGGGTGAGACATCACACCCACCCATTGCCCCACCTCCAAAGCTTCTTTTTCGAGCTGCCTTGAGTATGTTATGTGAGATAGGAATACTTTAATTAAGAAGAAGAAGATATTGGATTTATATCCCGCCCTCCACTCCGAAGAGTCTCAGAGCGGCTCACAATCTCCTTTACCTTCCTCCCCCACAACAGACACCCTGTGAGGTAGATGAAGGACCTGAAGGACCGTCTTTCCCCGCACGTTCCCCAGAGAGTACTGAGGTCGGGAACACAAAATCTCCTTACTATCCCTGGGCCGAAGGAAGCCCGGTTGAAGTCCACCAGAGAAAGGGCTTTCTCTGTTATGGCCCCTACATGGTGGAATCAGCTGCCGGAAGAGGTGAGGGCCCTGCGGGACCTTGTTCAGTTCCGCAGGGCCTGTAAGACGACCCTCTTCCGGCTAGCCTATACTTAGCTTGAGAATTTTACTGTAACTTGCTGGATTCCTTTTATATATAGCTGAAATATTTATGTGTATTAATAACTAGGGTTTTATCTGTTTTATCTGTTTTAAATATGGATCCCTTTATATGTGTAATTTTGATGGATCTACTATTGGAAGCCGCCCTGAGCCACTTGTGGGAAGGGCGGGGTATAAATCTTAAATAAATAAATAAATAAAATAAAATAAAATAAATGAAGACATTGGATTTATATCCCGCCCTCCACTCTGAAGAGTCTCAGAGCGGCTCACAATCTCCTTTATCTTCCTCCCCCACAACAGACACCTTGTGAGGTGGGTGGGGCTGGAGAGGGCTCTCACAGCAGCTGCCCTTTCAAGGACAACCTCTGCCAGAGCTATGGCTCACCCAAGGCCATTCCAGCAGGTGCAAGTGGAGGAGTGGGGAATCAAACCCGGCTCTCCCAGATAAGAGTCCGCACACTTAACCACTACACCAAACTACACAGGGAATTCTCTGCCGCAGGACGTGGTGGTGGCTACACGCACAGACAGTTTCAAGAGTGGATAGGATAAATGTTCTCAGCGGAGAGGTCCACAAGCAGCTATTAGCCACAAGGTACAAACAGTGATTCTCTGTCTTCTTGGTGCTTGTGGGGTAACAGTGGGAGGGCTTCTGGAGTTCTGGTCCCTCCATTGGTTGTCCTCATATTGGTGCCTGGGTTTTGGCCATTGTGGGACACAAAGTCTTGGATTGGAGAGGGAGGTAGAATTTCTTTTGGTCCTCTTTATGAAATTAGCCACAAGAGCTCCAAGCTATCCAGCACTATCCAGCTTAGACTGAGAGTCTAGGACAGTAGAAGCTAGGTGAAAGTTAAGGGCTATCTAAGGGCAAACTTAGCCTTATATGGTATGAGCAGGAACCGGATGGAGAAAAGATAACTGGCCATCTGAAGGTGCAGCTCTGGAATGTAGATGATGGCAGCTCTGGAATGTAGATGATGCATATATATCAGATAAGATATATGTCCCCTGGGGAGGAACAATGGCTCAGTGGTAGAGCATCTGCTTGGTAAGCAGAAGGTCCCAGGTTCGATCCCCGGCATCTTCAACTTGAAAAGGGTCCAGGCAAGTAGGCATGAAAAGCCTCAGCTCGAGACCCTGGAGAGCCGCTGCCAGTCTGAGAAGACAAGACTGACTTTGATGGACCCAGGGGGGTCTGATTCAGTATAAGGCAGCTTCATATGTTCATATGATATAGATTGTGATACCAGTTTGTGGGGAAAACGCTTTATAAACCCTGGGATTTAGAGTAAGGGGGCTGCCTGCATGAGAGACAGGGGTCTCTACGCTGGTCAAACCATGAAATTAACAACCCTTGTTAATTTCAAGCCATAAATCTATCATCTTCTGTTTGAGGCCTCAAACATAGAATATAGCTCTAATATAGAATGTGATTTAGGTTTTGTATTTTAAAGTTTTATTGCTTTTCCAAAGATAGGAGAGAAAAGGGAAAGTGGGAATAGAAAATTGAGTTTTAGAAATGCAGTTATAGTCCGTTCTGCATGATAATAAAGCTTTCAAATAAAATAACATTAAGGTATTATTATTCATTTTACACCATATCTTCATATATATAGAATATTATACAGATTGTAAATTGATACTAGGATTACCTGTTTATCTGTCTATACTGAAGTACCTTTCTGCAGTTAGTATACATCTTAAGAGGTAAGATAAGAATAGAAGCTCACACCAGAATGTGTTAAGTATCTAACCATGCATATAGCTTCTCCCAGTGTTTCCTTGCATCTTCCTTAAGATTTCCCAGCCAACAACTGGGATAGATAGTCTGATTCCACCGTCTCCAAGATTTTCCCCATCAAATCTAGTCTATTGGGGATTTCCTGAAGTTTCCATTTCTGTGCCAGTAAGATTCTAGCTGCTGTATTAAAATGAGCTATTAGAATGGGATTTAGGTTTTAATAGAATTAATGTTTTAACAGGTATTATAAGATAGTGTAAGCTTAACTGCAAGAGCTGGGTAAAGTTCGTCTGAATTCTAAATGCCTAACCTTCTAACTGTATCCGGAAACTGTACTAATGTTATCTATTGTTTTGCCTTTTCGCTTATGTGTTTCCAGCCTTCTGACCAAAGTAGAAACTTAAGTGTAATAGTTTATCTGTGCCAGTTCCTGAGGTTGTTTGGGTTACTAAGGGTACAATAAGGTGTACAAAAGTAAATCCCGCCTCAGAGGGGCCATTGCCCGGATCCAAGACGGCTTCTCTAATGTTCTTTTGGGGGGGATTTTAGGGGTTCAGCCTTTTAAGATCCTCAACCCCGTTAGACTTAAGGATCACAGGCTTCCCAAGAGAGAGAGAGGACAGTTACTCTGAACAAAAGCTATGTATAAATTCTTAAAAACACACACAAGTAATACACGGTAAGCATATATTCACTATCATTAGGATATACAGAAGACCACAATACCTGATATAGTGTATGCTTTAGAAAGAACAAGATAAGATTTCTGGGATGAAAGATTAAGACCGACACAGACGGGGTATTCACCAAGCAGCCCCAAACAAAGCCAGAAACCCCATATCTATACTTTTTTCAGTCTATTTTACCCAGATATATTTTATTAGCTGAGATGTCAAAAAGATCTGGCCAGACATGGCAACTCTCGTACATCTCATTTATATATATTTGGGCTTTGTAGCCAGGCACTAAGAGGCTGGGGAATGCCCAATATGAATTCAGACAAAGGCACATCTACATGACAGATTTGTCGTTTTTATGCCTAGGCTGCCAGCATTTAGCCCCTCTAAGCCGTGGAGTCTCGTGAGCAAAAATTCTACTTCGTTAGCTACTAGCATTAGAGTTGTGAGAAAGCTATTTGGCTACTGCATTGCTCTGGGGCCGTCCTTCCCAAGCTAAGACAGAAATATGTGAATTAAAAAAGCTGTGAGCTAGCTCACGCTGACTCAGCTTAGAGGGAAAACTGGCTGGCAGAAAAAGCTTATGGGGCAAATAAACTTACAGAGATTTATCAGCTAATTCAGACTGATATACAAGAATATATAGAAAGGGACTAGGTCAGACGTGACCTAGTCTCTCTTATAATTCTGACACAGTTCTATTGAGAATGAAATTGCCCTCCACAAATACCTTCAAGTGAGTGAGTGGCCACCATTATATCCTATGGCAGTCAGTCCCAGAAGTCCACCCTGTGTGGTGCACAGAAGTATTTCCTTTTCCTCCTTTCCTGAGCCTTCTATCCAACAACTGCACAATGGGCCCACAGGGCACCCTTACCGTGTGAGAGGGCCTCTTGGGCACACTCCTGTGCCTGTGCCTTCTGCTCTTCCTCCAAAGGAGACCCTTCCTCCTCAAAGAACTCCACTTCCATCTTCACAGATGGTCCCCACATCTGGAACAGCAGGAAGAGAGACAGGGAAGAGCAGGAAGGCTGAAGAACAAGGAAGCAAATCTTGCCCCACCCCCATCCCTGCATCCATCAAAAGAGCTGCTTCAACCACAGCAGCAAGAATCAGGGGTCTGGTTGTCTAGCAACCCTGGGGAAGTGCCTGGAGGGATACATATTGGGCAGGGAGGCCTTAGGCTAAGGTGGAAGGTCACAGCTCAAATGGACTGCGTGAAGCTCCCTCACCTGTCCTGGCTGCCTCTTCTCCTCTGCCTGGCTCAGGAGGAAACCTTCGGCCAGGGCCACCGCCTGGGAACTGGTCTCCGGCCCACATCCTCTGACCCAGCCCTGCATTTCCTGGGGCAGGAGAGTCAGGAACTGCTCCAGGATCACCAGCTCCACGATCTGCTTCTTTGTGCCTCTCTGGCTCCAGCCCATGGAGCTGGCTCCAAACCTCTCGGGGCCCTTCGGCCTCCTGGTAGTGGAACTGCCTGAACCTTTGGCTGTGTACATCTGCAGTCCAAGTCTCCCGAGGCAAGACCTCTGGTTCAGCTCTTTCCCCAGATTCACCACTCCCTGCTTGGAGGGGATGGAGACCTTTGCTTGAGCCCTTGCCAATTCCAGGTCCTTCTGTGTCCTCCTCTTCCATCTCCTTCCCTTCCTCTTGGGCTCAAAAGACACCTAGTGATCCCCCCCGCCCCCTGAATCAGATGGAGCCTCGTTGCTTAGCCTGCAGACCAGGATCATAGAATCACAGAGTTGGGAGGGACCTCCAGGGTCATCTAGTCCAACCCCCTGTAAACTGAGTTGGGTAACTGCTGGGGAGACGGCAGAAAGGGGGTATTGCCCTTGCTTCATCTAGCTGCCAGCAATAGCCTGATTGTGGCATTCTGCCCCCACTGGGTATTTCCCACATAAAGGGGAGAGCAGCCACGTGGAAGGCATTGCAGGAGTCTGGATGCCACCAAGACACGGATTCAGGTGGCCACACCAGCTGCATCAAGTTAAGGGTAGAGCAAGTTGGAAGAAAGGAAGGAAGGAAGCCTTTTCTGCAACTGCCTTAACTTCCCTCTCCAGCAATTCTGGAGGGTCCAGTAAACCCTCCCCTCCCTCCCTGCTCTGCCAGGGTCAGCTGAACTCCAGGGAAAGGGGGGAGCAGCAGGCTCTTCAAGACCCCTCCCCTTCCCATCCGGCATCACTTCTGTCTTCCCCGGACTCCCTTTGGACTTGTCCAGGCCTCCCTCAGCAGGAGATCTGGAGGAGGATGAGATGCCAAGAGGGCTCTGCCTCTCCTCTGCCCACCGATGCCAGGCAAGGCCAAAACCACCCATGACGATGTGGCCTCCTCAGGGGCGAAGGTGTTAAAGACGGGGTTTGATACCCCAGGAGGCAGGTAGCACCGTGACTAGCTTGCTTTATTGTGATTACAGCACTGCAACGAGGAAAAAGACCGATGGGGTTAACTATCTACAGTTCCACTTCTGTTAAAGCTGCAGTCCTGCAGTACGAAGCTCTGCTTACACCCTGAGTTCAATCCCTGGTGGAATGTGGGTTTCCAGGTCGCCAGCTCGAGGTTGACTCAGCCTTCCATCCTTCCGAGGTCGGTCAAAAATGTCCCCAGCTTGCTGGGGGGGAAGCGGAGAGGACTGGGGAAGGCAAGGGCAAACCACCCAGTAAAAAAGTCTGCCATGAAAACGTTGTGAAAGCAATGTCACCCCAGAGTCGGAAACGACTGGTGCTTGCACAGGGGGCCTTTCGTTTCCTTTCCCTTCCCATTTAGATAGATCCAAGCGGGCATGCTCTCGTTACTCAGATCAAAGGTTTGCTCAATTTGTTAATTTTGCTGAGAACGAAACGTCTGGAAGAAAAACTTTCTCCAGTAGAACACGGCACTTGAGCCTGAAAGATTCTACAAACCCTAATGATGATGCCAGCCGTGAAAACCTGAAATCTTCGTTAATTTTGCTATTCTGTCATTGTACCATTTTACATTCTAAACCACGGCCTACCAGATAATTTCACTACACTGTCATTGGTTGTGAAATCTCTACCATGTCGCACTCTGGGCCACCGCCTACCAGCTCTGTGTGGCTCTGCTCAGCTCTGTGTGGCTTTGCTCACTGTGCGGGATTCCTCATCTGATGAAGGGTGCTTAAGAGTACACGAAAGCTCACGTTCTCAATAAAAATTGGTTGGTCTTAAAGGTGCGAATTGACCCCTGCTCATTTCCTTCCCATTGCAAAGGAGATTGAGGCTCTGATTCAGAGAGAAGGGTGGGGTATAAACCTGCAGTCTTCTTCTTCTTCTTCACTGTCTCTGTGCCCCCCAGCTCCGCTTAATAGCGCCAACGAGCCAGGCAGGAACTCCCCCCCCCCCGCCTCGTGGCCAGGAATGCCTGCCCCTCCATCACAAAAGGATTGCATTTCCACCTTGTGGCTCCCGGATCTCCAGGGGTGCTTCTCGGAGGAAGGATGGGGCCCACTCCAGCCCCCCATGCCGCATTCTGCCCCCCCTCCCAGCCAGGCCCCCCAAGGGGAGGAGGGCAGCAGCAGCAGAGAGAGCCCGGAGAAGGAGCGGCTGCATTTTAAGAAATCTCTCTTGCATTCCAAAAAGGCTCCATCTCCACTCCCCGGCAAATGCAAAAGCCCCCCCCCCCGCATCTCCCTCCTCCCCTCTGCATCTCCCCCCCACACTTACTCGCAGGGAGACCTTCCCGGTCTCCGGCTGTTGCAAAGATGCTCTCCTTCCTTCCCCTTCCAGATCTAAGTCATTTCCTGTTTCCTCTGCCAATCCCCCCCCCAAAGATTAACCCCGCCCTTTCCTGCCCCCCCCCCCCGCCTGGCCGGGCCTCTCCGCGCGCTCCCTTTAACCCTTGCGGTGCTGCAGGCGGAGAAGGGCAAAGCGCCTTTAGGGTCTCTGGGAGACCCCCTGCGCCTCTTCCTCCCCACCAGCCTCGGGGTGGGGGGGCTGCCCTGGGGAGACGCTTGCCACCTCCTGCTCGGGAGATTCCTGGAGACTATGCTTCCCCCTCCTCTTCCTTTTGAGGGAGGGACAAATGGCTGCATTCTTAGGGTGGGGTGGGGGGAGCTCTCACCAGCCCTCCCCTTCAGTGGGGCTCCCTCCCTCCCAGCCTGGAAGAAGCGCAGCCGGGTCCGGGAGCTGGGAACAGGCCCGGGAGCGGCTTCATCTCTGTCCAGCACTGCGGGGGTTAAAGGGACAAGGCCGGTTTTGCAAGGGAGGCCGCGGGGGGGGGGGAGGAAAAAGGGCTCTTTGGGGGGGGGGAGGAAGTTTCTGAAGTGCCCCCGAGAAGGAGGGAGGGAGGAAGGAAGGAAGGAAGGCGAAGCAGCCGGGGAAAGCCCCCCCCCCCTTGCACCAGCAGCCGGATCCCGGGGAGGGCTCCTTGCAAGGCAGCTCCAAGTGTGCCACTTGTCTCCTGCTTTGTTCCTTGCAAGGAAGCCCTGCGGGGCGGAGAAGCTTTGCAGTCCCGGGAAAGAGAGGGAGGTGGCTCTGGAGGGCTCTTGCTTTGGGTGGAGAGTTCGAATTCGACCATCTTCGCAGTCCCGGAGGGGAGAGGGAGAGGGAGGCGGCTCTGTGGAAGGCTCTTGCTTGGGTGGAGAGTTAGAATTCGACCCTCTATGCAGTCCCGGGGAAGAAAGAGAGAGGGAGAGAGAGGCGGCTCTCTGGAGTGCTCTTTCTTTGGGCGGAGAGTTCGAATTCGACCATTTTAAAATGCAAGAAATGGGGTTTTTTTTAAAATGTAGACAAAGGCTGTTCCTGCTAGCCCTGCCCTCCTGTTGAGAAGCGGGGGGGGGGGGGCTGTGAGCTGGAGTGGGACAAGCCTTCCTCTGGGAAGGACCCTGCAGAACAGGTATGCCTCTGGGAGCCACCAGTGTCACACAGCGGCCCAAACCCAAGTGCCTACAGGAGGTCCACCAGAGGGACCAGAACTCCAGAAGCCCCCCACTGTTGCCCCCTCAAGCACCAAGAATACAGAGCATCACTGCCCCAGACATAAGAACAGAAGAGAAGCCATGTTGGATCAGGCCAACGGCCCCTCCAGTCCAACACTCTGTGTCACAGAAGAACATAAGAGAAGCCCTGTTGGATCAGGCCAGTGGCCCATCCAGTCCAACACTCTGTGTCTCATAAGAACAGAAGAGAAGCCCTGTTGGATCAGGCCAATGGCCCCTCCAGTCCAACACTCTGTGTCTCATAAGAACAGAAGAGAAGCCCTGTTGGATCAGGCCAGTGGCCCCTCCAGTCCAACACTCTGTGTCACATAAGAACATAAGAGAAGCCCTGTTGGATCAGGCCAGTGGCCCCTCCAGTCCAACACCCTGTGTCACATAAGAACATAAGAGAAGCCCTGTTGGATCAGGCCAGTGGCCCATCCAGTCCAACACTCTGTGTCACATAAGAACATAAGAGAAGCCCTGTTGGATCAGGCCAGTGGCCCCTCCAGTCCAACACTCTGTGTCTCATAAGAACAGAAGAGAAGCCCTGTTGGATCAGGCCAGTGGCCCATCCAGTCCAACACCCTGTGTCACATAAGAACATAAGAGAAGCCCTGTTGGATCAGGCCAACGGCCCCTCCAGTCCAACACTCTGTGTCACATAAGAACATAAGAGAAGCCCTGTTGGATCAGGCCAATGGCCCCTCCAGTCCAACACTCTGTGTCACATAAGAACATAAGAGAAGCCCTGTTGGATCAGGCCAGTGGCCCATCCAGTCCAACACTCTGTGTCTCATAAGAACAGAAGAGAAGCCCTGTTGGATCAGGCCAGTGGCCCATCCAGTCCAACACCCTGTGTCACATAAGAACATAAGAGAAGCCCTGTTGGATCAGGCCAGTGGCCCCTCTAGTCCAACACTCTGTGTCACATAAGAACATAAGAGAAGCCCTGTTGGATCAGGCCAGTGGCCCCTCTAGTCCAACACTCTGTGTCACATAAGAACAGAAGAGAAGCCCTGTTGGATCAGGCCAGTGGCCCATCCAGTCCAACACCCTGTGTCACATAAGAACATAAGAAAAGCCCTGTTGGATCAGGCCAATGGCCCCTCTAGTCCAACACTCTGTGTCACATAAGAACAGAAGAGAAGCCCTGTTGGATCAGGCCAATGGCCCATCCAGTCCAAAACTCTGTGTCACATAAGAACATAAGAGAAGCCCTGTTGGATCAGCCCAATGGCCCCTCCAGTCCAACACTCTGTGTCACATAAGAACATAAGAGAAACCCTGTTGGATCAGGCCAGTGGCCCCTCCAGTCCAACACTCTGTGTCACATAAGAACATAAGAGAAACCCTGTTGGATCAGGCCAGTGGCCCCTCCAGTCCAACACTCTGTGTCACATAATAGAAGCCATGTTGGATCAGGCCAATGGCCCATCCACTCGAACACTCTGTGTCACATAAGAACATAAGAGAAGCCCTGTTCGATCAGGCCAATGGCCCATCCAGTCCAACACTCTGTGTCACTTAAGAACATAAGAGAAGCCATGTTGGATCAGGCCAGTGGCCCCTCCAGTCCAACACTCTGTGCCACATAAGAACATAAGAGAAGCCATGTTGGATCAGGCCAGTGGCCCCTCCAGCCCAACACTCTGAGTCACATAAGAACATAAGAGAAGGCATGTTGGATCAGGCCAATGGCCCCTCCAGTCCAACACTCTGTGTCACATAAGAACATAAGAGAAGCCATGTTGGATAAGGCCAGTGGCCCCTCCAGTCCAACACTCTATGTCACATAAGAACATAAGAGAAGCCCTGTTGGATCAGGCCAGTGGCCCCTCCAGTCCAACACTCTGTGTCACATAAGAACATAAGAGCAGCCCTGTTGGATCAGGCCAGTGGCCCCTCCAGTCCAACACTCTGTGTCACATAAGAACAGAAGAGAAGCCCTGTTGGATCAGGCCAGTGGCCCCTCCAGTCCAACACTCTGTGTCACACAATGACCCAAAAAAGGGGCCATCAGGAGGTCCACCAGTGCAGCCAGGACACTAGAAGCCCTCCCACTGTGCACCTCCCAAGCATCAAGAATACAGAGCATCACTGCCTCAGACATAAGAGAAGCCATGTTGGATCAGGCCAGTGGCCCCTCCAGTCCAACACTCTGTGTCACAGAAGAGCATAAGAGAAGCCCTGTTGGATCAGGCCAATGGCCCCTCCAGTCCAACACTCTGTGGCACATAAGAGCATAAGAGAAGCCATGTTGGATCAGGCCAATGGCCCCTCCAGTCCAACACTCTGTGTCACATAAGAGCATAAGAGAAGCCATGTTGGATCGGGCCAATGGCCCCTCCAGTCCAACACTCTGTGTCACGTAGGAACATAAGAGAAGCCCTGTTGGATCAGGCCAATGACCCATCCTGTCCAACACTCTGAGTCACGTAAGAACATAAGAGAAGCCATGTTGGATCAGGCCAGTGGCCCCTCCAGTCCAATACTCTGTGGCACAGAAGAGCATAAGAGAAGCCATGTTGGATCAGGCCAATGGCCCCTCCATTCCAACACTCTGTGGCACACAGTGGCCAAAAAAGAACAACAGGTGCCATCAGGAGGTCCTTCAGTGGGGCCAGGACACCAGAAGCCCTCCCACTGTTGCCCTCCCCCAAACACCCAGAATCCAGAGCATCTCTGCCCTAGACAGAGAGTTCCAGCTGTACTCTGTGGCTAATAGCCACTGATGGACCTCTGCTCCATATCTTGTCAAAAGGTCTGCCGGAGGAGGTCAAGATGGCTCCCTGTCTCTGGTTCTCCCACAAATTATGGAAAAGTGGATTATTCAAGAGGGCAGCACTGTCCAAAAGGATTCACAGTCACTTTGAGGAATTCTGAGGGACTACTGTGGGGAATACCAATGCCTATTTGTTCTTGTTGCTGCCCGTCACCTATCCCCGCCCCCGCCTGTCACTCACAGAAACCTAGTGTGGAATGCCCTGGTTGCCTAGCAGCAGCCACTGAGGGAATCCGTTTCTTAAAGCTACAGATGCTCTTTCATCCTTTTGGGTTTAAAAAAAGTTTCTATTAATATATACACACACACATACACAGGGCTTTTTTTGAGCAGAAACACACAGGAATGCCATTCCGGCTGGCTTGGCATCAGGGGTGTGGCCTAATATGCAAATGAGTTCCGGCCGGGCTTTTTCTACAAAAAAGCTATCTATCTATCTATCTATCTATCTATCTATCTATCTATCTATCTATCTATCTATCTATCTATCTATCTATCTATCTATCTATCTATCTATCTATCATCCATCCATCATCTATCTATCTATCTATCTATCTATCTATCTATCTATCTATCTATCTATCTATCCATCTATCCATCTATCTATCTATCTATCTATCATCCGTCTGTCTGTCTGTCGCAATCCTGGGAAATTTTCAGTTTGTAGGAAGTTGTGACCATCCACAGCTCCTGTCACCGGATGTAGGTACACTCAGATTTGGCCAAGCTTGCTATTAGACTGTGTGATTTATTTCAAGCCGAGTTAGCTTTTATTGGCATAAGACAAACAGGCCTGTAGCTACCAGGGTGGGGGAGGCCACTCTATTCAACCCCCCCTTCCCTCTGTAAGCCCCTCTACTGGCAGCAGGACCCGAGGAAAAGGGAGGGAGAGTGAGTACAAGAAAGAGCAACAAGAGCGACAGAGCAGAAGAGAGAGAAAGAGAACATAAGAACATAAGAGAAGCCATGTTAGATCAGGCCAATGGCCCATCCAGTCCAACATTCTGTGTCACACAGCGGCCAAATATATATATATATATATATATATATATATATATATATATATATATATATATATATATATATATACACACACACACACACACACACTGTGGCTAATAGCCACTGATGGACCTCTGCTCCATATTTTTATCTAACCCCTTCTTGAAGGTGGCTATGCTTGTGGACGCCACCACCTCCTGTGGCAGTGAATTCCACATGTTAATCACCCTTTGGGTGAAAAAGTACTTCCTTTTATCCGTTTTAACCTGTCTGCTCAGCAATTTCATCGAATGCCCACGAGTTCTTGTATTGTGAGAAAGGGAGAAAAGTACTTCTTTCTCTACTTTCTCCATCCCATGCATTATCTTGTAAACTTCTATCATGTCACCCCGCAGTCGACGTTTCTCCAAGCTAAAGAGCCCCAAGCGTTTCAACCTTTCTTCATAGGGAAGGTGTTCCAGCCCTTTAATCATTTTAGTTGCCCTTTTCTGAACTTTCTCCAATGCTATAATATCCTTTTTGAGGTGCGGCGACCAGAACTGCACACAGTACTCCAAATGAGACCGCACCATCGATTTATACAGAGGCATTATGATACTGGCTGATTTGTTTTCAATTCCCTTCCTAATAATTCCCAGCATGGCGTTGGCCTTTTTTATTGCAAACGCACACTGTCTTGACATTTTCAGTGAATTATCTACCATGACCCCAAGATCTCTCTCTTGGTCTGTCTCTGCCAGTTCACACCCCATCAACTTGTATTTGTAGCTGGGATTCTTGGCCCCAATGTGCATTACTTTGCACTTGGCCACATTGAACCGCATCTGCCACGTTGACGCCCACTCACCCAGCCTCAACAGATCCCTTTGGAGTTCCTCACAATCCTCTCTGGTTCTCACCACCCTGAACAATTTAGTGTCATCCGCAAATTTGGCCACTTCACTGCTCACTCCCAACTCTAAATCATTTATGAACAAGTTAAAGAGGATGGGACCCAGTACCGAGCCCTGCGGCACCCCACTGCTTACCGTCCTCCACTGGGAGGGACAGCAAGAGAGAGAGAGTGACAGTAAGAGAGCAAGAGAGGGAAAGTGAGGGAGAGAGTGAGAGGGAGCACAAGAAAGAGAGAGAGCAACGATAGAGAGCTGGAGAGAGAGCTGAGACTGGGCAGGCTGGCCACAGGAGGGAAGATGCAGCGAAGCCCCACCCTCCCCACCCCCAATTTTTAATCTCCCGGACCCCTCCACCCAAAATTTTCTGGCTATGGGGTTGAATAACTACAGATTAATACATAAGAACATAACGAGAAGCCATGTTGGATCAGGCCAATGGCCTATCCTGTCCAACACTCTGTGTCACAGAAGAACATAAGAGAAGCCATGTTGGATCAGGCCAGTGGCCCATATAGTCCAACATTCTGAGTCACATAAGAACATAAGAGAAGCCCTGTTGGATCAGGCCAATGGCCCATCCAGTCCAACACTCTGTGTCACACAGTGGCAAAAAACCCCAGGTACCATCAGGAGGTCCACCAGTGGCTAATAGCCACTGATGGACCTCTGCTCCATATTTTCATCCAACCCCCTCTTGAAGCTGGCTATGCTTGTAGCCGCCACCACCTCCTGTGGCAGTGAATTCCACATGTTAATCAGCCTTTGGGTGAAGAAGGACTTCCTTTTATCCATTCTAACCCGACTGCTCAGCAATTTCATTGAATGCCCATGAGTTCTTGTATTGTGAGAAAGGGAGAAAAGTACTTCTTTCTCTACTTTCTCCATTCCATGCATAATCTTATAAACCTCTATCATGTCACCCCGCAGTCGACATTTCTCCAAGCTAAAGAGCCCCAAGCGTTGTAACCTTTCTTCATAGGGAAAGTGTTCCAAACCTTTAATCATTCTAGTTGCCCTTTTGAGGTGCAGTGACCAGAATTGCACACAGTATTCCAAATGAGACCGCACCATTGATTTATACAGGGGCATTATGATACTGGCTGATTTGTTTTCAATTCCCTTCCTAATAATTCCCAGCATGGCGTTGGCCTTTTTTATTGCAAACGCACACTGTCTTGACATTTTCAGTGGATTATCTACCATGACCCCAAGATCTCTCTCTTGGTCAGTCTCTGCCAGTTCACACCCCATCAACTTGTATTTGTAGCTGGGATTCTTGGCCCCAATGTGCATTACTTTGCACTTGGCCACATTGAACCGCATCTGCCACGTTGACGCCCACTCACCCAGCCTCAACAGATCCCTTTTGGAGTTCCTCACAATACAGTATAAAAACAGGATAGAAACACAACTTTCATATAGCCTTATTGCAACTTTAGAGCAGAAAAAAGAAACCTGGCTGGCCTCTCAGTGACATTAAAAGAAGAATCATTCAAGAATCTTTGGATCTTTCTATTGTTGCATACCTCTCTGACCTTGACATTTTGCCAGAAAACAAATTTTTATCATAATCTGCTTTTCCTAAAAGCAGTGACAAACCTTTCGTATTGCATTTTGGCTTTATTGTGTGTGTGTGTTTTCCCCCTTTCCCCTTCACCCTCCTTTTCTGGGAAGTTAGTTCACCCTGCGCATTCCATGCATTCTATCAACTGAACTCTTTTGAACTGTCAGTGTGTGTTCTCTGGTGCCACAAAGAATTGGAACACATAAGCTGCTTGTTGTGAAATAATCGCATTTGTGTAAGCATGTTATGGAACAACTCCTGAGGAAGCTGACTGGCGAAACACTGTCTTGAGCTAGAAGAAGTGTCGAGGGACAGTTCTTGTACAAGAATAGCATTGTTCCTGGATCAGAGCCTCTTGATCTCCAATTTAGGAAGAAAAAGAAGAACTGCAGATCTATACCCCACCCTTCTCTCTGAATCAGAGTCTCAGAGCGGCTTACAATCTCCTATATCTTCTCCCCCCCCCCCCAACAGACACCCTGTGAGGTGGATGGGGCTGAGAGGGCTATCATAGCAGCTGCCCTTTCAAGGACAACCTCTGCCAGAGCTCTGGCTGACCCACGGCCATTCCAGCAGCTGCAAGTGAAGGAGTTGGAATCAAACCCGGTTCTTCCAGATAAGAGAGCTCTGGCTGACCCAAGGCCATTCCAGCAGCTGCAAGTGGAGGAGTTGGAATCAAACCCGGTTCTCCCAGATAAGAGAGCTCTGGCTGACCCAAGGCCATTCCAGCAGCTGCAAGTGAAGGAGTTGGAATCAAACCCGGTTCTCCCAGATAAGAGAGCTATGGCTGACCCAAGGCCATTCCAGCAGCTGCAAGTGAAGGAGTTGGAATCAAACCCGGTACTCCCAGATAAGAGAGCTCTGGCTGACCCAAGGCCATACCAGCAGCTGCAGGTGGAGGAGTGGGGAATAATAATAATAAATTTTTATTTATACCCCACCCTCCCCGCCGAGGCAAGCTCAGGGCGGCTATTCCAAGGCCCAAGGCCATTGCAGCAGGTGCAAGTGGAGGAGTTGGGAATCAAACCCGGTTCTGCCAGATAAGAGAGCTACGACTGACCCAAGGCCATTCCAGCAGCTGCAAGTGGAGGAGTGGGGAATCAAACCCGGTTCTCCCAGATAAGAGAGCTATGGCTGACCCAAGGCCATTCCATCAGCTGCAAGTGGAGGAGTGGAAAATCAAACCCGGTTCTCCCAAATAAGAGAGCTACGGCTGACCCAAGACCATTCCAGCAGGTGCAAGTGGAGGAGTGGGGAATCCAACCTGGTTCTCCCAGATAAGAGAGCTATGGCTGACCCAAGGCCATTCCAGCAGGTGCAAGTGGAGGACTGGGGAATCCAACCCGGTTCTCCCAGATAAGAGAGCTCTGGCTGACCCAAGGCCATTCCAGCAGGTGCAAGTGGAGGAGTGGGGAATCAAACCCGGTTCTCCCAGATAAGAGAGCTACGGCTGACCCAAGACCATTCCAGCAGGTGCAAGTGGAGGAGTGGGGAATCCAATCCGGTTCTCCCAGATAAGAGAGCTATGGCTGACCCAAGGCCATTCCAGCAGGTGCAAGTGGAGGAGTGGGGAATCCAACCCGGTTCTCCCAGATAAAAGAGCTCTGGCTGACCCAAGGCCATTCCAGCAGGTGCAAGTGGAGGAGTGGGGAATCAAACCCGGTTCTCCCAGATAGGAGTCCACACACTTAACCACTACACCAATCTGGAGAAATTTATATGGACTTGAGTATTGACTCTGTATTGAATGAACTTATTTTAAATTGTTACTATATAGAAGTGGTGACAGCTACTTTGAATAATGTAGTGTGCATCTTTTGTTATCCAAACTTTTGTATTTTTATATTGCTTTTCAGCATAATGAAATGGATTGAAATGATACAATGTAGAACAGTTTGTGAATGTATTTATTTAATAGTTTACAGGCACAGTTGTTTTTGTTCTTCCTAGAGAATTTATTATGCAGCTTTTTATTTTGATTATATTGCTGCCTCTACCTCTTGAACTTCGCCTGTCTGAATCTGATCCTAGGATAATGGTATAGATGTGTTATTATAGGTTTTTGTCTGGGGGGAGGGGATTTAAAGGGTTAAGTATTTTGTGAATATTTGACTGCACTTGTTGTATATTGTTTTTAAAAGCTTAATTTAAAAAAGAGAATGAAAAAATAATATCTCTGGACCTTAAGAGCATCTATGTCAGTCTATAATTCCCTAATATTTTATATCCCCCTCTGAGGGACTTTTTCCAACACCTCTTGAGATTGTGGTCCGCCCTCTCTTGAAAAAAACAACATTGGATCCGGACGAATTGTCACATTACCAGCCAGTCTCGAACTTACCGTTTTTGGGTAAAATTATTGAGAGGGCAGTAGCGCTACAGTTACAGAGTTTTCTGGAGGACGCTTCCATCCTAGACCCCCATTATTCTGGCTTCCGCCCAGGTCATGGGACGGAGACATCCACTGGAGGTGGATGACCTCCAGTGGCATCGAGGCAGTTCGGCGATACTGATGTTGTGAGATCTGTCGGCTGCGTTTGGCAGTCGACCATCAGTTGCTGAACCGCCGTCTCACCGACGCAGGGATCCAAGGGTTGGCCTTGCGATGGCTCTTCTCTTTCCTTCATGGTCGGGGACAAAGGGTGGCGATTGGGGGACAGTCATCCCAGAGACACCTGCTTAACTGTTGTGTGCCTCGGGGGGGGGGCGGTGCTTTCCCTGATTTTGTTTAACACCTAAATGTGCCCCCTTGCCCAGATTGCGCGGAGCAATGGGCTGAGTTGCCACCAGTACACTGACGACACTCAGCTCTATCTACTAATGGATGGCCGGTCTGGCTGTGTCCCAGAAAATCTGGAGCTGGAGCTGCAAGCCGAGGCAGGATGGCTTAGGCTGAGCCGACTGAAGCTGAATCCAATGAAGACAGAGGTCCTTTGTCTGAGTTGGGAAATCCCCCTACCTGCTTTTGATGGTGCGCCGCTAACAACGGCGCCCAGGGTCAGAAGCTTGGGGGTGCTACTGGAGCCTTCCTTGACAATAGAGGCCCAGATAGCTGCCACCGCCTTTTTCTATCTTAGACAGGTGAGATGGTTGGTTCCCTTCCTCGAGCACGGCGACCTGGCAACTGTGATCTATGCTACAGTCACCTCGAGGTTGGACTACTGTAATGCCCTCTACAAGGGGCTGCCCCTGTCTCGAATCTAGAACACGGCAGCCAGATTGTTATTAGGGCTCTCCAGGTGGGGAACCGGCTCTCATAGCCGGGGCTGCGGGAACTGCACTGGCTGCCAATCGTATACCGGATTCGCTACAAGGTGCTGGTCATCACCTTTAAAGCCCTTTATGGCTGAGGACCAGTATTCCCTCTAAGCTGAGGTAGCGTGAGCTAGCTCACAGATTTTTAGCTTCCTGCTCACACATTTTTGTCTTAGCTCAGGAAGGATGAACCCAGAACACAATAATTTATGCAGGAGCTCACAACTTGAATGCCAGTAGCTCAATACTTTAATGTCAGTAGCTCGTAAAGTAGAATTTTTGCTCACAAGACTCTGCAGCTTAGAGGGAACATTGCCGAGGACCTGTCTACCTTAGGGACCGTCTCTCCTCACACATTCCCCAGAGGGCACTTAGATGTGGAACCCAAAAACTACTATCGATCCCTGGGCCGAGGGAGTCAAGATTGCAGTCCACCAGAGAAAGAGCCTTCTTGATTGCCGCCCCTTATTGGTGCAACCAGCTGCCAGAGGGGGTTAGGGCCTTGCGGGACCTCATCCACTTCCGCAAGGCCTGCAAAACAACACTATTCTGGCTAGCTTTTAATTGATCCTGAATTGCCGATATAGTAGCGGGAAAAGATACCTAATGCCATCGGAAATGAAAGGATGTCAAATGATATCAGCACCAAATTGTTTTAATTGTTTAATTTTAATTACGAATTGTTGATCTGTTGAATTGTTTACACGTAATTAATGTTGAATTGTTTTATTGTGATTTTGTCAGCTGTGAGCCGCCCTGAGTCTGCTTCAGAGGGGAGGGCAGGATATAAATCTAATCAATCTAAATATAAAATCTATCTCTTATTAAAGACATAACTGACTTGGCTATCCCTTTGAAGCCAGACAGAGTTCTCCTTAATAATTGGTGTACTTTCAACATAACCTCTACCAAAAAAATCACTGATTATTGCACTTACAACAGCTATTAAGTACGCTATAGCAGGGGTGGCCAACGGTAGCTCTCCAGATGTTTTTTGCCTACAACTCCCATCAGTCCCAGCCAGCATGGCCAATGGCTGGGGCTGATGGGAGTTGTAGGCAAAAAACATCTGGAGAGCTACCGTTGGCTACCCCTGGACTATAGCTCAAACTTGGAAAGGCCCCAAAGGTGTGACTACAGACTCCTGGCTTAATAAGATATGGGGCCATATTGTTATGGACAAGATTCCCACAGGCCTGAATCAGTTCAACCCTCTCCAAACCCACCATAAGTATTTTGCTAAATGGTCCCCTATACTCGAAAAGATCGATAACGATCCATTGTACACCAATTCAGTTGCTAAATGAGCTGTTTATAAAGACATTCTGTTATCTTAGCGCCCCCTTCCTTTTAGATAAGTTATATATTGATGCCTTTACAGTTATTATTGTATTGTATTTATTTTCTTTAAAAGGGAAAGAGAATCGGGGGAAAAAACACTGTAATCTCTTTCCACACTCTAAGGACTCAAAAGGTTTCTCTCCCTGCATGTGTTCTTTGATGCTCTTGAAGATGGTCACTTTGATTCAATCGCTTTCCAAACTCTGAGTACTCAAAAGGTACAGTATTTCCCCTGTGTGGGTTCTGTGATGCTGCTGAAGAAGGCCACTCCAACTGAATTTCTTTCTGCACTCTGAACTTTCAAAAAAGCTTTTCCCCTGTGTGGGTTCTTTGGTGCTTTCGAAGACTGGAACTCACAGTGAATCTCTTTCCACACTCTAGGCATTCAAAAGGTTTCTCACCTGTGTGGGTTCTCTGATGTTGTTGAAGAGTTCCCCTCTCACTGAATCTCTTTCCACACTCTGAGCATTCATAAGGTTTCTCCCCAGTGTGGGTTCTTTGATGCTTTTGAAGACTGTCACTCCCACTGAATCTCTTTCCACACTCGGAGCATTCAAAAGGTTTCTCCCCTGTGTGGGTTCTCTGATGTTGTTGAAGATTGTTATTCCTACTGAACCTCTTTCCACAATTTGAGCATTTGTAAGGTTTCTCCCCCGTGTGGGTTCTTTGATGATATTGAAGACCACCACTCTTACTGAATCTCTTTCCACACTCTGGGCATTCAAAAGGTTTCTCACCTGTGTGGGTTCTGTGATGCTGGTGAAGAGTCCCCCTCTCACTGAATCTCCTTCCACACTCTGAGCATTCAAATGGTTTCTCCCCAGTGTGGATTCTTTGATGCTTTTGAAGACTGCCACTCGTACTGAATCTCTTTCCACACTCTAAGCATTCAAAAGGTTTCTCCCCTGTGTGAGTTCTTTGGTGCAGATGAAGATTACCATTCTGACTAAATCTCTTTCCACACTCTGAGCATTCATAAGGTTTCTCCCCGGTGTGGGTTCTTTGATGCTTTTGAAGACTACCACTCCCACTGAATCTCTTTCCACACTCTGAGCATTCGAAAGGCTTCTCCCCTGTGTGGGTTCTCTGATGCTGTTGAAGATTGTTATTCCTACTGAATCTCTTTCCACAATTTGAGCATTCATAAGGTTTTTCCCCCGTGTGGGTTCTTTGATGATACTGAAGGCCACCACTCTTACTGAATCTCTTTCCACACTCTGGGCATTCAAAAGGTTTCTCACCTGTGTGGGTTCTGTGATGCTGTTGAAAACTGCCACTCGTACTGAATCTCTTTCCACACTCTGAGCATTCAAATGGTTTCTCCCCGGTGTGGGTTCTTTGATGCTTTTGAAAACTGCCACTCGTACTGAATCTCTTTCCACACTCTGAGCATTCAAAAGGTTTCTCCCCTGTGTGAGTTCTTTGGTGCAGTTGAAGATTACCATTCTGACTAAATCTCTTTCCACACTCTGAGCATTCAAAAGGTTTCTCCCCTGTGTGAGTTCTTTGGTGCAGTTGAAGATTACCATTCTGACTAAATCTCTTTCCACACTCTGAGCATTCAAAAGGTTTCTCCCCGGTGTGAGTTCTTTGGTGCAGTTGAAGATTACCATTCTGACTGAATCTCTTTCGACACTTTGAGCATTCAAAAGGTTTCTCCCCTGTATGGGTTTTTTGATGATTTTGAAGAGTGCCACTCCAACTGTATCTCTTTCCACACTCTGAACATCCAAAAGGTTTCTTCCCAGTGTTGGTTCTTTCATGTTTTTTAAGAGTCCTCCTCTCACTGAATCTCTTTCCATAGTCTGAGCATTCAAAGGGCCTCTCCCCTGTGTGGGTTCTTCGATGCTTTCGAAGGTCTGAATCCAGACTGAACCTCTTTCCACACTCTGAGCATTCAAAAGGTTTCTCCCCTGTGTGGGCTCTTTGATGTCGTCGAAGATGTTCACTGAGTCTGTACCTTTTTCCACACTCCAAGCATTCATATGGTTTCTCCCCTGTGTGGGTTCTTAGATGCTGTTGAAGATCACCACTCTGACTAAATCTCTTTCCACACTTTGAACATTCAAAAGGCTTTTCCCCTGTGTGAGATCTTCGATGCTTTCGAAGGTCGGAACTCAGATTGAATCTCTTTCCGTACTCTGAGCATTCAAAAGGTTTCTGCCCTGTGTGGGTTCGAAGATGCTGTTGCAGATGGCTGCTCTGACTGAATTTCTTTCCACACTCTGAACATTCAAAAGGTCTCTCCCCTGTGTGAATTCTTTGATGTCTTTTAAGATGGCCACTCTGACTGAATCTCTTTCTGCACTCTGAGCATTCAAATGGTTGGTGCTTTTGAAGACTGGAATTCATATTGAACTTCTTTCCACACTCTGAGAATTCAAAATACTTCTGTGCTGTGTGTATTTTTTGGTGTATAAGAAGCTGTGATCTGTATCTGAAGTACTTTCTGCAATAACAGCATTTACATGAGTTGATTATACTGTGGTTTGGAAAACATACATTACCCTTCCTCCCAGTGGAAAATGTCATTCCACTCTTAGAGCAGATGAATGACTTTACTCCTGAATGAGTCCGCTGGTGATGGCTATGGGGTGGGATTTCACTGAAGCCCCCACAGTTTCCTTCCTGCTTCTCTGGCCCATCTCTATTCTCGAAATTTCCTTCAGCCTTTTCATTCCTGGCTTTTTCCTGTGACAATCCCTGAAATTTCCCAACTGACTCCTCAACATCTCCTGCTGGAATAAAGAGGGAGGTCAAATCACCACTCAGATACGAAGCCAAGCCACCAATCAGAAGCTCCTGATTAATTATCATGCATGTTCTCTCCTAAGACACTGGCCCCAACCTTTCCCTGGCCAGCCCTCCTGTAGAGCTTATCCTATATTCTGACTATCTGTTCCCTACCCAAAACGTGCTTTAAGAGAAAAAGTGCCAAGAATCTTGTCCTAGAACTGTAGAGTTGGGACTTCCAAAATCTAGTCCAATCCCCTGCACAGTGCAGGAAATTCACAAATGCCTCCCCTCCCCACAGCCCCAGTGACCCCTGCTCCATTCCCAGAAGGTAAACAAAAATAACCAAAATATTGTGCAAAAACAAACACTTTTGACTAGTGTATACAAAATTCTAATAACATGAGATGAACAGCCTACAACAGTGGCTTTGATTGCGTTCCGCTGCTCCTGCAGCTTCCTCGTAAGTCAACTGAAACTTCCAGCCAAGTTCTCTCTCAAATGCCCATTTCGGTGTCTTAAAAATGGGCGTTTCAGAGAGAACTTGGCTGGAAGTTTCAGTTGACTTACGAGGAAGCTGCAGGAGCAGCGGAACGCAATCAAAGCCGGGGTTTGCGTGAAGGCTAGAATTTCTCCTTCAGAAGTCAACAAGCAACGGAGGGACTCCTGTGGAACTTTATTATTGAGTCTCAGTACTCAGTTTGGAAAACTCAGAGACTGTGTGGGGTCCTCCCTGGAATGTTGTTTTGAGACTTTCGTTTGTTTTCTATTTATACTGTATGAATGTATGCCCACTGTTGTAGGCTGCTCATTTCATGTTATTAGAATTTTGTACACACTAGTCAAGAGTGTTTGTTTTTGCACAATATTTTGGTTATTTTTGTATTCTATATATTGTGCTGCCACTGTTCTTTTCCATTCCCAGAAGGTGGCAAAAACAAAAACCCTCCAGGTCCCCCGGCCAGTTTCCTGACCCCAAGCACTGATTGGCATTTCCCTGGACAAGTAAGAAGGGGCTATGAGAACTAAGCACTGATGCAACCCTTCCCGCTCTCCTTCTCAAGATCTGTCATTGTTCACAGGATCTAACCTCTGTTTGAAAACCTCCAAAGGAGAGCCCACCACCTCACGGAAGCCTGTTCCACAGAGGAACCGCTCTAACGGCCAGGAAGTTCTTCCTAATGTTGAGCCGGAAACTCTTCTGATTTAATTTCAACCTGCTGGTTCTGGTCCTACCTTCAGGGGCCACAGAAAACAATTCCACACCATCCTCTAGATGACAGCCCTTCAAGGACTTGAAGATGGCGATCCTATCACTTCTCAGCAGCCTCCTCTCCAGGCTAAACATGCCCAGCTCCTTCAACCTTTCCTCATAGGACTTGGTCTCCAGACCCCTCACCATCTTCATCACCCTCCTCTGGACCCCTTCCAGCTTGTCTATATTTTTCTTAAATTGTGGTACCCATGGCTTTTTTTGTAGCAGGAACTCCTTAGTATACGAAGCCACACACCCCTGATCTACCCAGTCTTCAAGAGCTTACAGGGCTCTTCTTACAGGGCCCACTGTAAGCTCTTGGAGGACTGGCTACATCAGGGAGGTGTGGCCTAATATGCAAAGGAGTTCCTGCTACAAAAAAAGCCCTAGTGATACCCCAAACTGAACACAATACTGTAGGCAAGGTCTAACCGGAGCAGAGTAAAGCAATATCATAACTTTGCATGACCTGGATGCTATAATTGTGTTGTTACAGCCCAAAATTACATTTACCTTTTTAGCTACTGCATTCCATTGCTGACTTGTGTCCTGTTTATGGTCCGAAAAGATCCGCAGATCCTTTTCACACATACTACTTTCGAGACGAGTCTCCCCCATCCTATACTAATGCATTTGATTTTCCCACCTGTATGGAAAACTTTACATTTATCCCTGTTAAAATGTAGCCCAGTTTTCCAGCCTGTCAAGATCATTTTGTATCTTGACTCTGTCTCCTACTATATTTGCTACCCCTCCCAGTTTTGTATTATTTGCAAATTTAAGAAGGATTTCCTCTATTCCTTCATCCAAATCAATTATAAACACTGTCAGGTTCCCTTACAATCGGATTCCAGAGTCAGGGGGTTGTTCACTTATAGTCATTTATACCCATTCCTGCGGTGTTGTACAATCATACAACCATGGATGTATATTCATTCTTTACTAAATGTATAAGAACATAAGAGAAGCCATGTTGGATCAGGCCAGTGGCCCATCTAGTCCAACACTCTGCGTCACATAAGAACATAACAGAAGCCCTGTTGGATCAGGCCAGTGGCCCATCCAGTCCAACACTCTGCGTCACATAAGAACATAAGAGAAGCCCTGTTGGATCAGGCCAATGGCCCATCCAGTCCAACACTCTGAGTCACATAAGAACAAAAGAGAAGCCCTGTTGGATCAGGCCAATGGCCCATCCAGTCCAACACTCTGTGTCACATAAGAACATAAGAAAAGCCCTGTTGGATCAGGCCAGTGGCCCCTCCAGTCCAATACTCTGTGTCACATAAGAACATAAGAGAAGCCTTGTTGGATCAGGCCAGTGGCCCTTCCAGTCCAATACTCTGTGTCACATAAGAACATAAGAGAAGCCCTGTTGGATCAGGCCAGTGGCCCCTCCAGTCCAATACTCTGTGTCACATAAGAACATAAGAGAAGCCCTGTTGGATCAGGCCAGTGGCCCCTCCAGTCCAATACTCTGTGTCACATAAGAACATAAGAAAAGCCCTGTTGGATCAGGCCAGTGGCCCCTCCAGTCCAATACTCTGTGTCACATAAGAACATAAGAGAAGCCTTGTTGGATCAGGCCAGTGGCCCCTCCAGTCCAATACTCTGTGTCACATAAGAACATAAGAGAAGCCCTGTTGGATCAGGCCAGTGGCCCTTCCAGTCCAACACTCTGTGTCACATAAGAACATAAGAGAAGCCTTGTTGGATCAGGCCAGTGGCCCCTCCAGTCCAATACTCTGTGTCACATAAGAGAAGCCCTGTTGGATCAGGCCAATGGCCCATCCAGTCCAACACTGTGTGTCACACAGTGGCCAATATATCTGTGTGTGCTAATAGCCACTGATGAACCTCTGCTCCATATTTTTATCCAATCCCCTCTTAAAGCTGGCTATGCTTGTAGCCGCCACCACCTCCTGTGGCAGTGAATTCCACATGTTAATCATCCTTTGGGCGAAGAAGGACTTCCTTTTATCCGTTTTAACCTGACTGCTCAGCAATTTCATCGAATGCCCACGAGTTCTTATATTGTGAGAAAGGGAGAAAAGGACTTCTTTCTCTACTTCCTCCATCCCATGCATTATCTTGTAAACCTCTATCATGTCACCCCGCAGTCGACGTTTCTCCAAGCTGAAGAAATATCCATTTGTGAATGTGTATCTGACTGTATTAGCTCTGGCATTCTGCTTGCTAATATCTTTTCACAAGATGCGCAGGAGAGAGACGTTAGCCATTGATCCTTTATCTGGTAACCGTGGTAATGTCTGGCTCTAACTAGATGACCTTGAACACCCATGGAAGACTTCTCACGTTGCACACCAGGTCAACAGGAGCTGGCTTTAGCTTGTGCATTTTTTCTGCCTGGAATATCATTGGTTCTGTTTGTAAGTTACCCTATTCTCGGCAATGTCTTCTTAGCATGTCAATACCTCTCCAAGTAAGCCCCACAATTTTAAGGGAACCCCCAAGGTTTTTGGAAGGGATGCCAGTTGCTGGACGAGGGAGGGGAGGCCTGGAGACATGTGAGTGACCACAGTAGGAAAAGCTTCAAGAGAGGTTTAAATAAAAATATGGAGCAGAGGTCCATCAGTGGCTATTAGCCACAGCATATTATTGGAACTGTCTGGGGCAGTGATGATCTGTATTCTTGGTGCTTGGGAAGGAGGCGGCAAAGTGGAAGGGCTTCTAGCCCCACTTGTGAACCTCCTTTTTTTTGCCACTGTGTGACACAGGGTGTTAGACTGGATGGGCCATTGGCCTGATCCAACATGGCTTCTCTTCTGTTCTTATGCGGCACAGAGTGTTGGACTGGAGGGGCCATTGGCCTGATCCAACATGGCCTCTCTTATGTTCTTATGTGACACAGAGTGTTGGACTGGAAGGGCCATTGGCCTGATCCAACATGGCTTCTCTTCTGTTCTTATGTGACACAGAGTGTTGGACTGGAGGGGCCATGGGCCTGATCCAACAGGGCTTCTCTTATGTTCTTATGTGACCCAGAGTGTTGGACTGGAGGGGCCATGGGCCTGATCCAACAGGGCTTCTCTTATGTTCTTATGTGACCCAGAGTGTCGTACTGGAGGGGCCACTGGTCTGATCCAACAGGGCTTCTCTTCTGTTCTTATGTGACACAGAGTGTTGGACTGGAGGGGCCATTGGCCTGATCCAACATGGCCTCTCTTATGTTCTTATGTGACACAGAGTGTTGGACTGGAGGGACCATTGGCCTGATCCAACATGGCTTCTCTTATAAGATAAGATAAGATAAATTTATTTTTATATCCCGCCCTCCCCCGCCAATGGCGGGCTCAGGGCGGCTCACAGACACGGAACACCGTGATATAAGTAAAATACAATATAAAACAAACAATTTTAAAATACAATTCAGTTACAAATTCAATCACATAGTTAATTAGATGGATAAAACGGTGCTATAAAGTGCAATAGATCACGATCTATTATGTTCTTATGTGACACAGAGTGTTGGACTGGAGGGGCCCTTCGCCTGATCCAACAGGGCTTCTCTTATGTTCTTATGTGACACAGAGTGTTGACTGGATGGGCCAGAGGTCTGAGAGAGAGCAGAACAGAGCAGAGCAGCTCGGATAGCTGAGACAGCTGGAGAAGTTGCTGAGAATTTCTGAGTTTTGAAAGACTTCATTCTGAGGTTTGTGGGACTGCTTAAAATTCTGAGTTGTGATAACTGTTTGTTTGGTTGAGTGGGCTAAAGGTGAAAGTGATTGAGAGTGATTGCTGCTGATGGCTTAGGAGTGCCTCTACTCCACCCTCTTTGCATTTTAAGCTGTGCCTTGCCAGAGAGCTAAAGGGCTCTTGGCCTGTGGCTCTTCGCCTAGGGGCTCCCTAAGGACCAGGAACCCAGATCCCTGATTTCCTTGTTCTCCCAATAAGGTAAGTTGACCATCCAGAAGGGGAGCCACTTAAACAAACAGCATTTAAAGAGGACTGTATATTTTAAAAATATATATATATCATGAAGATAGAATGCCAGCAGGGGGTTGGGGGCTTTCCAGTGTTTTGCACTGAGTGTCACATGTACGACTATCTGCCCAAAGGAGAGAAGTCTTGGGTGTGTGCTCGATGCAAGGAGCTCCTGGTCCTCAGGGAATGAGTTCGTACCCTTGAGGCCGAGGTGACTGCCCTGGAGAAGCAGAGATGGTCAGTTAGGCACTCAGAGAAGACTCTCGGGGACCTGTTAGATGAGCCCCGCTCTGAACGTAGCAGCCCCGTTGCTGCCAGAGAGCGTGAGGGTCGAGAGGGAACAGGGCACCGTGCTGAGGTTAAGGGAAATGCGCCCTCAGAAGGGACCTCTTCTTCGGTTGGTGAGCAGGAATCCTTTCGCGCCAAGGAACCATCCCTGGGCAGGGGGAGAGGGAAGGTCTTGGTAATTGGTGATTCGATCCTTAGGCAAGTAGACAGCTGGGTGGCGAAACCGCGTACTGACCGTATGGTGACTTGCCTGCCTGGTGCAAAGGTAGCGGACATTACGCGTGTAGTAGATAGGCTAATAGACAGTGCTGGGGAGGAGCCTGTGGTCGTGGTGCATCTTGGCACCAACGATGTGGGGAAATGCAGTCGTGAGGTCCTGGAGGAAAAATTTAGGCTGCTAGGCGGGAGACTTAAGGCCAGGACCTCCAAGGTAGCCTTCTCAGAAGTGCTACCTGTTCCACGTGCAGGGCAGGAGAGAAAGGCACAAATTAGAAGTCTCAATATGTGGATAAGACGATGGTGTAAGGAGGAAGGGTTTAAGTTTGTTAGGCACTGGGATGCTTTCTGGAACAAGCGGGAGCTGTACAAAAGAGACGGTCTCCACTTGTCCCCGGATGGAACCAGGCTGCTGGCGCTTAAAATCAAAAAAGTTGGCAGAGCAGTTTTTAAACTGACCAGAGTTGTCCACTGTGATGGTGACAAACAGTATGGACTGTCTCCCAGAGTCTCGAGGTGGCAGGAGGAAGGTGGCGGGCCCAGCTTGCCAGGGAAATTATAGATGTTTGTATGCAAATGCTAGAAGTGTTCGAAGTAAAATCGGTGAATTGGAATGTTTAGTGTTGGGAGAAAACATAGACATTGTGGGAATTTCAGAAACTTGGTGGAATGAGGAGAATCAGTGGGATACGGTGATTCCTGGATATAAGTTATATCGGAAGGATAGGGAGGGAAGGGTTGGAGGTGGGGTTGCTCGGTATGTCAGAGAGGATATACGGTCCAGTAAGACTGAGCTCAGAGAATTAGATTCCCTTTTAGAAATGCTTTGGGTTGAAATAGAGGGCCCAAAAGGAAATTTGACTATGGGAGTTTGTTATCGCCCACCAAATCAAAACAGAGAGAACGATTATAATATGATGGAAGGCTTAAAGATAGCGGCTAAACGTAAAAACTGTGTCGTAATAGGTGATTTTAACTACCCGCAGATTGATCGGGTCAATATGTGTTCTGGTCGAGAGAAAGAGATTGAGTTTCTTGATGCTCTCAATGACTGTGCTATGGAGCAGATGGTCTCAGAACCTACCAGGGGTGGGGCGATCCTGGATTTGGTCCTAAGTAATGCCCAAGACTTGGTGAGAGATGTAAAAGTGATTGCGCCACTTGGGAGCAGTGACCATGTTATTGATTTCACCCTTTGTATAAACAGGGAGTTGCCCAAAAAGACCGCCACAACCACGTTTAACTTTAAAAGGGGTAAATTCTCTGAGATGAGGAGGCATGTGAGGAGGAAACTGAAAGGAAAGGTAAATACGGTCAAAACCCTTGGGGAAGCTTGGATGCTATTTAAAACTATAATCCTAGAAGCTCAGATAAAATACATACCACAAGTTAGGAAAGGCACAAACAGGCATAAGAAAAGGCCTGCATGGATAACAAACAAAGTAATGGAAACTGTAAAAGGTAAGAAGGACTCCTTTAAGCGGTGGAAAACCAGTCCAAGCGAGATTAATAAAAGGGAACACAGGCTGTGGCAAATCAAATGCAAGTCTGTGATCAGGCAGGCAAAAAGGGACTATGAGGAGCATATTGCAAAAAACATAAAGACCAACAATAAAAATTTCTTCAAATATATTAGAAACAGGAAACCAGCCAGGGAGGCAGTGGGGCCCTTGGATGACCATGGGGTAAAAGGATTACTGAAGGAGGATAGGGAAATGGCTGAGAAGCTGAATGAATTTTTTGCCTCCATCTTCACTGTGGAAGATGAGAACTTTTTGCCCGCCTCAGAACCACTAATTATGGAAGGGGTGTTGAAAGACCTGAGTCGGATTGAGGTGACAAAAGAGGAAGTCCTACAACTGATAGACGAATTAAAAACTAATAAGTCACCGGATCCACATGGCATACATCCGAGAGTTCTGAAAGAACTCAAAGTTGAACTTGTGGATCTTCTAACAAAAATCTGTAATCTTTCATTGAAATCTGCCTCCGTTCCTGAGAACTGGAAAGTAGCAAATGTCACCCCCACCTTTAAAAAGGGTTTCAGAGGAGATCCGGGAAATTACAGGCCAGTCAGTCTGACTTCAATACCAGGAAAGTTGGTAGAAACCATTATCAAGGACAAAATGAGTAGGCACATTGATGAACACGGGTTATTGAGGAAGACTCAGCATGGGTTCTGTAAGGGAAGATCTTGCCTCACTAACCTGTTACATTTCTTTGAGGGGGTGAACAAACATGTGGACAAAGGAGACCCGATAGATGTTGTTTACCTTGACTTCCAGAAAGCTTTTGATAAAGTTCCTCATCAAAGGCTCCTTAGAAAGCTTGAGAGTCATGCAGTAAAAGGACAGGTCCTCTTGTGGATCAAAAACTGGCTGAGTAATAGGAAGCAGAGAGTCAGTATAAATGGGCAGTCTTTGCAGTGGAGGACGGTAAGCAGTGGGGTGCCGCAGGGCTCGGTACTGGGTCCCAGACTCTTTAACTTGTTCATAAATGATTTAGAGTTGGGAGTGAGCAGTGAAGTGGCCAAGTTTGCGGATGACACTAAATTGTTCAGGGTGGTGAGAACCAGAGAGGATTGTGAGGAACTCCAAAGGGATCTGTTGAGGCTGGGTGAGTGGGCGTCAACGTGGCAGATGCGGTTCAATGTGGCCAAGTGCAAAGTAATGCACATTGGGGCCAAGAATCCCAGCTACAAATACAAGTTGATGGGGTGTGAACTGGCAGAGACTGACCAAGAGAGAGATCTTGGGGTAATGGTAGATAACTCACTGAAAATGTCAAGAGAGTGTGCGTTTGCAATAAAAAAGGCCAACACCATGCTGGGAATTATTAGGAAGGGAATTGAAAATAAATCAGCCAGTATCATAGTGCCCCTGTATAAATCGATGGTGCGGTCTCATTTGGAGTACTGTGTGCATTTCTGGTCGCCGCACCTCAAAAAAGATATAGCATTGGAGAAAGTCCAGAAAAGGGCAACTAGAATGATTAAAGGGCTGGAACACTTTCCCTATGAAGAAAGGTTGAAACGCTTGGGGCTCTTTAGCTTGGAGAAACGTCAACTGCGGGGTGACATGCTAGAGGTTTACAAGATAATTCATGGGATGGAGAAAGTAGAGAAAGAAGTCCTTTTCTCCCTTTCTCACAATACAAGAACTTGTCGGCATTCGATGAAATTGCTGAGCAGACAGGTTAAAACGGATAAAAGGAAGTACTTCTTCACCCAAAGGGTGATTAACATGTGGAATTCACTGCCACGGGAGGTGGTGGCAGCCACAAGCATAGCCACCTTCAAGAGGAGGTTAGATCAAAATATGGAGCAGAGGTCCATCAGTGGCTATTATCCACAGTGTGTATATGTGTGTGTGTGTATATATATATAATTTTTTTTTTGCCACTGTGTGACACAGAGTGTTGGACTGGAGGGGCCATTGGCCTGATCCAACATGGCCTCTCTTATGTTCTTATGTGACACAGAGTGTTGGACTGGAGGGGCCATTGGCCTGATCCAAAATCGCCTCTCTTATGTTCTTATGTGACACAGAGTGTTGAACTGGAGGGGCCATTGGCCTGATCCAACAGGGCTTCTCTTATGTTCTTATGTGACACAGAGTGTTGGACTGGATGGGCCATTGGCCTGATCCAACAGGGCTTCTCTTATGTTCTTATGTGACACAGAGTGTTGAACTGGAGGCGCCATTGGCCTGATCCAACAGGGCTTCTCTTATGTTCTTATGTGACACAGAGTGTTGAACTGGAGGCGCCATTGGCCTGATCCAACATGGCTTCTCTTATGTTCCTCTGTGACACAGAGTGTTGGACTGGATGGGCCATTGGCCTGATCCAACAGGGCTTCTCTTCTGTTCTTATGTGACCCAGAGTGTTGAACTGGAGGCGCCATTGGCCTGATCCAACAGGGCTTCTCTTATGTTCTTATGTGAAGAAAGGAAGGTAACATTTAATGGAGATTTTTATACTTGTACGTAGAAAGATTAGAGTATTATATTGAGAGGTGGAATTATAACTGATACATTTGTACTGGTTTCTGTTTTCTGTTTCTCCCATTCTGTATGTCCCTTTTTCTCTCTTTCCCCTTTCTTTTTATGTATACTCTGCAATGCTTCTGTCTTGTAGTAGTTTAAACGAATGAAACTTTTTAAAAATCCGAAAGGGAGCAATATAAATTTACCAAAATAAATAAAATAAAATAAATGAGCCACAACTGAGCTCAATTCCCAAAAGGCCTCCATTTCTCCTGACCCAGAAGGCTTTCTAATTCTACCCAACCAACAGTTCCTTAGAAGAGAAGCTGAAATCTGCCACGGCTGTTCTTTGCCCATCCCCTTGACATAACGATGCAGCACACTCACTCGCAGCCAGATCACGTGGGAAGGGAATATTGTTGTGAGACCCTCTTGAGAGACTCTCCAGCCCTTCGTCTGTCTCCACTGCAGCCTCCTGTACATCCCTGCTTTGTTTGGGACAGAGAGAGAGGAGGAAGATTGACAAGAGGCCTTTGTCTGTCTCCATCTTGGGCTGTGACTCCCACCCGGCCTCTCCTGCTGACCACAACGCTGGCCGCAGTGGCCCCTGGACCAGCTTAGTGTGTCGGCTGCTTTCACTGCCACTTAATCTCCTGAAGTCCTCCAGAGGGGCTGAGTACAAGACCGAGCCTCACAGGGACATTCTGCTCTTCAATATTTTGATTCACGCCTCAATGCAAGGGCAGCAATTCACACCTTTGGCATCCACGAAAGATCCTTACCCAGAGAGGCCACGTTCCCATAGTTCTCCAGCATGACTTCCCTGTAGAGATCTCTTTGGTCTGGATCCAGCAGGGCCCACTCAGCCTCGATGAAAAACACAGCCACCTCCTCGAAGGAAAAAGGACCCTCAAAGAAAAAGCAGGTTTCCTCATCAGAGACTGTCCCAGTCAAGACTGTACTCTGGACAGGGGCATTCTGGGGTGGTGCAGGATGGAGAGCTTGTCAGGGGGGTAAAGGGAGCGGCCTTCCGAGCCCCTCTCGCTCAGACACATGAGCAGCAACTGCAGGAGCAAAAGGCCCCCTGAGGAAGAGGGGGGAACTCAGGCAGTCCCCTGCTCATCTCCCCTACCTGGACTGCAGGGGCAGCAGCCGTTTCCTCTCCTCCACAAAGACTCAGCACCGTCTCTTCACTGCCTGTGAGGGAGAGAATGTTGGAATAGAGGGTGTTAGCAGAGACTTCATACTTCCTTTGCTTCTTTGAATCCTGCTTCATGCAATGTGAAACCCTGCCCTGCGCACTGAAATGCTGATTAAACTTGGGGAGGGGGGAGGTGAAAGAGAAGCCTCAGGTTCCCATAAGGCCGGGGGTGGGGGAGAGGATTATAAACACTGCCATCACATTTCAGACTTCTGTGACACTCATCCTGTGAACTCCAGAGCTCAAAACAGTGACAGCATCCCTGCTCGATCAGACCAAAGGCCCAAAAGGTGATTCTCCTGCTGCTTGGCCCCTCCCATGTCCCCTTGAGTCTGTTTTTTTTATTGCGGGGGGAAGAAATGAGATCAAAGATATGTCAGAATCAGAACTGTCTGAAAATCCAGGGTAATATCAAGGGGTTTCCAGGTAGTCTGTCGATCCTCTGATGTCATATCTAGATTTTCGGTGGGGTGAGATGTCACATAAGAACAGAAGAGAAGCCATGTTGGATCAGGCCAGTGGCCCCTCCAGTCCAACACTCTGTGTCACATAAGAACAGAAGAGAAGCCCTGTTGGATCAGGCCAGTGGCCCCTCCAGTCCAACACTCTGTGTCACATAAGAACAGAAGAGAAGCCCTGTTGGATCAGGCCAGTGGCCCCTCCAGTCCAACACTCTGTGTCACATAAGAACAGAAGAGAAGCCCTGTTGGATCAGGCCAGTGGCCCCTCCAGTCCAACACTCTGTGTCACATAAGAACATAAGAGAAGCCCTGTTGGATCAGGCCAGTGGCCCCTCCAGTCCAACACTCTGTGTCACATAAGAACAGAAGAGAAGCCATGTTGGATCAGGCCAATGGCCCCTCTAGTCCAACACTCTGTGTCACATAAGAACAGAAGAGAAGCCCTGTTGGATCAGGCCAGTGGGCCCTTCCAGTCCAACACTCTGTGTCACATAAGAACAGAAGAGAAGCCATGTTGGATCAGGCCAGTGGCCCCTCCAGTCCAACACTCTGTGTCACATAAGAACAGAAGAGAAGCCCTGTTGGATCAGGCCAGTGGGCCCTTCTAGTCCAACACTCTGTGTCACATAAGAACAGAAGAGAAGCCATGTTGGATCAGGCCAATGGCCCCTCTAGTCCAACACTCTGTGTCACATAAGAACAAAAGAGAAGCCCTGTTGGATCAGGCCAGTGGGCCCTTCCAGTCCAACACTCTGTGTCACATAAGAACAGAAGAGAAGCCATGTTGGATCAGGCCAGTGGCCCCTCCAGTCCAACACTCTGTGTCACATAAGAACAGAAGAGAAGCCCTGTTGGATCAGGCCAGTGGGCCCTTCCAGTCCAACACTCTGTGTCACATAAGAACAGAAGAGAAGCCATGTTGGATCACGCCAGTGGCCCCTCCAGTGCAACACTCTGTGTCACATAAGAACAGAAGAGAAGCCATGTTGGATCAGGCCAGTGGCCCCTCCAGTCCAACACTCTGTGTCACATAAGAACAGAAGAGAAGCCATGTTGGATCAGGCCAATGGCCCATCCAGTCCAACACTCTGTGTCACATAAGAACATAAGAGAAGCCATGTTGGATCAGGCCAGTGGCCCCTCCAGTCCAACACTCTGTGTCACATAAGAACAGAAGAGAAGCCATGTTGGATCAGGCCAATAGCCCATCCAGTCCAACACTCTGTGTTGCATAAGAACATAAGAGAAGCCCTGTTGGATCAGGCCTATGGCCCATCCGGTCCAACACTCTGTGTCACATAAGAACAGAAGAGAAGCCATGTTGGATCAGGCCAGTGGCCCCTCCAGTCCAACACTCTGTGTCACATAAGAACAGAAGAGAAGCCATGTTGGATCAGGCCAGTGGCCCCTCCAGTCCAACACTCTGTGTCACATAAGAACAGAAGAGAAGCCATGTTGGATCAGGCCAGTGGCCCCTCCAGTCCAACCCTCTGTGTCACATAAGAACTTAAGAGAAGCCATGTTGGATCAGGCCAATGGCCCATCCAGTCCAACACTCTGTGTCACATAAGAGAAGCCCTGTTGGATCAGGCCAATAGCCCATCCAGTCCAACACTCTGTGTTGCATAAGAACATAAGAGAAGCCCTGTTGGATCAGGCCTATGGCCCATCCGGTCCAACACTCTGAGTCACATAAGAACATAAGAGAAGCCATGTTGGATCAGGCCAGTGGCCCCTCCAGTCCAACACTCTGTGTCACATAAGAACATAAGAGAAGCCATGTTGGATCAGGCCAATGGCCCATCCAGTCCAACACTCTGTGTCACATAAGAACATAAGAGAAGCCATGTTGGATCAGGCCAATGGCCCATCCAGTCCAACACTCTGTGTCACATAAGAACATAAGAGAAGCCCTGTTGGATCAGGCCAATAGCCCATCCAGTCCAACACTCTGTGTTGCATAAGAACATAAGAGAAGCCCTGTTGGATCAGGCCTATGGCCCATCCGGTCCAACACTCTGTGTCACATAAGAACATAAGAGAAGCCCTGTTGGATCAGGCCAATGGCCCATCCAGTCCAACACTCTGTGTTGCATAAGAACATAAGAGAAGCCCTGTTGGATCAGGCCAATGGCCCATCCAGTCCAACACTGTTTCACAGAAGAGAAGCCATGTTGGATCAGGCCAATGGCCCATCCAGTCCAACACTCTGTGTCACATAAGAATATAAGAGAAGCCATGTTGGATCAGGCCAATGGCACATCCAGTCCAACAGTCTGTGTCACACAGTGGCCAAAAAAGACAGGAGGTTCACAAGTGGGGCTAGAAGCCCTTCCACTTTGCCTCCCCCACCCTAAGCAACAAGAATACAGAGCATCACTACCCCAGACAATTCCAATAATATGCTGTGGCTGATAGCTACCGATGGACCTCTGCTCCATATTTTTATCCAAACCCCTGTTGAAGCTGGCTATGCTTGTAGCCACCACCACTTCCTGTGGCAGTGAATTCCACATGCAGAAAGTAGTTTGCTCTGGGGCTATTTTTCCTGAGCTAAGACAAACATGTGTGAGCCAAGGCTTAAAATACTGTGGGCTAGCTCACACTAACTCAGCTTAGAAGGAAAATTGGTTGCCAGCAAAAAGAGCAAAGGCTTCTAGGACAAATAACCCTACAGAGAGTCATCAGCTAATTCAAACTAATATACAAGACCTAGTCTCCCTTGTAATTCTGACACAGTTCTACTGAGAATGAAATTGCCCTCCACAAATCCCTTCAAGTGAGTGGTCAGCATTATATCCTATGGCACTGAGTCCCAGAAGTCCACTCTGTGTGGTGTGCAGAAGTATTTCCCTTTTTCTACCCCAAATCTTTCCACAGGGCACCCTTACTGTGTGAGAGGGCCTCTTGGACACGCTCCTGGGCCTGCGCCTTCTGCTCTTCCTCCAAGGGAGACCCTTCCTCCTCAGAGACCTCCGCTTCCATCTTCACAGATGGTCCCAACCTCTGGAACAGCAGGAAGAGAGACAGGGAAGAGCAGGAAGGCTAAAGACCAAGGAAGCAAATCTTGCCCCACCCCCATCCCTGCATCCATCAACAGAGCTGCAAGAATCAGGGATCTGGTTTTCTATCAACCCTGGGGAAGTGCCTGGAGGGATGCGTATAAGGTGAAAGATCACAGCTTGAATGGTCTCCATGAAGCTCCCTCACCTGTTGTGCCTGCCTCTTCTCCTCTGCCTGGCTCAGGAGGAAACCTTCGGCCAGGGCCACCGCCTGGGAACTGGTCTCCGGCCCACATCCTCTGACCCAGCCCTGCATTTCCTGGGGCAGGAGAGTCAGGAACTGCTCCAGGATCACCAGGTCCACGATCTGCTTCTTGGTGCGCCTCTCCGGCTCCAGCCACTGGCTGCAAAGTCCATGGAGCTGGCTGCAAACCTCTCGGGGCCCTTCCGCCTCACGGTAGCAGAACTGCCTAAACCTTTGGCTGTGTACATCTGCAGTCCAAGTCTCCCGAGGCAAGACCTCTGGCTCAGCTCTTTCCCAAAATTCAGCACCACTTCCCACTTGCATGGGATGGGGGCCTTTCCTTGACTTCTTGCCAATTCCAGGTCCTTCTGGGTCCTCCTCTTCCATCTCCTTCCCTTCCTCTTGGGCAGCCTCCAACTCTGGAAACATTCGTTTACTTATTTGGCTATGAAGAGAAGGAGGAAAACATATCAGAACGGCAGAAAGAAATCAAAAGGGATCAGAGCTACAGCACCAACCCTGGTGAAAAGACAGTGAGTGATCCCCCCAGTGAATCAGATGGAGCCTCCTTGTTTAGTCTGCAGACCAGGATCACAGAACCTTAGAGTGGGAAGGGTCCTCCAGGGTCATCTAGTCCAACCCCCAGCACAATGTGCAAAATTCACAAACGCCTCCCCACACCCATACTTCCAGAGACACCCGCTCCATGCCCAAAAGATGTCAAAAACCCCTCTAGGAACCCTGGTCAAATTTCTTCCGGACCCCAATATTGAGATCAGCATTTCCCCAGGCATGTAAAAAAAGGGCCATGAGAATTAAGCACTAAGAAGTAAACACGGATGCAGCCATTCCTGCCCTACTTCTCATGATCTGCCTAATTTACAGAATTAGCATTACTGTTAGATGGCCATCTAGCCTGTTTTAAAACCTCCAAGGAAGGAGAGCCCACCACCTCCCGAAGAAGCCTGTTCCACTGAGGAACCGCTCTAACGGTCAGGACGTTCTTCCTAATGTTGAGCCGGAAACTCTTTTGATTTAATTTCATCCTGTTGGTTCTGGTCCGACCTTTTAGGGCATTAGAAAACAACTTTAGACAGCACCCTCCTCTGTATGACAGCCCTTCAAGTCCTTGAAGATGGTGATCCTATCACCTCTCAGCCGCCTCCTCTCCAGGCTAAACATCCCCAGCTCCTTCAGCCTTTCCTCATAGGACTTGGTCTCCAGACCCCTCACCATCTTTGTTGCCCTCCTAAGAACATAAGAGAAGCCCTGTTGGATCAGGCCAATGGCCCATCCAGTCCAACACTCTGTGTCACAAAAGAACATAAGAGGAGCCATGTTGGATCAGGCCAGTGGCCCATCCAGTCCAACACTCTGTGTCACAGAAGAACATAAGAGGAGCCATGTTGGATCAGGCCAGTGGCCCATCCAGTCCAACACTCTGAGTCACATAAGAGAAGCCATGTTGGATCAGGCCAATGGCCCATCCAGTCCAACACTCTGTGTCACACACTGCCCAATATATGTGTGTGTGTGTGTGTACACACACACACATATATACTGTGGCTAATAGCTACTGATGGACCTTTGCTCCATGTTTTTATCCAATCCCCTCTTAAAGCTGGCTATGCTTGTAGCCGCCACCACCTCCTGTGGCAGTGAATTCTTCCTCTGGGTCCGTTCCAGCTTGTCTATATCCTTCTTAAAATGTGGTTCCCCAAAACTGAACACAAGACTCCAGGTGAGGTCTTACCAGAGCAGAGCAAAGCGATACCATCACGTCACGTGATCTGGACACGAGACTTCTGTTGATATTTCTCCAAATCATTTTTGCCTTTTCCGCTATCCTCGGGCTACCTTCAAGGTCAACAAAATGGGCAAAATGACTAGTAAGGGCTTAACCACAGCATCTGTCTCCTCAAGAGGCTGGATGTGTTTGGGAATGGCCCTGTGTGAGTCCTTGGCAGAGGGGAGGGGGCGGAGGGGGGAGGCCGCAAACCACCAGAAAGACAACAGATGGGGCATGAGGCACTGCCCCGCATGATTTGTGTGTGGGGCAGCCAATCGGCTTGCAAGATTCACCCCGGGTGATCTTTCGTGGGAACCCTTTCTGGGCCTCCCAATGACCGCCGTTGGTGAGGATATAATTTCTGTTTACAGCCTTCAGCTCTTGCCTTTCTTCCCCCACAAGGGCCATCGAGGCAGCTAAGAAATTAAAACATTCGTGCAGCGTCGATGTGTTTGTAGATATCAGTCAAGTCCGCCTTCCTCGCTTGGACTGAAGGGAGTTTACAGAGAATGACTCAAGAGCCGTGCGACTTGGCATCGGCAACAGCAACTGCGCTGCAAGATATAGGACAGTCCCTCCAAATTTCTGCAAGGGGCTTTGTGGATCATTCCGTGCAGTGCGGAAAGGTGGGGGCCTTTCTGACCTCTTCAGGCAGGCCGTTCCACAAGGCGGGGGGCTACAAAGGAGAAGGCACGTGAAAGGGTAGTTATTGCCTCTGCCCATGTGCAGAGTGGGATCTGCAGAAGCCCCTTCTCAGGTGAGCAAAGCTGTCCTGCCAGAGCCAAGCAGGAGAGACTGTTTTGGAGGTAAGAAGAGCGGCTTCCAATCTCCCATATCTTCTCGCCTCACAACAGACACCCTGTGAGGTGGTTGGGGCTGAGAGGGCTCTCCCACAAGCTGCCCTTTCAAGGACAGAGTCTCAGAGTGGCCTACAATCTCCTTTCCCTTCCTCCCCCACAACAGACACCCTGTGAGGTGGGTGGGGCTGAGAGGGCTCTCCCAGCAGCTGCCCTTTCAAGGACAGAGTCTCAGAGCGGCCTACAATCTCCTTTCCCTTCCATCCCCACAACAGAAACCTGTGAGGCAGGTGGGGCTGAGAGGGATCTCCCAGCAGCTGCACTTTCAAGGACAGAGTCTCAGAGCGGCCTATAATCTCCTTTCCCTTCCTCCCCCACAACAGACACCCTGTGACGCGGGTGGGGCTGAGAGGTCTCTCCCAACAGCTGCCCTTTCAAGGACAGAGTCTCAGAGCGGCCTATAATCTCCTTTCCCTTTCTCCCCCACAACAGACACCCTGTGAGGTGGGTGGGGCTGAGAGGGCTCTCACAGCAGCTGACCTTTCAAGGACAGAGGCTCAGAGCGGCTTACAATCTCCTTTCCCTTCCTCCCCCACAACAGACACCCTGTGAGGCGGGTGGGGCTGAGAGAGCTCTCACAGCAGTTGCCCTTTCAAGGACAGAGTCTCAGAGCGGCCTATAATCTCCTTTCCCTTCCTCCCCCACAACAGACACCCTGTGAGGTGGGTGGGGCTGAGAGGGCTCTCACAGCAGTTGCCTTTCAAGGACAGAGGCTCAGAGTGGCCTACAATCTCCTTTCCCTTCCTCCCCCACAAAAGACACCCTGTGAGGTGGGTGGGGCTGAGAGGGCTCTCACAGCAGCTGCCTTTCAAGGAGAGAGGCTCAGAGTGGCCTACAATCTCCTTTCCCTTCCTCCCCCACAACAGTCACCCTGTGAGGTGGGTGGGGCTGAGAGGGCCCTCACAGCAGCTGCCCTTTCAAGGACAGAGTCTCACAGCGGCCTACAATCTCCTTTCCCTTCCTCCCCCACAACAGACCCCCCTGTGAGGTGGGTGGGGCTGAGAGGGCTCTCCCACAAGCTGCCCTTTCAAGGACAGAGTCTCAGAATGGTCTACAATCTCCTTTCCCTTCCTCCCCCACAACAGTCACCCTGTGAGGTGGGTGGGGCTGAGAGGGCCCTCACAACAGCTGCCCTTTCAAGGACAGAGTCTCAGAGCGGCCTACAATCTCCGTTCCCTTCCTCCCCCACAACAGACCCCCCTGTGAGGTGGGTGGGGCTGAGAGGGCTCTCCCACAAGCTGCCCTTTCAAGGACAGAGTCTCAGAATGGTCTACAATCTCCTTTCCCTTCCTCCCCCACAACAGTCACCCTGTGAGGTGGGTGGGGCTGAGAGGGCTCTCACAGCAGCTGCCTTTCAAGGACAGAGGCTCACTCAGAGCGGCCTATAATCTCCTTTCCCTTCCTCCACCGCAACAGACACCCTGTGAGGCGGGTGGGGCTGAGAGAGCTCTCCCAGAAGCTGCCTTTCAAGGACAGAGGCTCAGAGCGGCCTATAATCTCCTTTCCCTTCCTCCCCCACAACAGACACCCTGTGAGGTGGGTGGGGCTGAGAGGGCTCTCACAGCAGCTGCCTTTCAAGGGCAGGGGTTCAGAGTGGCCTACAATCTCCTTTCCCTTCCTCCCCCACAACAGACACCCTGTGAGGTGGGTGGGGCCGAGAGGGCTCTCACAGCAGCTGCCTTTCAAGGACAGAGGCTCAGAGTGGCCTACAATCGCCTTTCCCTTCCTCCCCCACAACAGACACCCTGTGAGGTGGGTGGGGCTGAGAGGGCTCTCACAGCAGCTGCCTTTCAAGGACAGAGGCTCAGAGTGGCCTACAATCTCCTTTCCCTTCCTCCCCCACAACAGTCACCCTGTGAGGTGGGTGGGGCTGAGAGGGCTCTCACAGCAGCTGCCTTTCAAGGACAGAGTCTCAGAGCAGCCTCCATATTCTTTCCCTTCCTCCCCCACAACAGACACCCTGTGAGGCGGGTGGGGCTGAGAGAGTTCTCCCAGAAGCTGGCTTTCAAGGACAGAGGCTCAGACCAGCCTATAATCTCCTTTTCCTTCCTCCCCCACAACAGACACCATGTGAGGTGGGTGGGGCTGAGAGGGCTCTCACAGCAGTTGCCCATTCAAGGACAGAGTCTCAGAGCGGCCTATAATCTCCTTTCCCTTCCTCCCCCACAACAGACACCCTGTGAGGTGGGTGGGGCTGAGAGGGCTCTCACAGCAGCTGCCTTTCAAGGACAGAGTCTCAGAGCAGCCTCCAATCTTCTTTCCCTTCCTCCCCCACAACAGACACCCTGTGAGGCGGGTGGGGCTGAGAGAGCTCTCCCAGAAGCTGACTTTCAAGGACAGCGGCTCAGAGCGGCCTATAATCTCCTTTCCCTTCCTCCCCCACAAGAAACACCCTGTGAGGTGGGTGGGGCTGAGAGGGCCCTCACAGCAGCTGCCCATTCAAGGACAGAGTCTCAGAGCGGCCTACAATCTCCTTTCCCTTCCTCCCCCACAACAGACCCCCCTGTGAGGTGGGTGGGGCTGAGAGGGCTCTCCCACAAGCTGCCCTTTCAAGGACAGAGTCTCAGAATGGTCTACAATCTCCTTTCCCTTCCTCCCCCACAACCGTCACCCTGTGAGGTGGGTGGGGCTTAGAGGGCTCTCACAGCAACTGCCTTTCAAGGACAGAGGCTCAGAGCGGCCTATAATCTCCTTTCCCTTCCTCCCCCGCAACAGACACCCTGTGAGGCGGGTGGGGCTGAGAGAGCTCTCCCAGAAGCTGCCTTTCAAGGACAGAGGCTTAGAGCGGCCTATAATCTCCTTTCCCTTCCTCCCCAACAACAGACACCCTGTGAGGTGGGTGGGGCTGAGAGGGCTCTCACAGTAGCTGCCTTTCAAGGACAGAGGCTCAGAGTGGCCTATAATCTCCTTTCCCTTCCTCTCCCACAACAGACACCCTGTGAGGTGGGTGGGGCTGAGAGGGCTCTCACAGCAGCTGCCTTTCAAGGACAGAGGCTCAGAGTGGCCTACAATCTCCTTTCCCTTCCTCCCCCACAACAGTCACCCTGTGAGGTGGGTGGGGCTGAGAGGGCCCTCACAGCAGCTGCCCTTTCAAGGACAGAGGCTTAGAGCGGCCTACAATCTCCTTTCCCTTCCTCCCCCACAACAGACCCCCCTGTGAGGTGGGTGGGGCTGAGAGGGCTCTCCCACAAGCTGCCCTTTCAAGGACAGAGTCTCAGAATGGTCTACAATCTCCTTTCCCTTCCTCCCCCACAACACTCACCCTGTGAGGTGGGTGGGGCTGAGAGGGCCCTCACAGCATCTGCCCTTTCAAGGACAGAGTCTCAGAATGGTCTACAATCTCCTTTCCCTTCCTCCCCCACAACAGTCACCCTGCGAGGTGGGTGGGGCTGAGAGGGCCCTCACAGCAGCTGCCCTTTCAAGGACAGAGGCTCAGAGCGGCCTACAATCTCCTTTTCCTTCCTCCCCCACAACAGACCACTCTGTGAGGTGGGTGGGGCTGAGAGGGCTCCCACAGCAGCTGCCCTTTCAAGGACAGAGTCTCAGAGTGGCCTACAATCTCCTTTCCCTTCCTTCCCCACAACAGACACCCTATGAGGTGGGTGGGGCTGAGAGGGCTCTCCCAGAAGCTGCCCTGTCAAGGACAGAGGCTCAGAGCGGCCTACAATCTCCTTTCCCTTCCACCCCCACAACAGTCACCCTGTGAGGTGGGTGGAGCTGAGAGGGCTCTCCCGGAAGCTGCCCTTTCAAGGACAGAGTCTCAGAGCAGCCTACAATCTCCTTTCCCTGCCTCCCCCACAACAGACCCCCCCTGTGAGGTGGGTGGGGCTGAGAGGGCTCTCCCAGCAGTTGCCCTTTCAAGGACAGAGTCTCAGAGTGGCCTACAATCTCCTTTCCCTACCTCCCCCACAACAGACACCCTGTGAGGTTGGTTGGGGCTGAGAGGGCTCTCCCAGAAGCTGCCCTGTCAAGGACAGAGGCTCAGAGCAGCCTCAATCTCCTTTCCCTTCCTCCCCCACAACAGTCACCCTGTGAGCTGGGTGGGGCTGAGACGGCTCTCCCAGCAGTTGCCCTTTCAAGGACAGAGTCTCAGAGTGGCCTACAATCTCCTTTCCTTTCCTCCCCCACAAAAGTCACCCTGTGAGGTGGGTGGGGCTGAGAGGGCCCTCACAGCAGCTGCCCTTTCAAGGACAGAGTCTCAGAGCGGCCTAGAATCTCCTTTCCCTTCCTCCCCCACAACAGACCCCCCCTGTGAGGTGGGTGGCGCTGAGAGGGCTCTCCCACAAGCTGCCCTTTCAAGGACAGAGTCTCAGAATGGTCTACAATCTCCTTTCCCTTCCTCCTCCACAACAGTCACCCTGTGAGGCGGGTGGGGCTGAGAGAGCTCTCCCAGAAGCTGCCTTTCAAGGACAGAGGCTCAGAGAGGCCTATAATCTCCTTTCCCTTCCTCCCCCACAACAGACACCCTGTGAGGTGGGTGGGGCTGAGAGGGTCTCACAGCAGCTGCCTTTCAAGGACAGAGGCTCAGAGTGGCCTACAATCTCCTTTCCCTTCCTCCCCCACAACAGACACCCTGTGAGGTGGGTGGGGCTGAGAGGGCTCTCACAGCAGCTGCCTTTCAAGGACAGAGGCTCAGAGTGGCCTACAATCTCCTTTCCCTTCCTCCCCCACAACAGACACCCTGTGAGGTGGGTGGGGCTGAGAGGGCTCTCACAGCAGCTGCCTTTCAAGGACAGAGGCTCAGAGTGGCCTATAATCTCCTTTCCCTTCCTCCCCCACAACAGACACCCTGTGAGGTGGGTGGGGCTGAGAGGGCTCTCACAGCAGCTGCCTTTCAAGGAGAGAGGCTCAGAGTGGCCTACAATCTCCTTTCCCTTCCTCCCCCACAACAGTCACCCTGTGAGGTGGGTGGGGCTGAGAGGGCCCTCACAGCAGCTGCCCTTTCAAGGACAGAGTCTCAGAGCGGCCTACAATCTCCTTTCCCTTCCTCCCCCACAACAGACCCCCCCCCCTGTGAGGTTGGTGGGGCTGAGAGGGCTCTCCCACAAGCTGCCCTTTCAAGGACAGAGTCTCAGAGCGGCCTACAATCTCCTTTCCCTTCCTCCCCCACAATAGACACCATGTGAGGTGGGTGGGGCTGAGAGGGCTCTCAAAGCAGCTGCCCTTTCAAGGACAGAGGCTCAGAGCGGCCTATAATCTCCTTTCCCTGGCAGTCACCCTCCTGGCTCTGCCAGGGTCAGCTGAGCTCCAGGGAAAGGGGGGAGCAGAATGTCCTTCAAGACCGCCCCCCCACCCCCCCACATTCGCAGCCAGCATCACTTCTGTCTTCCCCGGATTCCCTTTGGACTTGTCCAGGCCTCCCTCAGCAGGAGATGAGGATGAGGAAGGAGATGAGGCTGTAGCTGCCTCTCCTCTGCCCACCGATGCCAGCGAAGCCCAAAACCACACCTGATGCGGCCTCCTCAGGGGCGAAGGTGTTACATGCTGGTCTCAATACACGAGGAGGCACGTCACATATTGATCAGCTCACTTTATTGTGATTAAGAAAAAGTAAAGGTAAAGGTAGGAGGTGGCAAAAACTGAACACCTCCTGGGCTCTCCTTCCTTGGAGGTTTTTAAACAGAGGCTAGATGGCCACCTGACAGCAATGAAGATCCTGTGAATTTAGGGGGAAGTGTTTGTGAATTTCCTGCATTGTGCAGGGGGGTGGACTAGATGACCCTGGAGGTCCCTTCCTACTCTAGGATTCTATTATTAGGAAGAACTTCCTGACCGTTAGAGCTGTTCCTCAGTGGAACAGGCTTCCTTGGGAGGTGGTGGGCTCTCCTTCCTGGGAGGTTTTTAAACAGAGGCTAGATGGCCATCTGACAGTGATGAAGATCCTGTGAATTTAGGGGGAGGAATTTTGTGGGTTCCCTGCATTGTGCAGGGGGTTGGACTAGATGACCCTGGAGGTCCCTTCCAACTCTAGGATTCCTGACCATTAAAGTGGTTCCTCAGTGGAAAAGGCTTCCTCCCGGGGAGGTGGTGGGCTCTCCTTCCTGGGATGTTTTTAAACAGAGGCTAGATGGCCATCTGACAGCAATGAGGATCCTGTGAATTTAGGGGGAGGGGTTTGTGAGTTTTCTGCACTGTGCAGGGGGTTGGACTAGATGACCCTGGAGGTCCCTTCCAACTCTACGATTCTATGATTCCAGGTATTCCCCTGTGCAAGCACAGTCGTTTCCGACTCTGGGGTGACGTTGCTTTCACAACGTTCTTACGGCAGACTTTTTACCGGGTGGTTTGCCATTGCCTTCCCCAGTCCTCTCCGCTTTCCCCCCGGCAAGCTGGGGACTCCTTTGACCGACCTCGGAAGGATGGAAGGCTGAGTCAACCTCGAGCCGGCGACCTGATTACAGCGCTGCAACTCAGAAAGAGACTATGGGAGAGGGGGCCAACACTCTGCAGTCCCAGTTACAGCGCTGCAACCCCATTGGGACCGTTTGAACCAGCAGGGGGCTCAGCGATTGGTCCAGGGAAGGCAGGTTATGGGTCCTGCTCCCCGTCGTCTCTGTGCCCCCCCAGCTCCGTCCCTAACAGCTCCAATGAGCCAGGCAGAGACTCACACACCACGTGGCCAGGCATGCCTGCTCCTTCATCACAGGATTGCATTTGCACCTTGCGGCTCCCAGAGGGATCTGTGATCTGCAGGGGTCCTTCCCGGAGGAAGGACTGGGCCCACTCCAGCACCCCCCCCCCCCATACTGCATTCTGCACCCCCCTCCCAGCCACACCCCCCCCCCCCCATCGGAGGCGAGCAGCAGCAGAGAGAGCCCGGAGGAGGAGCGGCTGCATTTTAAGAAATCTCTCTTGCATTCCAAAACGGCTCCATCTCCACACCCCGGCAAATGCAAGACACGCCCCCCCCCCAAGCCGCCTGTATCTCCCTCCCCCACTTACTCGCGAGAAAACCTCGCCGGGCTCCGGCTGCTGCAAGGAGGCTTCTCTCCTTCTTCCCCTTGCAAATCCGAAGCCCCGCCCTCTTTGCTTTGGCCATTCAGGAGCAAGGCCTCCCCCCCCCCAAAAAAACCCCACCCTTTCCTGTCCCCCCTCCTCTCCCGCCTGGCTGGGCCTCTCCACGCGCTCCCTTGAACCCTTGCGGTGCCAGAACAAAATAGGAGTCGATTGCACTTTTAATGCCAACTTAGTTTTATTCAGAATGTAAGCTTTCGTGTGCATGCCCACTTCTTTTGTGCAAAGGTAGGTAGGGAAAATCCAATGCATGGTTACAGGATGGGGGAGACTTGTCTTAGCAGTAGTATGTGGGGAAAGGATCTAGGGGTCTTAGTGGGTCATACGCTGAACATAAGTCCACAGTGTGATGCGGTGGCTAAAAAGGCAAATGCAATTTTGGGTTGTATCAACAGAAGTATAGTGTCCAGATCACGTAATGTAAGAACATAAGAGAAGCCATGTTGGATCAGGCCAACGGCCCATCCAGTCCAACACTCTGTGTCACACAGTGGCAAAAATTTTATATATATACACACACTGTGGCTAATAGCCACTGATGGACCTGTGCTCCATATTTTTATCTAAGCCCATCCAGTCCAACGCTCTGCGTCACATAAGAACATAAGAGAAGCCCTGTTGGATCAAGCCAATGGGCCATCCAGTCCAACACTCTGTGTCACATAAGAACATAAGAGAAGCCCTGTTGGATCAGGCCAGTGGCCCATCCAGTCCAACACTCTGTGTCACATAAGATCATAAGAGAAGCCAAGTTGGATCAGGCCAATGGCCCCTCCACTCCAACACTCTGTGTCACATAAGATCATAAGAGAAGCCATGTTGGATCAGGCCAGTGGCCCATCCAGTCCAACACTCTGTGTCACATAAGAACATAAGAGAAGCCCTGTTGGATCAGGCCAATGGCCCATCCAGTCCAACATTCTGTGTCACATAAGAACATAAGAGAAGCCCTGTTGGATCAGGCCAGTGGCCCATCCAGTCCAACACTGTGTCACATAAGAACATAAGAGAAGCCTGTTGGATCAAGCCAATGGCCCATCCAGTCCAACACTGTGTCACATAAGAACATAAGAGAAGCCCTGTTGGATCAAGCCAATGGCCCATCCAGTCCAACACTCTGTGTCACATAAGAACATAAGAGAAGCCCTGTTGGATCAAGCCAATGGCCCATCCAGTCCAACACTCTGTGTCACATAAGAACATAAGAGAAGCCCTGTTGGATCAGGCCAGTGGCCCATCCAGTCCAACATTCTGTGTCACATAATAACATAAGAGAAGCCCTGTTGGATCAGGCCAATGGCCCCTCCAGTCCAACACTGTGTCACATAAGAACATAAAAGAAGCCCTGTTGGATCAGGCCAACGGCCCATCCAGTCCAAACACTCTGTGTCACATAAGAACATACGAGAAGCCATGTTGGATCAGGCCAATGGCCCATCCAGTCCAACACTCTGTGTCACATAAGAACATAAGAGAAGCCATGTTGGATCAGGCCAAAGGCCCATCCAGTCCAACACTCTGTATCACATAAGAACATAAGAGAAGCCATGTTGGATCAGGCCAATGGCCCCTCCAGTCCAACACTGTGTCACATAAGAACAGAAGAGAAGCCATGTTGCATCAGGCCAGTGGCCCCTCCAGTCCAACACTCTGTGTCACATAAGAACAGAAGAGAAGCCATGTTTGATCAGGCCAATGGCCCATCAAGTCCAACGCTCTGCGTCACATAAGAAAATAAGAGAAGCCATGTTGGATCAGGCCAATGGCCTATCCAGTCCAACATTCTGTGTCACATAAGAACATAAGAGAAGCCATGTTGGATCAGGCCAATGGGCCATCCAGTCCAACACTCTGTGTCACATAAGAACACAGAGAAGCCATGTTGGATCAGGCCAATGGGCCATCCAGTCCAACACTCTGTGTCACATAAGAAAATAAGAGAAGCCATGTTGGATCAGGCCAATGGCCTATCCAGTCCAATACTCTGTGTCACATAAGAACATAAGAGAAGCCATGTTGGATCAGGCCAATGGCTCATCCAGTCCAGGGGAGGTGTTTGTGAGTTTCCAGCATTGTGCAGGGGGTTGGACTAGATGACCCTAGAGATCCCTTCCAACTCTAGGATTCTATGATTCCTGACCGTTAGAGCGATTCCTCAGTGGAACAGGCTTCCTCCTCGGGAGGTGGTGGGCTCTCCTTCCTCGAAGGTTTTTCAGCAGAGGCTTGATGGCCATCTGACAGCAATGAAGATCCTGTGAATTTAGGGGGAGGGGTTTGTGAGTTTCCTGCATTGTGCAGGGGGTTGGACTAGATGACTCTAGAGGTCATAAGAACATAAGGGAAGTCATGTTGGATCAGGCCAATGGCCCATCCAGTGCAACACTCTGTATCACACAGTGGCCAAAAATTTTTATATATATATGTCTACATATATATACACACTGTGGCTAATAGCCACTGATGGACCTCTGCTCCATGTGTTTATCCAATCCCCTCTTGAAGCTGGCTATGCTTGTAGCCGCCACCACCTCCTGTGGCAGTGAGTTCCACATGTTAATCACCCTTTGAGTGAAGAAGTACCTCCTTTTGTCTTGTAGAGGTCTCTCTAGAATGACCCCCCCCCCCCCAAAAAAACCCACTCCTGAACCAGCCACTCCTATTTGCCCCCCCCCCCGCGAAACCCCCAGCCCCTCCCCCTCTGGAGCCCTGGTCAGCCGCTCCCCCCCCCAATGCAGGGGAGCGGCTGGATCTCCCCCACCCCCTCCCCAGCCAGGAGCAGAGGAGAGAAGGGGGGGTGCCCAAAGGAGAGAACTTAAGGCACAATACTGGTTATGTAAGCCAGATGAGCTGCACTGGAGTTCATCCCATATAGATCTAATACACCAACTTGTGCCAGTGCAGAAATGGCCTTAAGCAGCGCCAAACAGTGGCTTGCCAACAAAAACAAAGACAGCAATCTAAATGAATATGCATTTATGAATGCATTTATTTATACTGCTTTGCTATCTTGAGGATGCCAAAATAGTGAACAATAATAAACAAAATAAAAACACTTATAAAATGATGAAAGCACAGAATAAAAATGATTAATTTAAAAAAGTATTAAAATCAGCAGTTCTCCCACCCCCTCCCCAGCCAGGAGCGGGGAGGATCTCCCCCACCCCCTCCCCAGCCAGGAGCAGAGGAGAGAAGAGGGGAGCGCTGATGCCGCTTTGCACGTGAAAGGGGAACAAGGGCCGCTTCCCCACGTGCGGGACGCGGGCAGGACGGAAGGAAGCGACTTGCAAGCAAGCAAGCGGCCCCTTCCTCCCCCCTCCCTTCCCTGGAAACCCCCTCTCGGGTTTGGCCTCGCTGGCATTCCCTTTTTTGGGGGGTGGGGGGCTTTCCGCCCAAGTCTTCCTCCCCCTCCCCTCGCTAGTCCTGCCTCCTCCTCCTCCTTTCTCCCCGTGCAGAAAAAGAAGCCGGGCTCTTTGCACGTCCCCCTTGGGAGCTGGGACTCGGCTTCAGCCTCCTTTTCCCGGGGACGGGATCCTCTGGGAGGCGCGCAGTCCCCCCCCCCCCCGCAGCTACTCCCGAGGAGCCCCATTGCGGTGGACGGAGCCTTTCGCCTTGCTCTGCAGCACTGAAGGGGTTAAGGCCGCCGAGGCTTTTGCAGGAGAGGCCGCGGGGGGGGGGGCGGGGAGGAGGAGGGGCCCCTTTCCGGGGGGGGGGCTAAGAGGCGCGGGAGGGGCTGCAGAGAGAAGCAGCAGCCGGAAGGGAAAGCGCAGCTCTTGCTGCAGGAAGGTCTCCTTGGAAGTAAGGGGCGGCGGGGGAGGCACGCGGGGTTTGCACAGGGTTGCCAACTCCCGGGTGGGAAATCCTTCCACATTGGGGGGGGGGGTGGACAAGGCCATAGAGTCCTCCCGCCCTCCCCTGATGTTGGAGGTGGTGGTGGGGGGTGCTGCCTTTCAGTGCAAAAAAGGCTCCCTGTGCAAAGCTGAGGTTCTGTTTTGGTCCATTTAAACTCGAAGCAAAGGAAAAAAGCTGGAGCAATTTTCAACTAGATCCAAGCGGGCAGCCGCGTTGGTCTGAAGCAGTTGGACAAAGCAGGAGTCCAAGTGCATCTTGAAGACCAGCCCGTTTTTATTCAGAACGTCAGCCGTCGTGTGCTCTCTAAGCACACTTCATCGGACGAGGAATCCAGCACAGGGAGCAGAGCCACACAGAGCTGAGCAGAGCCACACAGAGCTGGTAGGCGGTGGCCCAGAATGCAACATGGTACGGATTTCAGAACCAACGACAGTGAAGTGAAATTATCTGCTAGGCAGGGGTTTAGAAGCTAAAATGGTACAATGACAGAATAGTCAAATTAACGAATGGAGCAAACCTTTGATCTGAGTAGCAGGAGCTACTCATGTAAATAGTAAAATCAACAAATTGCTCGATTTGTTAATTTTACTGCATACTGCTGTTTTGTTGCTTTCGCATGCTCATGCTACTCAGATCAAAGGTTTGCTCAGTTGGTTAATTTTACTGCAGACTGCTGTTTTGCTGCTTTCACATGCTCATGCTACTCAGATCGCAGGTTTGCTCAATTTGTTAATTTTTCTGCAGACTGCTGTTTTGTTGCTTTTGCATGCTCATGCTACTCAGATTGCAGGTTTGCTCAATTTGTTAATTTTTCTGCAGACTGCTGTTTTGCTGCTTTCACATGCTCATGCTACTCAGATCGCAGGTTTGCTCAATTTGTTAATTTTTCTGCAGACTGCTGTTTTGTTGCTTTTGCATGCTCATGCTACTCAGATCGCAGGTTTGCTCAATTTGTTAATTTTTCTGCAGACTGCTGTTTTGTTGCTTTCACATGCTCATGCTACTCAGATCGCAGGTTTGCTCAATTTGTTAATTTTTCTGCAGACTGCTGTTTTGTTGCTTTTGCATGCTCATGCTACTCAGATCGCAGGTTTGCTCAATTTGTTAATTTTTCTGCAGACTGCTGTTTTGCTGCTTTCACATGCTCATGCTACTCAGATCGCAGGTTTGCTCAATTTGTTAATTTTTCTGCAGACTGCTGTTTTGTTGCTTTTGCATGCTCATGCTACTCAGATCGCAGGTTTGCTCAATTTGTTAATTTTTCTGCAGACTGCTGTTTTGTTGTTTTCGCATGCTCATGCTACTCAGATCGCAGGTTTGCTCAATTTGTTAATTTTTCTGCAGACTGCTGTTTTGTTGCTTTCACATGCTCATGCTACTCAGATCAAAGGTTTGCTCAGTTGGTTAATTTTACTGCAGACTGCTGTTTTGCTGCTTTCACATGCTCATGCTACTCAGATCCAAGGTTTGCTCAATTTGTTAATTATACTGCATACTGCTGTTTTGTTGCTTTTGCATGCTCATGCTATTCAGATCAAAGGTTTCCTCAATTTGTTATTTTTACTATTCTGTCATTGTACCATTTTACCTTCTAAGCCCCTGCCTACCAAATAATTTCACTTCCCTGTCATTGACTTTTAAATCTGTACCATGTTGCATTCTGGGCCACTGCCTACCAGCTATGTATGGCTCTGCTCAGCTGTGTGTGGCTTTGCTCCCTGTGCTGGATTCCTCGTCTGATGAAGGGTGCTTAAGAGCACACGAAAGCTTACGTTCTAAATAAAAATTGGTTGGTCTTAAAGGTGGCGCTTGACTCCTGCTTTGTTCAGTTTCGCACTAGACCTTTAATCCTTGTTTAACTCTGTCCCCAAACTGATGTTCTACACTAGAATTAGAGAATCGGAGAAACCAACTCTAGGACTCTATGATTTTAGTGTAGAATGTCCGCTTGGGAAGAGGGCTAAATCAGGATCAAAAGTCTAGTGCAAAATTGGTCCTGATCCTTTTAATTAGACGAGGAAGAAAGAACTTGCGGGGCGGGGGAAGGTAACGCCTGCCAGTACTGGAAGAATCCGCCTACAGCCCGTGTCTGTCAGTACGAAAGTCGCATGCAGCATGAACCTGACGCTCTGCCTCTGATCTTCTTAATGTGCGATTTCCTCCCACCCACCCCCCAAAAAACCTGGGTGGGTTTTTTTTGGTTGGATGAATAAAAAGGGGGAGCACATGGAAAGAAGAAGATATTGGATTTATATCCCGCCCTCCACTCCGAAGAGTCTCAGAGGGGCTCACAATCTCCTTCCTCCCCTGCAACAGACACCCTGTGAGGTGGGTGGGGCTGGAGAGGGCTCTCACAGCAACTGCCCTGGCAGTGCCACTGTGTGAGACAAGATGCTGGACTAGATGGACCCTCACTGGTCTGACCCAGCAGGGCTCTTCTGATGTTCTTCTCAGGGGAGGCCTCGGCCTCTCTGCATTGTTGTTGGCCCTCCAGAGGAACTTGCTGGCCCCTGTGTGAGACAGGAGGCTGGACTAGATGGACCCTCCCTGGTCTGACCCAGCAGGGCTCTTCTGATGTTCTTCTCAGGGGAAGGCCTCGGCCTCTCTGCATTGTTGTTGGCCCTCCAGAGGAACTGGCTGGCCACTGTGTGAGGCAGGAGGCTGGACAAGATGGACCTTCACTGGTCTGACCCAGCAGGGCTCTTCTGATGTTCTTCTCAGGGGAAGGCCTCAGCCTCTCTGCCTTGTTGTTGGCCCTCCAGAGGAACTAGTTGGCCACTGTGGAAGACAGGAGGCTGGACTAGATGGACCCTCCCTGGTCTGACCCAGCAGGGCTCTTCTGATGTTCTTCTCAGGGGAAGGCCTCAGCCTCTCTGCCTTGTTGTTGGCCCTCCAGAGGAACTGGTTGGCCACTGTGGAAGACAGGAGGCTGGACTAGATGGACCTTCACTGGTCTGATCCAGCAGGGCTCTTCTGAGGTTCTTCTCAGGGGAAGGTCTTGGCCAGTTTGGTGTAGTGGTTAAGTGCGCGGACTCTTATCTGGGAGAACTAGGTTTGATTCCCCACTCCTCCACTTGCCCCTGCTGGCATGGCCTTGGGTCAGCCATAGCTCTGGCAGAGGTTGTCCTTGAAAGGGCACTGCCAGGGAACTCATGGAGACAGCACCAGTGCCCACCCACCCTCTGATTGATAGAGAGGGGCAGGGCATGCTGGTGTGGCCACACCCTCTGGCATCAATTTCCCACAGAACCAGGGCTGGGAGGAACCTATGGCAGTCGGGCACACATCACTGTGAGGACCGTGGCATGAAAGATGTAAACACCCTAAGGAACGCCACAGCTGTGAGTTGCTGTAGCCACCCATAGCAGTGTTTTGCAAACTCAATGCACTGGGAGAGAACACGCCTGCCCAAATCGCATTACTGCTGCCCCCCCCGACCCCCCTCCACAGCTCACTCGGCAGAGGCAGCCGTAACACAATGGCAAGTTCTCCCTCCTGCAGTCGGGTTTGGGTTGAGAAAAAGATATCTTTTGCCAGGGGAGAGAGGGAAAGACACCTCCCCACACACTACACAACAGGGAGAAACACCACGGTCACGGGGGTGGGGGGGTCAGGTCTTGCTAAGCGGGATGCCAGCAAGAATACAAAACTCGCCTTTTGGAGGTTAGGAGGGCTGATGGCGACTCCTTCATGCTGATTGGGTGGCCAGAATGCCAGGCATTTTGACTGGTCCTCCCATCTCCCCGATGTGGGGTTGCCAATGCCCAGAGAGGGGCTGGAGATTGTCTCAAATTACAACTCCAGAGATCCATCTGAGGGCAGGAAGTGGCCGCTTTGGAGGGTGGGACTCGATGCCCCCATCCCTTGCCCTCCCCAGGTACCTAGCCCAAAATTTCCAGGAATCTCCCAACCTGGAGTTGGCAACCTTGTGCATTCGGCAGAGTTGCCTCCTCTGCCCCCCCCCCTTCCTCCCAGCAGCCCTGGTGCCCCTCACTGGGAGAGGCCTCAGGAAGGGGACTGAGCCCCATTCCCCAAGCTAACCCCACCCCGGGCACAATCCCAGTCTACGCCAGCGCCAGAGTAACATTTGCCCTACACCAGCAGGGTGGCAGATCTCCTGGCACACTTGGTAGCCATTAAGGGCTGGGCTTTGGCTTGTTCCCAAACAGGCTGGGCTCTGGGAAAGGGCCCTTCTGCCAGGGGGAGTTGCCCCCCCAGAGTTCTTGCCTGAGCCTTCAGGGCTGTGGAAGAGATGTGCCCAAAGGGGTCACCAGTCCCTCTGGTCCTTTGGGGGTTCTGGTTTGCTTTAGGGATTTGGCCCCACGACAGATAGAGCCAAAGGAATGAGAAACTAAGCTTGTAATGTCTCTAAAAAGCCCAACAGAGACACTTACGGTAACTTTCAGCGTGTATAAAATGCCTTTGTAGGCAATATAGAGCAAAATGATATTAAACCTGATCTACAGACCACAAGAAGCAGTTTTTGTCTTATCCACCAGGGCAATTCTAACATGTCCCCCGAGCATATGAAGGTTTGTGATTTTTGGTGGTGTATCTCCCTTCTCATTTTTCTTTATGACACGTTACTGCCTGTCCCTCCTTCCCCTCCAGAGAGAAGCCTCTCCAGAGACAAGTGAATAGATGGCCGTCTGACAGCAGTGCTGATCCTGTGAACTTAGGGGGAGGTATTTGTGAATTTCCTGCATTGTGCAGAGGGTTGGACTAGATGACCCTGGAGGTCCCTTCTAACTCTATGATTCTGCGAATGAAGGCATCTTTCCACAGATGGAGGTGACTCAGTAGAAGGGGCAGGAGATGGAACAGCAGGAACCAGAAGGAGCTGGGACTGGCAAGACAGCAAGCAAAGGGCCCCTTCCCCTCCAAGCTGGGAGTGGGGTTGAATTCAGTGAAAGGGCTGGGCCAGAGGTCCTGGCTAAAGACACCATGACCTCAGATATACCTTCCCAGCACTTCCAGCAGTTACGCTACCATGATGCCGAAGGGCCCCGAGAGGTTTGCAGCCAGCTCCATGGACTTTGCAGCCAGTGGCTGGAGCCGGAGAGGCACACCAAGAAGCAGATCGTGGACCTGGTGATCCTGGAGCAGTTCCTGACTCTCCTGCCCCAGGAAATGCAGGGCTGGGTCAGAGGATGTGGGCCGGAGACCAGTTCCCAGGCGGTGGCCCTGGCCGAAGGTTTCCTCCTGAGCCAGGCAGAGGAGAAGAGGCAGGCACAACAGGTGAGAGGATTCCCTCCAGGTGTGTCCAATTCAAGCAACAATATCTAGATTTACTGAAACTTGGTGGGATGACCCTCATAACTGAAATATTAGGATTGAGAGGTACAACTTATTTAAAAGGGACAGACAAATAAGAAAGGGCGGAGGCGTAGCAGTATATGCGAAGGATGTATATACTTGTGAGGAAATATGTGAATCTGAGCGTGGAAGCTTAGTTGAGAGTCTCTGGGTAAAAATAAAAGTTGTAAGAAATAACAGTGATATTATGGTGCGGGTCTGCTATAGACCAAGCCACGCAGAGGACTTGGATGAGATACTCCTACAACAGATTGCAAAGTTCTCCAAGAGAAGGGACACACTGATCAAGGGAGATTTCAATTACCCCGACATCTATGGGAAGTCCAACTCTGATAAAACAAAACGTCAAATAAATACCTGACTTGTCTTGCTGACAACTTCCTTTTCCAGAAACTGGAGAAGGAAACAAGGGGATCTTCTATCTTGGACTTGATTCTCACCGAAAAGGAAAAATTGCTTGTTGAGGTGCAATTAGTGGCCGCCCTGGGCAGTAATGACCATGTGATTTTAGAATTTACAGTCTTAGGGAAGGGAAAAGCTGTACGTAGTCAGACTTATAGGTTAAACTTCAAAAAGGCAAACTTCGACAAACTTAGAACTATGCTGGGTAAAATCCCATGGTCAGAAATACTTAAGAAAGGGGTTCAAAAGGGGTGGGAATTCCTTAAAAGCAAAATATTGAAAGCACAATCACAGACAATTCCTATAAGAAGAAAGAATGGGAGAAGCCTAAAGAAGCCAAGGTGGCTTCATAAATAGCTCTCTAAAGACTTGAAAAATAAAAAGACTCCTTTAAGAAATAGACAGAGGGCCTTATAACCAAGGATGAATATAAACAAATAACCAGTTGTGAGGAACAGTTAGGGTCAACGTGGTAAATTTTTGTCACCTTCTACCCAGTACCTCAGAGAACTAAAATAAAAGCTTGTCAGAAAATGAAGCGCCGATATTATTTTAGAATTCAAAACCAAAATATTAAGTTTATTGAATACAGAAGGCAAAGAAGGGAGGAAATAATAACTATTGGATGGATGTCAAATCAGTTGTCAGGCAGAAAGTCACATAATAAATGATCTCTGAATAGTAGAGATGTTGGCAGGCTGAAGTTGTACTCTAAAACAAACAAATATACAAATAACATTGTTTTGTTCACTCTGGAAAACACTTTGACTAGAGAAAGATGCATAAAATTGTTCAGGCTTGTTATTTTATATATATAAAATCCGCACACTCTTTGTCGTTTACTCAGACGACTGTCTGAACTTGTGACAGAAGTGTCCCCATACAGGCACTCTCCACTAGCACACAAGTACACTCCAGACGTTGAGTAATACCTAGGAACTAACACCCTTGAGGGCTAGCACACCAGCACCTCAATCCCCGGTGTTAAGTCCCACACAGCTAGTATCCCTGACTTCTGGGATTTCTTCACAGCTGCAAGAACCTTAGCCTCTCTTAGCAGAGAACTTCTTCAAGCTGCAATACACCTCTTGGTAGAGAGCTTATTCAAGCTGGAATAGACATCTTAACCTTTGGGTGTTCAGTTAAAAAACATTTGGGCTATGATTGCCTTTGCTTTAAGAATTTGCTAAGACGTTTATTGCAGCTTGAAGAAGCTCTCTGCTAAGAGGTTTTATAGCTTGAAAAAGCTTTTTGCGAAACAAGGGTATTAGTACAACCTTGTCCCTTTCCTCTTTGAAAATTGAATTATTTGGCTGCATCCATTGAGAGACATTCATCATTTGGAATATCACACCAAGATTACGTGGAAAAGCTGGACAATTTTACCATAAAAAGGTAAAGAACTCTTGGTGTAAATGCTTCCTTTTGTTCTAAGGAGTGAGTATTATGGTTGTTTTGATGAAAGTAATATATGTGGGTTAAATACAATTACTTATCTATGAATGGTTTTTCTTTTTTATGTAATTTGATATAGAAGCTGGTTTCACGTGGAGCTTTTTGCTTTTTTGTTTCCCTATTCCTTTCTGCCGTGATACTCTGTATGTTGTGATCCCAGTCAGTCAGCAACAATCACTTACAACCCCCTCAAAACAAACAAGCGGCAGTTCCCCAGCAATCACACAAACTCAGACTTCTCAGCAACTTCCCCAGCTGCTTAGAAAGCCAAACCTCACCCTTACAGCATTTCTTCTCCGCTCTTTCACAGAGCTCTCTCAAATGTCATCATCAAAGGATGATCTTGCCAGGCTGGGAAACTGGGCTAAAACCAATACAATGAATTTTAATAGGGATAAATGTAAAGTTCTGCATTTAGGTAGGAAAAATCCAATGCATGGTTATAGGATGGGGGGGACTTGTCTTAGCAGTAGTCTGTGCGAAAAGGATCTAGGGGTCTTAGTGGACCATACGCTGAACATGAGTCAACAGTGTGATGTGGCGGCTAAAAAGGCAAATGCAATTTTGAACTGTATCAACAGAAGTATAGTGTCCAGATCACGTGAAGTGATAGTATTGCTTTACGCTGCTCTGGTAAGACCTCACCTGGAATATTGTGTTCAGTTTTGGGCACCACATTTTAAGAAGGATATAAACAAGCCGGAATGGGTCCAGAGGAGGGCGACGAAGATGGCGAGGGGTCTGGAGACCGAGTCCTATGAGGAAAGGTTGGAGGAGCTGGGGATGTTTAGCCTGGAGAGGAGGCAGCTGAGAGGTGATATGATCACCATCTTCAAGTACTTGAAGGGCTGTCATATAGAGGATGGTGTGGAATTGTTTTCTGTGGCCCCGGAAGGTAGGACCAGAACCAACTGTTTGAAATTAAATCAGAAGAGTTTCCGGCTCAGCATTAGGAAGAACTTCCTGACCTCAGTGGAACAGGCTTCCTCCTTGGGAGGTGGTGGGCTCTCCTTCCTTGGAGGTTTTTAAACAGAGGCAGCAATGAAGATCCTGTGAATTTGCGGGAGGTATCTGTAAATTTCCTGCACTGTTCAGGGTGTTGGACTAGATGACCCTGGAGGTCCCATCCAACTCTATTATTCTATGATTTATCCTAAAAGTTTCCCTGAGAGATATTTGTCCAAGTAGTAATCATCCTAATGGGACATTTAACAGCCTCCTAGCCTACCTCACAGGGTGTCTGTTGTGGGGAAAGGAAGGGAAGGAGATTGCAAACTGCTCTGGGACTACAAGTGAAGGGAATAAATCTTCCTTCCTCCCTCCCTCCCACCCTCCTTCCTTCCCTCCCTCCTTCCTCAGCCTCTTCTACTAAAGAATTTCTTATCCCTCCAGATAACTCTGCTGACAGAAGGGTGCAGAGTCTGGGAATGGGGCAGGATCCATTCCTTGGTCTCTTTCCATTCCATCTTTTACCCCTCTCCCTTGCTGCTTTTTCAGATGTGGGCCCCATCTGTGAAGAAAGAAGCAGTGTTCCCTGAGGCGGAAGGAGCTTCCTTGGATCAAGGGCAGAGGGCGCAGGCTGTGGAGCGTGCCCAAGATGCCCTCTTCTGTGGTAAGGGGCTTTTGTGGCTGGATGTGACTGCGGCAGCCTGTAAATGTGATGGGTAGAGAGTTCAGGTCAAGGGGAAAATAAAATTCTTCTTCACAGAACACAGGTTAAGTTGTGGCACTCCATGTCCACCATCTGTGATTCCTCTCAAAGGGGATTGACAAGTTCATGGAAGATAATTCTTCACATTAATTAAAATATTCATCTTTCACCCTCCTTCCGTTCAACCTGGTGAAGAAAGGGAGACTCCCATCTTCTGGGGCAGCAGCAGAGCTCTGAAAAACACTTTCTTGGTGCCAGTAATAATTGAAAAAATTGGTTCTGTAACCGTGCTTATAGGGGCATCTGGTGGGCCCCTGTGAGAACCAGAATACTGGGGTAGGGGGGCAGAGTGTGGCCTGGCTCCCCCCAGGAGCTATGGGGAGGGGCTTGGGGCAGATCTGATGTCGTGTTGTTGCATCTGGCTGAAAAGCTGGTTGTTAAGTTAGTATGCCAAGAGATTTATTTATTTACATTAGACTTTTACCCTGCCCTCTCCGCAAGCGGACTTAGGGCGGCTCACATTTGTTTACATGATTTAAAACAATAAGTCAACAAAATCTATAAAACATTAACACAATTAAAATTTTAAAAACTATTCCACGGTGCTGTACCAATTACTATGTTGGCGGTTCTGCTTTTCAGACGGGAGCTCTAGCTGATGTCAGGTGGCAGCTCTCTCTCAGTTTAAGCATCGAAGGCCTGTCGAAACAATTCGGTCTTACAGGCCCTGCGGAATGTAGGAAGGTCTCGCAGGGCCCTTATGGCCTCCGGGAGAGCATTCCATAACTCTGGTGCTGCCACCGAGAAGGCCCTGGCTCGTGTCAAACGCTACCTGGCCTCCTTTGGTCCAGGGGTGGACAGTAGATTTTTTGTCCCTGAATGCAGTGCTCTCTGGGGGATATATCCCGCAGGTAAACAGGTCCCTAACCATAAAGGGCTTTAAAGGTCAATACCAACACCTTGAAACGGACTCGGAACGCAATAGGTAGCCAGTGCAGCTCTTTCAGCACTGGCTGAATGTGTTCCCATCGAGGGAGCCTCATTAACAGCCGTGCCACAGTGTTCTGCACTAACTGTAGTTTCCGAGTCAGCGTCAAGTAGAGAGATGGTCTGAAAACTCATCCAAACTACCCTTGAGCCTCCAGATGTGCTCAAGTAACATCTGGGCCAAATAGAGCATTGATGAGTCACGCGAGATTATTTGCACCCCTCTGCCCCCACCCCACCCCTGGCCTGGCACAGGACTCTCAGAAACTTTAAATACATTGGCAGCCTTTGTAGTCCCAAACACTCACAGGTCCCTGGTGCTCCTCTTCTGCCTCTCCCAGAATTTAGTAAAAAGTATTTAGAAAATTGTTTCATGTAGGCAGGGTGACGTTTCACACTGCTGGGAAGGGGGTGCATGAAGCAGGGTACGAACAAGCAAATGGAATAGCAAGTCCTGGAAAACACTCCTCTTCCCTCCTTTGTCTCAGGAACGGGCAGTGGAGAGATGCTGTTGAATCGTTATCTTTTCAGAGGTGTGGAAACGGCTGCTTCACCTCCCATCCAGGTGAGGAATTGAAGCAAGGCACAGCCTGGGTCCCCCCCTCTTTTCTCAGGGGGGCTTTCCCTCCTGCACTTTCTAGAAGGTGTCAAGGTGAGAGAGGCTGTGGAGGCCACTCTCTTTATCCATCCCCAGCCTTACATCCTGTACCTTCCCAGACGACTCCGTTCCTATGATGAGGGAATCTTCTTTGTCTTTCAGGGTCCCTTTTGCTTTGAGGAGGTGTCCGTCTCTTTCTCTGTGGCTGAGTGGGCCCTGCTGGATCCGGGACAAAGAGCTCTCTACTGGGAAGTCATGCTGGAGAACTACGGGAACGTGGCCTCTCTGGGTAAGGATCTTTCCTGGGTGCCAAGGGTGCGAATTGCTGCCATTTTGATGAGGCATGAATCAAAACAGCCGTGCATCCAAAGAAAGAGAGGATTCCCTTCCCAAGTGGGCTGACAGCGAGTGGGTTTCCTTCACAGTTATGTCAAGGCAACAAGCAAGGAACACCCATGGGACTTCTCTGCTTCACTTCCAAGCAACTCTTAGCTTGGTAGAATTATAGAGCCCACTGGGTGACATGGGAGGGGTCTGAAGTCTGGAGGTTCAGAAACTCCTGGGCAACAGCTGAGCTGTAGCTCTTGAAAGGCTGTAGTATCCTTAAACCCTGGATATTCCTGGGGAAAGTTGGCTAGTTAGAAAGAGGTTAGTTGAGGTCAGCCAAGCTGGATGAGGCCAAAGGGCTGTTAGTCCTTTCCTGCTGCCACAAAGATGACTTTGGACCAGTGTTCCCTCTAAGCTAGCTCACAGATTTTTAGCCTACAGCTAGGCTTGCCAAGTCTAATTCAGAAAATATCTGGGGACTTTGGAGGTGGAGCCAGGAGACTTTGGGGGTGGAGCCAGGAGACTTTGGGGATGGAGCCAGACTTTCCCATTCCCAAAATAAATACATAAAAATACAGCAGTGCAGTTCACCTGAATAGTCATTATTTCCTCATCCCCCCAACAGCTGCAATTCTAGTAAATGAAAGTGAATACACACAAAGCAGCCAAAATGCAGAGTTTGCAAGTTCACATTTCACTGGGGCTTTACTCACAGGAACTGCTGTTCTTCAGGCTAACACTGACAAACAAAAAAAAAGAGAGAGGTGGAGTTTTCCTCCATCCCATAAAAAGGCTCCTATGCGAAGACTCTGAAACAATGCAAAACAAGCACAGAGACACACACTCTTACTGGCTCTACAAAGACTTCTGAAAAGTCAGGGGCTATGTGTGCCTGCTTGCTTGCTTTCTCTCTTTCACACACACACACACACTTGCTCTGGTTCCTCTACAACCAGGTCTGAAAAGTACAGGGACTACTCTGCTCTCTTTCACACACACTCTCACACACTTGCTCTGAAACGAAAGCAAAACAAACTGAGGGATTCTGCTCTGACGAGGCTCTGCTGCTGACCCTTCCCCATGAAGTACGTTCTGCTCAAATTTAAAGGCGCACACACACATATTAAAACTGGACCTATTTGCAGGTTTCTAAACCTGCCTGAGATCTAGAGGTACTGGTGGCTGGGGGGAATGGGGCTTACCCCCACCATTTTTGCCTTACACATTTTTGTCTTAGCTCAGGAAGGATGACCCCAGAGCACACTAATTTATGCAGTTGCTCACAACTTAAATGCCACTAGTTCACAAAGCAGAATTTTTGCTCACAAGACTCTGCAGCTTAGAGGGAACATTGCTTTGGATTCTACCTGCCCTCTCTGGTGATAACAGTCTCTCTCTAATTATTCCAGCAGAGGATGATAAGAGGAATGAGGAGGGTGAGAAACTTCATCAGCAGTTGCCAGATAGAGATAATGAAGATGTGAAAGGAAACTTCAGGGATAAAGGCAGAAGTCAAAGAAAGAAAGACAGCCACTTGGTTGAGAAGAGAGGTGGAAGAAAGCATAACATATGTTTTACAAAGCACAATATAATGGAGAAAAGTAAATCCATTCAGTGTGGGATGTACATCAAATATAGATCGCAGCTTCTTCTGAACCAAAGAATTCACAGAGGAGAGAAACCTTCAGAGTGCGGAAAGAATTTCAGTCGGAGTAGCAATCTCCAACAGCAAAGAATACACACAGGCGAGAAACCTTTTGAATGTTTAGAGTGTGGAAAGAGATTCAGTAATAATGCAGGTCTTCAATACCATCAAAAAACCCACACAGGGGAGAAACCTTTTAAATGCTCAGTGTGTGGAAAGAGCTTCATTTTTAATTGTAGTCTTCAGTATCATCAAAGAATCCATACAGGGGAGAAACCTTTTGAATGTTCAGAGTGTGGAAAGAGATTCAGTCATAATGCAAGTCTTAAATATCATCAAAGAATCCACACAGGAGACAAACCTTTTGAATGCTCAGAATGTGGAAAGAGATTCAGTTGTAATAGCCATCTTCAACAGCATCAGAAAACTCACACAGGGGAGAAATCTTTTGAATGTTCAGACTGTGGAAAGAGATTCAGTCATAATGCAAGTCTTCAATATCATGAAAGATCCCACACAGGGGAGAAGCCTTTTGATTGTTCAGTGTGTGGAAAGAGCTTCACTTTGAGTTTTAGTCTTCAATCACATCAAAGACTCCATACAGGGGAGAAACCTTTTGAATGTTCAGAGTGTGGAAAGAGATTCAGTCATAATGCAGGTCTTCGATATCATCAAAGAACCCACACAAGGGAAAAACCTTTTGATTGCTCAGTGTGTGGAAAGAGCTTCACTTTGAGTTTTAGTCTTCAGTCACACCAAAGACTCCACACAGGGGAGAAACCTTTTGAATGCTCAGAGTGTGGAAAGAGATTCAGTTATAATGCAAGTCTTCGATATCATCAAAGAACCCACAAAAGAGAAAAACCATATAAATGCTCAGAGTGTGGGAAAACATTTAGTCATGGTAGCAGTCTTCAATATCATCAAAGAACCCACACAGGGGAAAAACCTTTTGAATGCTCAGAGTGTGGAAAGGGATTCAGTCAGAGTTGCACTCTTCAAAAGCATCTAAGAACCCACAGAGGGGAGAGACCTTTTGAATGCTCAGAGTGTGGAAAGAGATTCAGTGTGAGTTCAAAACTTCAAAGGCATCAAAAAAGCCACACAGGCGAAAAACCTTTTGAATGCTCAGAGTGTGGAAAGGGATTCAGTAAAAGGAGCATTCTTCAGCAGCATCTAAGAACCCACACAGGGGAGAGACCTTTTGAATGCTCAGTGTGTGGAAAGAGATTCAGTATGAGTTCACATCTTCAAAGGCATGAAAAAACTCACACAGGGGAGAGACCTTTTGAATGCACAGAGTGTGGAAAGAGATTCATTGTGAGTTCAGATCTTCAAAGGCATGAAAAAACTCACACAGGCGAGAAACCTTTTGAATGCACAGAGTGTGGAAAGAGATTTAGTGAAAGGAGCAGTCTTCAGCAGCATCTAAGAACCCACACAGGGGAGAGACCTTTTGAATGCTCGGAGTGCGGAAAGAGATTCAGTGTGAGTTCATATCTTCAAAAGCATGAAAAAACCCACACAGGGGAGAAACCTTTTGAATGCTCAGAGTGTGGAAAGAAGTTCAGTATTAGCTGCAATCTTCAAAGGCATCAGAAAACCCACACAGGGGAGAAACCTTTTGAATGCTCAGAGTGTGGAAAGAGATTCAGTATGAATTCACACCTTCAAAGGCATCAGAGAACTCACACAGGGGAGAAACCGTATGAATGTCCAGAGTGTGGAAAGAGATTCAGTCAAGGGAGCACTCTTCAGGAGCATCAAAGAACCCACACAGGCGAGAAACCTTTTGAATGCACAGAGTGTGGAAAGAGATTTAGTGAAAGGAGCACTCTTCAGCGCCATCAAAAAACCCATACAGGGGAGAGACCTTTTGAATGCTTAGAGTGTGGAAAGAGATTCAGTATGAGTTCATACCTTCAAAGGCATCAAAAAACCCACACAGGGGAGAAACCTTTTGAATGCACAGAGTGTGGAAAGAGATTTAGTGAAAGGAGCGCTCTTCCACGCCATCAAAGAACCCACACAGGGGAGAGACCTTTTGAATGCTCAGAGTGTGGAAAGAGATTCAGTCAGAGTGGTGATCTTCAATCACACCAAAGAACGCACACAGGAGAGAAACCTTTTAAATGCTCAGAGTGTGGAAGGAAATTCCGTTGGAGTGGCCATCTTCAACGGCATCTAAGAACCCACACAGGGGAGAAACCTTTTGAATGCTCAGAGTGTGGGAAGAGATTCTGTGAAAGGAGCACTCTTAAACAGCATCTAAGAACCCACACAGAGGAGAGATTTTTTTAGTGCTCAGAGTGTGGGAAGAGATTCAGTAAGTGGGGAAATTTTCCACTGCATTAAAAAACTCACACAGGGGAGAAACCATTTGAATGCTCAGGATGTGGTAAGAGATTTTGTCTGAGTTTTATCCCTCAAAGGATTGCCATTGAGGACGAGGAGGAGAAAAATATGGTATTAGATTTATTTCCCACCCTTCACTCTGAAACTTTGAGTCACTTACAATCTTCCTTACCTTCCTCCCCCACAACAGATACCCTGTGAAGTAGTTGGGGTTGAGAGAGCTCTCTCAAAAGCTGCTCTTTCAAGGACAACTCTGCGAGGGCCGTGACTAACCCAAGGCCATTCACGCAGTTGCAAGTGGAGGAGTGGGGAATCAAATCTTGTTATTTGAGATAAGAGTCCACGCACTTAACCCCAACACCAAACTACCTCCACAGATTTAATGTTATTAGTCATTAAAAATGCTCCATGCCCTGGACCCATACCGCACTCGAAAAATGCTTTTTTACTTGCCTTGGCCACTCTAAATCATGTGCAGATTGTGGGGAGCAAAAACTCACCTGGGCTCCTTGAAGAAATCTGCTATACGACCCTACTTTACATCAGAAAGTGCCTCTCGGAATACTGTGCAGCAAACAAGCCTCTTACCCAATATGGCGGCTGATTCCGAATGAATGGAATTCACTCAAGCCTAACCATCCAAAAAAGGTATGTCTGATATTCTTACTACCTTTAAAGCAGACATACTTAACAAAATCACTAAAATCCACCAGCTTCTAAAACCTATGTCAGAGCAACTTAACACCATTCAGGCATCTCTCCGGAAGGTAACAGAAACAGCCTACTTAGCCTTTGAAAACAGTCTTGCTAATCAAAACAACATTCAGTCCCTTCAAAAACATGAGGATTGGGCCACTGAAAAAATCCTACTGCTAGAACAAAAACTTTGCAAATGATCCATTACATTTCCCGGATTCGAGGAATCCGCAGAGGGAAACACCAGTTTGGTGTAGTGGTTAAGTGTGCGGACTCTTATCTGGGAGAACCGGGTTTGATTCCCCACTGCTCCACTTGCACCTGCTGGAATGACCTTGGGTCAGTCCTAGCTCTGACAGAGGTTGTCCTTGAAAGGGCAGCTGATGTGAGAGCTCTCTCAGCCCCACCCACCTCACAGGGTGTCTGTTGTGGGGGGGGAAGGGAAAGGCGATTGTGAGCTGCTCTGAGACTTTTCGGAGTGGAGGGCGGGATATAAATCCAATATCATCTTATTATTATTTTGTTTGTGTCACCTCAATCTTGACGATGGCGTTGCACCACGAATTCTCAAGGCATTCTGGATTGACCCACCTCAACTCCCAACTAGAACAGGCCTGCGCAACATCTTGGCTGAATTTGCCAACTAGTGTACGCGCAGCGCTATGATACAAGAAACCAGAACCAAGAAAGGCTTACCTTTTAGATCTTCAATGATTCTGGCTTTTCTGGACCTACCATCTGAACTGCTTCAGCTCTGATGTACCCTCAAACTTGTCACTGCAAAGCTGATTGCTGCTGACATCAAGTATAAGTGGCTACTGATGGACAAGCTATCTTACAACTCTTTATGCAACAGATCTTGAATTTGGCTATGATCTCCTTCAAGCTCTCCATCTTGATGTCGCAGATCAATGGAATGAAAACTGGATCTAACAACCACTCCTCCATGTTGGAAGAGAATTAGCTCCTCTAAAGTCTGTACTGACCATAAGGAGGACCAAAAGTCCTTATTTTATTTTATTTTATTTTCTTACTTTATTTTTCTCTCTCTTCACAACATAGGCCAAGATCTCTCTCGCAGGTGGGTGGGAAAACGGAATGGGCAGTCATAGAATCATAGAGTTGGAAGGGACCTCTAGGGTCATCTAGTCCAACCCCCTGCACAATGCAGGAAACTCACAAACATCTTCCCCAAAATTCAAAGGATCTTCCTTGCTGTCAGATGGCCATCTAGCCTCTGTTTAAAAATCTTCAAGGAAGGAGAGCCCACCAAGGAAGCCTGTTCCACTGAGGAACCGCTCTAACTGTCAGGAATTATAGAGTTGGAAGGGACCTCCAGGGCCATCTAGTCCAACCCCCTGCACAATGCAGGAAACTCACAAACGCCTCCCCCTAAATTCACAAGATCTTCCTTGCTGTCAGATGGCCATCTAGCCTCTATTGAAAAACCCCCAAGGAAGGAGAACCCACCACCTCCCAAGGAGGAAGCCTGTTCCACTGAGGAACTGCTCTAATGGTCAGGAAGTTCTTCCTAATGTTGAGTCAGAAACTCTTTTGATTTAATTTCAACCAATTGGTTCTGGTCCTACCTTCCGGGGCCATAGAAAACAATTCCACACCATCCTCTATATGACAGCCCTTCAAGTACTTGAAGATGGTGATCCTATCACCTCTCAGCCGCCTCCTCTCCAGGCTAAACATCCCCAGCTCCTTCAACCTTTCCTCATAGGACTTGGTCTCCAGACCCCTCACCATCTTCATTACCCTCTTCTGGACCTGTTCCAGCTTGTCTATATCTTTCTTAAAATGTGGTGCCCAAAACTGAACACAATACTCCAGATGAGGCCTTACCAAAGCAGAGTAAAGTGATACCATCACATCACGTGATCTGGACACTATACTTCTGTTGATACAGCCCAAAATTGCATTGGCCTTTTTAGCCACCGCATCACACTGTTGACTCATGTTCAGCGTATGATCCACTAAGACCCCTAGATCCTTTTCACACATACTACTGCTAAGACAAGTCTCCCCCATCCTATAACCATGCATTGGATTTTTCCTACCTAAATGCAGAACTTTACATTTAACCCCGTTAAAATTCATTTTATTGATTTTAGCCCAGTTTTCCAGCCTGTCAAGATCATCCTGTTTCTGTCGTCTTCTGTGTTTGCAACCCCTCCCAATTTAGTATCATCTGCAAATTTAATAAGCATTCCCTCTATTCCTTCATCCAAATCATTGATAAAGATGTTGAACAAAACAGGTCCCAGGACAGATCCTTGAGGCACTCGTCACTTCTCTCCAAGAGGATGAGGAACCATTCACAAGCACTCTTTGGGTGCGATCTTTCAACCAGCTATAGATCCACCTAATGGTGACAGGATCCAAACCACATTTTACCAACTTCTCAACAAGGATAGTATGTGGAACCTTATCAAAAGCCTTACTAAAATCAAGATAAACGACATCTAGAGCAGTCTCTGTCTATAGCTCCCTAAAATGGCATGTGCTTCTGTAATGGTAGTTTTACTGTTTTGTGCGTTATTTGCTAGCGTGGTTACGAGACAATAGTCTCTTCCTAAGTCTGTAGTGACTGGGAAATTTTTCATTATTTTTTCAGTTTTTTCATTCTTTTTTCAGTTTCAGAGTTTTATTCTTCAAAACCTTTCTCCTGATTATTTAGTTAATAAGCAACTTAGGTATTTTTTGTTTTTCCAGACCAATTAATCAGGTACTAAATCTTTCTATAATATGGCTGCATTGGTTGTTGACCTATACTTATTCATTTGGATGTTATACGGGGGTGGGGGGGGGTTGTGTTATTTGCGGGTGGCGGTTGTGTTAAAGGGGGGGGTGAGGGGAAAGGGTGGGGGATTGTTACTAAGTTTCCACATCATATTCTCCTACCAGAGAGTCAGTTGCTTTTCTTTGTACTTCTGTCAAGTGTTCCAATTTGTACATTGCATAGCGCTGCGCTCAAATCTCCCTAACTTGCACATAGGGTGCAATTCTGTATAGTTACACCTAGTTAATAGTAGTGTATAGTTACACCTAGTTAATAGTAGTGTATAGTTACACCTAGTTAATAGCTACTTGGCTCGCCAATACAGACCAGTTACTAGGATTAACAACCTAGCTTTACTTCTTGACTTTCTCAAAAGATCTCATTCATCTAAACTACCTAGTAACTGCTTTTTTTTTTGTCTTCTACATAACTGATCCAGTCAGTCTTCCTTTTCTTGCTAAGTTTATCGCTTGCTTCATATCTTCACTATATTGGAAGTCCTGATGGTATCAAAGAGAGACGGGATATTAGCCAATACTTAAATGTGTCTATTATTTAGATGGTGTGGGATCTGTCAAGATAAAAATTTATGGACAAGATGTTTATATTAAAATCTCTTTGATGGGACACATTAGATGATATAAAAGGCCTGAGTTTTGCTCTCTCTTGCTGCCATCTCAGAGAGCCAAATGTTCTCTCCGGAGGCTAGCCAGTTTTTCTTTTAGCGATCTCTAATAGATTTTGCAAAGACCTCTTAGGTTTTCTGAAAGCTTTTGGGAATTTGAAAATGCATATTGGACTTAGGTTTTAGCAGGTATGCATAGAAGCTATATAATGAGATAAGCTTTTAATTGTTAAGACCTGAAAATGGGAAATTGTTTTTCTTTCCTGCTACTGTATTTTGGTACAAAGAGAAATAAAATATTGTATGTTTAAGGTATGTTGGGTTTTAGTCTCATGAATTTAGCCGCTGGGGATATTATGTTATGAAAAATTGTTGTAAGAGTTGTGATTGGGTAAAACTGAAAGAGTGACCATAAAAATAAAGGTAAAAAGACGTAATTCCCTAACACCCACCTAAACCTATTCAATTAATCCAAGACAATCATGGCAATAAGTTCATTAACAACTCACAATTTTTAAAATCAATTTTTAAATTTTTATAGTTCATTATCTAAATCAATTGATCCAAAAAATATGAATTAATTAATCAATTTTTACACTCAATTAAAAATCCACCACGTTTGAAGATAGATCATAGGGAACTTCTCGATGCGCCCATTACTGAAAAAGAAATGCTAGAAGCAATCAAACGGCTTTAAAAATAGCAAATCTCCCGGGATTGACGGTCTCCCAGGTGAATTTTACAAGGCTTTCCCACACATTCATCAAGAGTGCCTCTTGCCATGATATATTCTACTGTATGCTATTGCTAGCTTGACCTGCAGTTACTTTGCTATCTTTTTGTAACTGTTATAAGCTTCTTCTGCCCAGCTCTAGACTTCCCCAAGGTCTAAGGCTGTGTTCCCAGCAATAGGCTTATACATGCAGACCTGGCTTGGGAATGAACTCTGTGGAGAGGGATGAGATGATTGGTGCCTCGGCTTGAAATGTGTAAGGGCTATCCTAAGGTATATCTAGAGGGTTTGACCTTGTTTGAAGTGTCTTTGTATTTCAGTAAACTATACTGAACTGATCCGGTTGGTTGTTGACAGAAGTGAACAACATTGTTTTGAAATATTTAGTGAGGGTTTGTAATTAAGAACATAAGAGAAGCCATGCTGGAGCACCAAGAAAACAGAGCATCACTGCCCCAGACAGTTCCAATAATATGCTGTGTCTAATAGCCACTGATGGACCTCTGCTCCATATTTTTATCCAATCCCCTCTTGAAGCTGTCTATGCTTGTAGCCACTACCAATTCCTGTGGCAGTGAATTCCACATGTTAATCACGCTTTGGGTGAAGAAGTACTTCCTTTTATCTGTTCTAACCCGACTGCTCAAGAATTTCATTGAATGCCCACGAGTTCTTGTATTGTGAGAAAGGGAGAAAAGGACTTCTTTCTCTACTTTCTCCATCCCATGCATAATCTTGTAAACTTCTATCATGTCACCCTGCAGTTGACGTTTCTTCAAGCTAAAGAGCCCCAAGCATTTTAATCTTTCTTCATAGGGAAAGTGTTCCAATAATCATTCTAGTTGCCCTTTTCTGGACTTTCTAGTTGCCCTTTTCTGGACTGCAATCACACACTGTCTTAACATTTTCAGTGAGTTATCTACCACAACCCCAAGATCTCTCTCTTGGTCAGTCTCTGCCAGTTCACACCCCATCAACTTGTATTTGTAGCTGGGATTCTTGGCCCCAGTGTGCATTACTTTGCACTTGGCCACATTGAACCGCATCTGCCACGTTGACGCCCACTCACCCAGCCTCAACAGATCCCTTTGGAGTTCCTCACAATCCTCTCTGGTTCTCACCACCCTGAACAATTTAGTGTCATCCGCAAACTTGGCCACTTCACTGCTCACTCCCAACTCTAAATCATTTATGAACAAGTTAAAGAGCATGGGACCCAGTACTGAGCCCAGCAGCACCCCACTGCTTACCGTCCTCCACTGCGAAGACTGCCCATTTATACTCACTCTCTGCTTCCTATTACTCAGCCAGTTTTTGATCCACAAGAGGACCTGTCCTTTTACTCCATGACTCTTGAGCTTACTAAGGAGCCTGAGATGATGGATGAGACGATGGTGTAGACAATGGTGTAGGGAGAAATGGTTTAAGATTGTTAGGCACTGGGATGCTTTCTGGAACAAGCGGGAGCTGTACAAAAGAGACCGTCTCCACTTGTCCCCAGATGAAACCAGAATGCTGGTGCTTAAAATCAAAAAGGTGGCAGAGCAGTTTTTAAACTAAATCTTGGGGGAAAGCCGATAGGAAATGAAATGTCTCTGGTTCAGGAGAACTCATCTCAAAGAAATGAAGGGTTAGCTGTTACTTTTCTACCGGGAAATGGATCAGAGCTGTCCACTGAGATGGTGACAAACAGAATTGACTGCCTGCCAAAGTCTCGAGGTAGAAGGAGGAAGGTTGCAGGCCTAACTTGCCTGGGAAATTATAGATGTTTGTACACAAATGCTAGAAGTGTTCGAAGTAAAATTGGTGGGTTAAAGAAGAAGATATCCTGCCCACCACTCCAAAGAGTCTCAGAGCGGCTCACAATCTCCTTTACCTTCCTCCCCCACAACAGACACCCTGTGAGGTGGGTGGGGCTGAGAGGGCTCTCACAGCAGCTGCCCTTTCAAGGACAACTTCTGCCAGAGCTATGGCTGACCCAAGGCCATCCCAGCAGGTGCAAGTGGAGGAGTGGGGAATCAAACCCAGTTCTCCCAGATAAGAGAGCTATGGCTGACCCAAGACCATTTCAGCAGGTACAAGTGGAAGAGGGGGGAATCAAACCTGGTTCTCCCAGATAAGACAGCTATGGCTGACCCAAGGCCATTCCAGCAGCTGCAAGTGAAGGAGTGGGGAATCAAACCCGGTTCTCCCAGATAAGAGAGCTATGGCTGACCCAAGCCCATTCCAGCAGCTGCAAGTGGAGGAGGGAGGAATAAAACCCGGTTCTCCCAGATAAGAGAGCTATGGCTGACCCAAGGCCATTCCAGCAGCTGCAAGGGGAGGAGTGCGGAATCAAACCCGGTTCTCCCAGATAAGAGTCCGCACACTTAACCACAACACCAAACTGGCTCAAGTTGGAATGTTTAGTGTTGGGGGAAAACATAGACATTGTGGGAATTTCAGAAACTTGGTGGAATGAGGAGAATCAGTGGGATAGGGTGATTCCTGGATATAAATTATTGAGGAAGACTCAGCATGGGTTCTGTAAGGGAAGATCTTGCCTCACTAACCTACTGCATTTCTTTGAGGGGGTGAAAAAACATGTGAACAAAGGAGACCCAATAGATGTTGTTTACCTTGACTTCCAGAAAGCTTTTGATAAAGTTCCTCATCAAAGGCTCCTTAGAAAGCTCGAGAGTCATGGAGTAAAAGGACAGGTCCTCTTGTGGATCAAAAACTGGCTAATTAATAGGAAGCAGAGAGTGAGTATAAACGGGCAGTCTTCGCAGTGGAGGACGGTAAGCGGTGGAGTGCCACAGGGCTCAGTACTGGGTCCCAGGCTCTTTAACTTGTTCATAAATGATTTGGAGTTGAGAGTAAGCAGTGAAGTGGCGAAGTTTGCAGATGACACTAAATTGTTCAGGATGGTGAGAACCAGAGAGGATTGTGAGGAACTCCAAAGGGATCTGTTGAGGCTGGGTGAGTGGGTGTCAACGTGGCATATGAGGTTCAATGTGGCCAAGTGCAAAGTAATGCACATTGGGGCCAAGAATCCCAGCTACAAATACAAGTTGATGGGGCGTGAACTGGCAGAGACTGACCAAGAGAGAGATCTTGGTGTCATAGTATAAAACTCACTGAAAATGTCAAGACAGTGTGCGTTTGCAATAAAAAAGCCCAACACCATGCTGGGAATTATTAGGAAGGGAATTGAAAACAAATCAGCCAGTATCATAATGCTCCTGTATAAATCGATGGTGCGGTCTCATTTGGAATACTGTGTACAATTCTGGTCACCAGAACTCAAAAAGGATATTATAGCATTGGAAAAAGTCCAGAAAAGGGGAACTAGAATGATTAAAGGGTTGGAACACTTTCCCTATGAAGAAAGGTTAAAACGCTTGGGGCTCTTTAGCTTGGAGAAACGTCGACTGCGGGGTGACATGATAGAGGTTTACAAGATAATGCATGGGATGGAGAAGGTAGAGAAAGAAGTCCTTTTCTCCCTTTCTCACAATACAAGAACTCGTGGGCATTCGATGAAATTGCTGAGCAGTCAGGTTAGAATGGATAAAAGGAGGTACTTCTTCACCCAAAGGGTGATTAAAATTTGGAATTCACTGCCACAGGAAGTGGTGGCGGCTACAAGCATAGCCAGCTTCAAGAGGGGGTTAGATAAAAATATGGAGCAGAGGTCCATCAGTGGCTATTAGCCACAGTGTGTGTGTGTGCGTGTGTGTATTTTTTTTTTTTTTTTGGCCACTGTGTGACACAGAGTGTTGGACTGAATGGGCCATTGGCCTGATCCAACATGGCTTCTCTTATGTGCTTATGAGAGTCATGGAGTAAAAGTCCTCTTGTGGATTTTTAAAAGAGAAAAAAGAAGTGCTCCATGGATTTCATATTATTAGTCATTCAGAAATCGCATCATCATATCAACTGCAACAAACATTAGTCCAAGTGCTGCAAATCCCTTCCAACTCCAGTATTCTATGACTCTGTGATGATTCTATGATTCTAAGCATAAGAACATAAGAGAAGCCATGTTGGATCAGGCCAGTGGCCCATCCAGTCCAACACTCTGTGTCACATAAGAACATAAGAGAAGCCCTGTTGGATCAGGCCAGTGGCCCATCCAGTCCAACACTCTGTGTCACATAAGAACATAAGAGAAGCCATGTTGGATCAGGCCAGTGGCCCATCCAGTCCAACACTCTGTGTCACATAAGAACATAAGAGAAGCCCTGTTGGATCAGGCCAATGGCCCCTCCAGTCCAACACTCTGTGTCACATAAGAACATAAGAGAAGCCATGTTGGATCAGGCCAGTGGCCCATCCAGTCCAACACTCTGTGTCACATAAGAACATAAGAGAAGCCCTGTTGGATCAGGCCAATGGCCCCTCCAGTCCAACACTCTGTGTCACATAAGAACATAAGAGAAGCCATGTTGGATCAGGCCAATGGCTCATCCAGTCCAACACTCTGTGTCACATAAGAACATAAGAGAAGCCATGTTGGATCAGGCCAGTGGCCCATCCAGTCCAACACTCTGTGTCACATAAGAACATAAGAGAAGCCATGTTGGATCAGGCCAATGGCTCATCCAGTCCAACACTCTGAGTCACATAAGAACATAAGAGAAGCCATGTTGGATCAGGCCAATGGCTCATCCAGTCCAACACTCTGAGTCACATAAGAACATAAGAGAAGCCATGTTGGATCAGGCCAGTGGCCCATCCAGTCCAACACTCTGGGTTACATAAGAACATAAGAGAAGCCATGTTGGATCAGGCCAATGGCTCATCCAGTCCAACACTCTGAGTCACATAAGAACATAAGAGAAGCCATGTTGGATCAGGCCAATGGCTCATCCAGTCCAACACTCTGAGTCACATAAGAACATAAGAGAAGCCATGTTGGATCAGGCCAATGGCTCATCCAGTCCAACACTCTGAGTCACATAAGAACATAAGAGAAGCCCTGTTGGATCAGGCCAGTGGCCTATCCAGTCCAACACTCTGGGTTACATAAGAACATAAGAGAAGCCATGTTGGATCAGGCCAATAGCCCATGCAGTCCAAAACTCTGTGTCACACAGTGACAAAAAAAACCACCAACCAAGTACCATCAGGATGTTCACAAGTGGGGCTAGAAGCTCTTCCACTTGCCCCCCCCCCCTCAAAGCACCAAGAATGCAGAGCATCACTGCCCCAGACAATTTCAATAATATGCTGTGGCTAAGAGCCACTGATGGACCTCTGCTCCAGATGCTTATCCAATCCCCTCTTGAAGCTGGCTATGCTTGTAGCCGCCACCACCTCCTGTGGCAGTGAATTCCACATGTTAATCACCCTTTGGGTGAAGGACTTCCTTTTATCCGTTCTAACCCAACTGTTGGGACTTATATTTTTCATTATTGCTTTATTTTTATGCTTGTGCTTGACTGAATTCTGTTTTCTTAAATGTGCTAAGTTTATCCAACCGTTTGCTTCTCTTCCCATATATTTTAAGCCTTCTAAAGGAGTCTTCTTAAGCCTAAAGGAGCAACTGTACTAATGTAATCTCTCGTTTTGCCTTTCTAACTATATTTGAACCCTTCTGTTTAAAAGAGAAACTTGGAGTCTAATAAACTGTTTTCTTTTCTAAACATGGAGTCTGAACGTTTATTTACGATGTCTTAAAACTTATTAGTGAGTGTGTATTAGCCTTCTGACAACTGCAGGTTGTTTTGGTAACTGCAGGTTTTGATTTTGGGGTTTTATATTGCTGGGGGTACAATAGAAATCCCCCAACACTCACCCATGACCCCCCCTCCCTCCACCATCTTTACTGGGAGCCTGACTGGCAAAATGTTTCCTTCAAGACTTTGCTCGCTTAAGCAGTAAAGGTGAAAAGGTTTTCAGACTATCTGGGAGAAATGGGTTAGACTAACTAATCCTTCTCCACATGCCACCGGCTGCATGGCCTTGGGTCAGTCACCAGTTCTCGCAGAGCTGTTCCTTCTAGAGCATTCTCTCAGATCTCTCTCAGCCCCACCTACCTCACAGGGTGTCTGTTGTGGAGAGAGGAAGGGAAAGGAGATTGTGAGCCCCTCTGAGACTCCAAGTGAAAAGCACGGGGTATAGATCCAACCTCTTCTTCTTTAAGCCCTTGAGAAGAGGCTTCTTGGAAAGGAGGAGGAAGAGAAGACGAGTTGGTTTTATACCCTGCCCTTCGCTACCCGAAGGAGTCTTGGAGCAGCTTACAATTGCCTTCCCTTCTTTTCCCCACAACAGACAAGCTGTGAGGTAGGTGGAACTGAGAGAGGTCTGAGAGAACTGTGACTAACCAAAGAACACTCCCTCTGTCCCTTCATGGCCCACCCCCTGCGGCCTCCCAGGCCCTGTGTTTGGAAGCAAGGGGAAAAGCCGCCTCAAAACAATTCTGAGAAAATGCGGGGAAACATTGACTGGAAAGTGAACTGAGCACGGAAGGGAGGAAAACCAATGCAGAATGAAAAGAAAAACTCAAGGCGTGCCTGGTGAAAGCAAGGGGGAATGCAGAACGACAAAGAAGATATTGGGTTTATATCCCGCCCACCACTCCGAAGAGTCTCAGAGCAGCTCCCAATCTCCTTTCCCTTCCTCCCCCACAGCAGACACCCTGCGAGGTAGATGAAGATATTGGATTTATATCCCGCTCTCCACTCCGAAGAGTCTCAGAGCGGCTCCCAATCTCCTTTCCCTTCCTCCCCCACAGCAGACACCCTGCGAGGTAGATGAAGATATTGGATTTATATCCCGCTCTCCAATCCGAAGAGTCTCAGAGCGGCTCACAATCTCCTTTCCCTTCCTCCCCCACAGCAGAAACCCTGCGAGGTAGATGAAGATATTGGATTTATATCCCGCTCTCCACTCCGAAGAGTCTCAGAGCGGCTCACAATCTCCTTTCCCTTCCTCCCCCACAGCAGACACCCTGCGAGGTAGATGAAGATATTGGATTTATATCCCGCTCTCCACTCCGAAGAGTCTCAGAGCGGCTCCCAATCTCCTTTCCCTTCCTCCCCCACAACAGACACCCTGTGAGGTAGATGAAGATATTGGATTTATATCCCGCCCTCCACTCCGAAGAGTCTCAGAGCGGCTCCCAATCTCCTTTCCCTTCCTCCCCCACAACAGACACCCTGTGAGGTAGATGAAGATATTGGATTTATATCCCGCCCTCCACTCTGAAGAGTCTCAGAGCGGCTCACAATCTCCTTTCCCTTCCTCCCCCACAGCAGACACCCTGCGAGGTAGATGAAGATATTGGATTTATATCCCACCCTCCACTCTGAAGAGTCTCAGAGCGGCTCACAATCTCCTTTACCTCCCGCCCCCCCCCCCGACAGACACCCTGTGAGGTAGATGAAGATATTGGATTTATATCCCGCCCTCCACTCCGAAGAGTCTCAGAGCGGCTCCCAATCTCCTTTCCCTTCCTCCCCCACAGCAGACACCCTGCGAGGTAGATGAAGATATTGGATTTATATCCCGCCCTCCACTCCGAAGAGTCTCAGAGGGGCTCACAATCTCCTTTCCCTTCCTCCCCCACAACAGACACCCTGTGAGGTAGATGAAGATATTGGATTTATATCCCGCCCTCCACTCTGAAGAGTCTCAGAGCGGCTCACAATGTCCTTTCTCTTCCTCCCCCACAGCAGACACCCTGCGAGGTAGATGAAGATATTGGATTTATATCCCGCCCTCCACTCCGAAGAGTCTCAGAGCAGCTCACAATCTCCTTTCCCTTCCTCCCCCACAGCAGACACCCTGCGAGGTGGATGAAGATATTGGATTTATATCCCACCCTCCACTCCAAAGAGTCTCAGAGTGGCCCACAATCTCCTTTCCCTTCCTCCCCCACAACAGACACCCTGTGAGGTAGATGAAGATATTAGATTTATATCCCACCCTCCACTCCGAAGAGTCTCAGAGTGGCTCACAATCTCCTTTCCCTTCCTCCCCCACAACAGACACCCTGTGAGGTAGATGAAGTTATTGGATTTATATCCCGTCCTCCACTCTGAAGAGTCTCAGAGCAGCTCACAATCTCCTTTCCCTTCCTCCCCCACAACAGACACCCTGTGAGGTGGGTGGGGCTGAGAGGGCTCTCACAGCAGCTGCCCTTTCAAGGACAACCTCTGCCAGAGCTATGGCTGACCCAAGGCCATGCTAGCAGCTGCAAGTGGAGGAGTGGGGAATCAAACCCAGCTGTCCCAGATAAGTCCACACACTTAACCACTACACCAAACGGGGTCTCCAACTGGGAAGGTGGTCAGAATTTGAGCCACCCTCAAGGGCCATTTGAAGGCTGGGCTGGACTGGGTGGTGCCTATTTGGGGGGCACTGAGATGAAAAGAGCCCTCAAAGGACCCAAGGGAGAGCCAGGATCTGGCCCCTCCCCTCTTTGCCCCACATTCCAGCCTCCAGTTCTTCAAGGTCTCGCTCCCCTCAGTCCTTGTGCATGGTCATTTCAGGCTTGTGCCAACCTACAGGTAAAACTTCCAGACACTGGTCTTCAGGGGAGTGGGGCTATCTGCCATTTCCACCCCCATGGACTGCTCCGTCAGACCTGCAAGCGCTGTATACCCTGCCCTCCAAGGTTTCCAAACACCCCGAGAGGCTGTACTTTCCCTCTTGAACATATGAACGTATATGAAGCTGCCTTCTACTGAATCAGACCCTTGGTCCATCAAAGTCAGCATTGTCTTCTCAGACCGGCAGCGGCTCTCCAGGGTCTCAAGCTGAGGTTTTTCACACCTATTTGCCTGGACCCTTTTTTGGAGATGCCAGGGATTGAACCTGGGACCTTCTGCTTCCCAAGCAGATGCTCTACCACTGAGCCACCGTCCCTCCCTAAGTAACAACCCTCCCTGAGTAACAGCAGCCACCCCCCCGACCATTGTAAGGAATGTTAAGAAACCCAGGTAAATACAACGAAGTGTACCCTTGGAGGCAGAATATTATCTCTGACATATTCTGATTTTCACACGGATGCTTTACTGAAAGGCTGGGAGGTGCTGTGAGCGGAATCACAGAGTTGAAGAGGATCTCCAGCGTCATGTAGTCCAAAAATACTTAAGCAGCTGCTTTTAGCCATCAAGCAGCTGTTGCCGGGATAGTTTGAGGTGCCTGTGAGTGATGGCCCCCTAAATTATAGCATTTTGCTCAGACGTTTTTTTTGGGGGGGGGGCGGGAAGCAATAGCAGTAACAGTAATCAGAAAAAAAAACCTTGTGCATTTAAATGCTTTTACCTGAACACAGAAAGCAAAGGAGGAGATGACTTCACAGGTGGGTGCCACCTTGCACTTTATACCCAGGGGTCGTTTTGTAGAAAAATAGGTGTTGGAGCTCATCCAGGGATTGTTATGCAGCTGCACCTCCTATTCATCGGACAAGGTAGGTGGGTGGGGAGGAGGAGGGGGAACCCTCAGAAAGGTTCAGGAGCTGTGCTCCTGTGAGCTCCTGCTGAATCCGAGGCCTGCTGTTACCTAGACGGTTGTTCTGTTTACTCTGTTGCTTCCAGCTGACTGACAGTGATTTCCCAGCATCTCAGGCAAAGGAGGTCACCTGATCATTTCAACGGGAGATGACGGGGCCTGGAGACAAGCACAACTGAATGCTTCAAGTCAAGGCTGCCAACTGCCGTTTGCAAAGTTCCTGGCCGGCGTTGGGGGGAGGATTTGGCGACAGGAGGGAATTCAGCACCATTGAGTCTTCCAAGCTGCCACTTATGAACATATGAAGCTGCTTTCTACTGAATCAGACCCTCCTGGGTCCAGCAAAGTCTATTAGTTGTCTCCTCAGACTGGCAGCGGCTCTCCAGGGTCTCCAGCTGAGGTTTTTCACGCCTATTTGCCTGGATCCTTTTGAGATGCCGGGGATTGAACCTGGGACCTTCTCCTTACCAAGCTGATGCTCTGCCACTGAGCCACCGTCCCTCCCCAACATATATGAACCTCTGAAGCTGCCTTCTACTGAATCAGACCCTCCTGGGTCCATCAAAGTCAGTATTGTCTACTCAGACTGGCAGCAGCTCTCCAGGGTCTCCAGCTGAGGTTTTTCACGCCTACTTGTCTGGACCCTTTTTAGTTGGAGATGCCGGGGATTGAACCTGGGACCTTCTGCTTACCAAGCAGATGCTCTACCACTGAGCCACTGTCCCTTCCCTCCTTAGGGAAGCAGCCTCTATCTGCCGCTCATTAGTTGTACTTCTTGGAGAACTCATTAGTTGTACTTCTTGGTTGGCAAGTCGTCTTGGAGAACTCATTCGTTGTACTTCTTGGTTGGCAAGTCTTCTTGGAGAACTCATTAGTTGTACTTCTTGGTTGGCAAGTCTTCTTGGAGAACTCATTCGTTGTACTTCTTGGTTGGCAAGTCTTCTTGGAGATCTCATTAGTTGTACTTCTTGGTTGGCAAGTCATCTTGGAGAACTCATTAGTTGTACTTCTTGGTTGGCAAGTCTTCTTGGAGAACTCATTAGTTGTACTTCTTGGTTGGCAAGTCGTCTTGGAGAACTCATTCGTTGTACTTCTTGGTTGGCAAGTCTTCTTGGAGAAATCATTAGTTGTACTTCTTGGTTGGCAAGTCTTCTTGGAGAACTCATTCATTGTACTTCTTGATTGGCAAGTCTTCTTGGAGAACTCATTAGTTGTACGTCTTGGTTGGCAAGTCTTCTTGGAGAACTCATTAGTTATACTTCTTGATTGGCAAGTCTAGCTAGAATACATAGTGTTGGCCGCTAAGGTACAACTGGCCTTTATGGTGTTACTGTCATGGTATTAGTTAGAAAACATCATGGTATTAGTTAGAAAAACGTTATGGAAATAATGTTCTAAAAACCAAATTTACACAATAGTCCAATTAGGACTGCTCACCGTTTTGATGCTGGTGGCCTCTTGGTTCACAAAGCAGAATTTTCGCTCACAACACTCCACCGCTTGGAGGGGGACGCTACTGGTCATGTGACTTCTCCCATGTCCTGGGAACCAGCACTAAGCCTGCAGCATCTTTCCGACTCTTCCCTATCTGGAATTTCACAGGGAAAAGTTTGGTTCGAAACGTCTGATCCTTGACCGCCTGGATGGAGCAGGTGAGTCGACAATTCCGGTGACCTCTCAAGTCTGGGTTATTTATTTATTTATTTTATTTACTTTCCATTTATATCCCGCCCATTCCAAACAGACTCAGGGTGGCTAACTATCACATTAGGGTTGTGCACGGGGAAAAGAATTGTTAAAAATCGGTTTTGGGTTGATTAAAAAAAAAATTGTTATTCCCTTGGAAAGCTGAATCTCATATTAGGTAAAGGGAAAAAACATGGGAAAAATCGGTGGTCCCAAATTTGTTTTTTTACTCCATTATACTCTATGGGCCATTTTAGTCAATGGCAGAATCCCTGAGAGAACATTCCATGGGCTGAGGGGGACGGGGTTTGAGCGAGGAGCACCAAATTTCCTGGGTACTTGCTGGAGCCTCTCTCCAAAAGAACCCCCAAGTTTCAAAAAGATTAGACCAGGGGGTCCAATCTTATGGGCACCCAAAGAGGGCACCCCTAACCCAATTGAAATCAATGGCGACAAAAACTCCATTGGTTTCAATTGTGGGGGGGGGGAGATGACAAAGGTCAAATAAGAGATAGATACAAAAGGGCAGCCATATTGGTCTAAAGCAGTTGAACAAAGCAGGAGTCAAGTGGCACCTTTAAGACAACGGTCAGGAACCCTAGAGTTGGAAGGGACCTCCGGGGTCATCTAGTCCAACCCCCTGCACAATGCAGGAAACTAACAAACACCTCCCCCTAAATTCACAGGATCTGCATTGCTGACAGATGGCCAACTAGCCTCTGTTTCAAAACCTCCAAGGAAGGAGAGCCCACCACCTCCCAAGGAGGAAGCTTGTTCCACTGAGGAATCATTCTAACGGTCAGGAATCCTAGAGTTGGAAGGGATCTCCAGGGTCATCTAGTCCAACCCCTGCGCAATGCAGGAAACTCACAAAGACCTCCCCCTAAATTCACAGGATCTTCCTTGCTGTCAGATGGCCATCTAGCCTCTGTTTAAAAATCTTCAAGGAAGGAGAGCCCACCACCTCCCAAGGAAGCCTGTTCCACTGAGGAACGCTCTAACTGTCAGGAATTATAGAGTTGGAAGGGACCTCCAGGGCCATCTAGTCCAACCCCCTGCACAATGCAGGAAACTAACAAACACCTCCCCCTAAATTCACAGGATCTGCATTGCTGACAGATGGCCAACTAGCCTCTGTTTCAAAACCTCCAAGGAAGGAGAGCCCACCACCTCCCAAGGAGGAAGCTTGTTCCACTGAGGAATCATTCTAACGGTCAGGAATCCTAGAGTTGGAAGGGATCTCCAGGGTCATCTAGTCCAACCCCTGCGCAATGCAGGAAACTCACAAAGACCTCCCCCTAAATTCACAGGATCTTCCTTGCTGTCAGATGGCCATCTAGCCTCTGTTTAAAAATCTTCAAGGAAGGAGAGCCCACCACCTCCCAAGGAAGCCTGTTCCACTGAGGAACGCTCTAACTGTCAGGAATTATAGAGTTGGAAGGGACCTCCAGGGCCATCTAGTCCAACCCCCTGCACAATGCAGGAAACTCACAAACACCTCCCCCTAAATTCACAAGATCTTCTTTGCTGTCAGATGGCCATCTAGTCTCTATTGAAAAACCTCCAAGGAAGGAGATCCCACCACCTCCCAAGGAGGAAGCCTGATCCACTGAGGAACCGCTCTAATGGTCAGGAATCATAAGAGTGGGAAGGGACCTCCAGGGTCATCTAGACCAACCCCCTGCACAATGCAGGAAACTCACAAACCCCTCCCCCTAAATTCACAGGATCCTCATTGCTGTCAGATGGCCACCTAGCCTCTGTTGAAAAACCTCCAAGGAAGGAGAGCCCACCACCTCCCGAGGAAGCCTGTTCCACTGAGGAACTGCTCTCATGGTCAGGAATCATAGAGTTGGAAGGGACCTCCAGGGTCATCTAGTCCAACCCCCTGCACAGTGCAGGAAACTCACAAACACCTCCACCTAAATTCACAGGATTTTCATTGCTGTCAGATGACCATCTAGCCTCTGCTTAAAAACCTCCAAGGAAAGAGAGCCCACCACCTCCCAAGAAAGCCTGTTCCAGTGAGGAATCGCTCTAACGGTCAGGAAGTTCTTCCTAATGTTGAGCCGGAAACTCTTTTGATTTAATTTCAACCCACTGGTTCTGATCCTACCTTCCGGGGCCACAGAAAACAATTCCACACCGTCCTCTATAGGACATCCCTTCAAGGAGATAGATCCAAATAGACAGCCGTGTTGGTCTGAAGTAGTAGAACAAAATAGGAGTCAATTGCACCTTTAAGACCAACAGTTTTGATTCAGAACGTCAGCTTTCGTGTGCATGCATAAATACACGTTCTGAGTAAAACTTGGTCGTAAAGGTGCAATTGACTCCTATTTCGTTCTAGCCCTTTAAGGACTTGAAGATGCTGCTCCTATCAAGTGCCAGCCAAGTGGAGAACCGCACACGACGTGGCCTCCTCAGGGGCGAAGGAGTGCGCCTGGCGGCTCCCAGAGGGATGCCTGGTCTCCAGGGGTCCTTCCCGGAGGAAGGATTGGGACCCACTCCAGCCCCTATGCTGCATTCTGCCCCCCCACGCTCCTCCACAGGAGGGCAGGGTCGTCGGTGCCCAGAGCAGCAGCGAGATCCCGGAGGAGAAGCAGCCTCTGCCTACCTTTGGAGGAGAGAAAAAAAAAATTCTTGCAATCTGAAACGGTGGAATTCGAACTCTCCACCAAAAGCTGAAAAGCTTATTCCGCCCCGTGACTTACTTGCGAGGAAACCTTCCCGGGATCCGGCTGACTGCAAGGCTTTTGCTCTTTCTTGCAAATCTGAGGCCCCGCCCACCCTGGTCTCTTTGGCCATTCAGCAGCAAAACCTCCAACCCCCCCCCCCCCCAATAAAAGCCCTTTTCTCCTTTCTGCCCACGCCCCCCCCCCCCGGCCTGGCTGGGCCTCGCCTTTTGCTCCCTTTAACCCTTTCCCTGCTGGGAGGCAGCCCTGTTGCCTGAAGTAGCAGAACAAAACAGGAGTCAAATTGCACCTTTAAGACCAACTTAGTTTTATTCAGAACGGAAGCTTTCGTGTGCTCTAAGCAGATTTCATCAGAGGAGGAATCCGGCACAGTGAGCGGAGCCACACATGGCTGGTAGGCTGTGGCTCAGAATGCAAAAATATGGTACAGATTTAAGATCCAATGACAGAATAGTGAAATTATCTGGTAGTCAATGGCTCAGAATGCAAGATGGTACAGCCATGCTGGGAATTATTAGGAAGGGGATTGAAAACAAATCAGCCAGTATCATAATGCCCCTGTATAAATCGATGGTGCGGTCTCATTTGGTGTACTGTGTGGAGTTCTGGTCGCCGCACCTCAAAAAGGATATTATAGCATTGGAAAAAGTGCAGAAAAGGGCAACTAGAATGATTAAAGGTTTGGAACAGTTTCCCTATGAAGAAAGGTTAAAATGCTTGGGGCTCTTTAGCTTGGAGAAACGTCGACTGTGGGTTGACATGATAGAATTTTACAAGATTATGCATGGGATGGAGAAAGTAGAGAAAGCTAAAAGGATCAAGTAGAAATGGTCATGCGAAGGTCTTGTCCCTGGCACCCCTAGCTAAAAGGATGGAGTCGAAATGGTCATGCGAAGGTCTTGTCCCTGGCACGTTCAGCTAAAAGGATGGAGTCGAAATGGTCATGCGAAGGTCTTGTCCCTGGCACCTCCAGCTAAAAGGATGGAGTCGAAATGGTCATGCGAAGGTCTTGTTCCTGGCACCTCCAGCTAAAAGGATGGAGTCGAAATGGTCATGCGAAGGTCTTGTCCCTGGCACGTTCAGCTAAAAGGATGGAGTCGAAATGGTCATGCGAAGGTCTTGTCCCTGGCACGTTCAGCTAAAAGGATGGAGTCGAAATGGTCATGTGAAGGTCTTGTCCCTGGCACCTCCAGCTAAAAGGATGGAGTCGAAATGGTCATGCGAAGGTCTTGTCCCTGGCACGTTCAGCTAAAAGGATGGAGTCGAAATGGTCATGTGAAGGTCTTGTCCCTGGCATCTCTAGCTGAAAGGATCAAGTAGTATTCTCACTATATTTATTGCATCATCTCACAATTTTTTTTAAAAAAATTAAAATTTAAAATAGAAAACTATAAATTAAAAATATAAATAGTTTGAAGTTTCTGCGGTGGGGGAGCGCTAGTAGACACCAAAAACTCTAGCAGTGGCCCTGGTGATTTCCAGGCAAGCCTTACGATTAGTCTATGTCAAACATGCAGCCCAGGTGCCAAATCAGGCCCCCAGAAGGCTCCTATCAGGCCCCCGAGCAACTGGCTGTCATCTTCTTCCTTCTCCCTCTCTCTTGCTTCCTTCCGCGTCACAGCTTTCTTTGCCAGGCATGCTCAATCGCACAGGACATATGAACATATGAAGCTGCCTTATACTGAATCAGACCCTTGGTCCATCAAAGTCAGTATTGTCTTCTCAGCACAGTATTGTCTTCTCTGCACAGGAGCTACAGAGCAAAGCCTCTATTTTCTCCATTTGCTGAGGCTCCTCCCTTGGGGATGAAAGGGGGAATAGCTTGCTTTGCCAAGCTCTGTAAGTCACACAGCAGAGCTACTGAGCTCAACCTGTCTTCCTTCTATTGGCTGAGACTCCTCCCCCTCCTGGTCCCTGTGGAAGGAAAGAAAAGCCAGAGCTTCCTTCACCCAGTTCCCTGAATCACATGGGAGAAATACAAAGAAAGCACCTTTAAGGCCAACGAGTGCTGTTGTTTTAAGCATGTTTTAAGGGTTTTTTAAAAGAAATCTTTATTCGTATGTGCATCCTTTATAAAGTTTATATCTCTGTTACCTAATCTTAAATAGGTACACACCCAACATGGCCCATCCCAACAAGGTCTCAATTATGTCAGATCCGGCCCTCATAACAAATGAGTTTGACACCCCTGGTCTACGGTTTCCATATAAGGAACAAATTTGTGTAACCAATCCAAACACAACAGGGGAGCTCTTTTTGAGGTAGAAGCACCAAACTTGCTGCATAGCATCTGGTGATTTTCCTCAAAATACCGCCCCACACAAGTTTCAAAAAGATTGGACCAGGGGGTCCAATTCTGTGAGCCCCAAAAGAAGGTGCCCAAATCCTCCAGTTTGGTGTAGTGGTTAAGGGTGTGGACTCTTATCTGGGAGAACCGGGTTTGATTTCCCCCCTCCTCCACTAGCGGCTGCTGGAATGGCCTTGGGTCAGCCAGAGCTCTCTTATCTGGGAGAACCGGGTTTGATTTCCCCCCTCCTCCACTAGCGGCTGCTGGAATGGCCTTGGGTCAGCCTTAGCTCTCTTATCTGGGAGAACCGGGTTTGATTTCCCCCCTCCTCCACTTGCGGCTGCTGGAATGGCCTTGGGTCAGCCATAGCTCTCTTATCTGGGAGAACCGGGTTTGATTTCCCCCCTCCTCCACTTGCGGCTGCTGGAATGGCCTTGGGTCAGCCATAGCTCTCTTATCTGGGAGAACCGGGTTTGATTCCCCACTCCTCTACCTGCAGCTGCTGGAATGGCCTTGGGTAAGCCATAGCTCTCTTATCTGGGAGAACCGGGTTTGATTCCCCCCTCCTCCACTTGCGGCTGCTGGAAAGGCCTTGGGTCAGCCATAGCTCTCTTATCTGGGAGAACCGGGTTTGATTCCCCACTCCTCTACCTGCAGCTGCTGGAATGGCCTTGGGTAAGCCATAGCTCTCTTATCTGGGAGAACCGGGTTTGATTCCCTCCCTCCTCCACTTGCAGTTGCTGGAATGGCCTTGGGTCAGCCATAGCTCTCTTATCTGGGAGAGCCGGGTTTGATTCCCCACTCCTCCACTTGCAGCTGCTGGAATGGCCTTGGGTCAGCCAGAGCTCTCTTATCTGGGAGAACCGGGTTTGATTCCCCCTCCTCCACTTGCAGCTGCTGGAATGGCCTTGGGTCAGCCAGAGCTCTCTTATCTGGGAGAGCCGGGTTTGATTCCCCACTCCTCCACTTGCAGCTGCTGGAATGGCCATGGGTCAGCCAGAGCTCTCTTATCTGGGAGAACCGGGTTGGATTCCCCACTCCTCCACTTGCACCTGCTGGGATGACCTTGGGTCAGCCATTGCTCTCTTATCTGGGAGAACCGGGTTGGATTCCCCACTCCTCCACTTGCACCTGCTGGGATGACCTTGGGTCAGCCAGAGCTCTCTTATCTGGGAGAACCGGGTTTGATTCCCCACTCCTCCACTTGCACCTGCTGGAATGGCCTTGGGTCAGCCAGAGCTCTCTTATCCGGGAGAACAGTGTTTGATTCCCCACTCCTCCACTTGCAGCTGCTGGAATGGCCTTGGGTCAGCCAGAGCTCTCTTATCCGGGAGAACCGGGTTTGATTCCCCACTCCTCCACTTGCACCTGCTGGAATGGTCTTCGGTGAGCTATAGCTCTGGCAGAGGTTGTCCCTGAAAAGGCCAGCTGCTGTGATAGCCCTCTCAGCCCCACCCACCTCACAGGGTGTCTGTTGCGGAGGGAGAAGATATAGGAGATTGTAAACCGCTCTGAGTCTCTGATTGAGGGAGAAGGGCGGGGTATAAATCTGCAATTCTTCTCCATTATTTCCTGTGGAGGGAAGGCATCTAAAAGGTGTTTGGTCCCTTTAAATGTGATGGCTAGAACTCCCTTAGGAGTTCAGTTATGCATGTCACAGCCTTATTCCTGGCTCCACCCCCAAAGTCCCCAGATATTTCTTGAATTTGACTTGGCAACCCTAGTTAGAAGGGACCTTTACTGACATTCACCACAGAAAAGAGCTTTTCACTGATGTACCCTGTCCCAAACAGGCAGAATGTTAGAAGCAAGAGACTCAAGTTAGAGGTAATTTGGACCCCAGAACTGGAGAAATGGGTCATTCTACAGACCGATGGCCCTTCCTTAGCTGAGGTTTCCCCCTTTTCCGATTGGTAAAAGAAACACTTCACTATGGGCTAGCAGGTGCTTAGAGGAAGGAAGGGTGATGTCCCTTTAGAGAATCTTTCTAGGATGTTCCTTACTTTTTCAGTTGCCCATTTCCAGACTGAAGTAGATAGACACCCACGCCCCCTCAGTCTGCTCAATGAATCCTAGAACTGGAAGGGACCAGAGAGGCCATCTAGTCCAACCCCCCCACTCAATGCAGGATCTGCCTAGAGCGGGTGGGGGAGCAAACTGTGGATTCCAAGCCTTTCCTCCCCCCACATCCCCCCTGCTTTGAATGCAGAGGTCCCCCTGCCCCCACTTCTATTAACTGGGCAGGCCAACTGCACACTGGGTGCTGTGGCCCAGTGGGTGCCTGGGAGTTCTTTCAGGGGGGGGGGAGGAGAGGGCCTGACAGCACCACAGCATGCATGGGGTGTGGGCGGGAGCTTTTAAATTGGTAGACCCAGCCTCCGGTTCCCCAATGTGGCCTATTTGTAGACCTGGTCTCCCATTTCCCATCTGTTATTTGGTAGACCTGGCCTCTGGTTCCCCATTGAAGCAGACTGGGAGACCTGGCTTCCCTTTTTACATTGAAGTTGATTGGTGCACTTGTCCTCTGCTTTCCCATTCAAGTCCATGGGGAGACCTGGCTCCCCCTTCCCTAGGGAAAGCTCTGCTTAGTCTTTACCTCTGCTTCCCCACCACTGCAAATTGGTAGACCAGGCCTCCTTTTTTTCTGCTAACATCAAATACAGATTTTCTGCCAGGCAAGCACCAACCTGCTCCTTTCAGCTGTTCTCACGGAAACTCTGCCAGGTTAAGCTCAAAACAGCCATGCCACTTCACTAAGAAGGGCTGTTAGGAGCTATAGCAGAGGTTACTGAGCATTCGTAGAGCAGAGAGTAGGATTTGACTCACTCCCTTCTGAATAGCGGCCAGCGTAATTAGGAGGCCTCCCCGCTTTCTTTCCCTGGAGCAAAACTGCTCCAGAGGCTTGTCACTGCCTGCAATTGTGTGCAGTTGTGAATCCATTGCAAATCTTGTTTGTGGGGTGATGCATCTCTCTAGAAAACGGTTTGTAGGAGTGGCTACTGAATAAGTAAACTGCAGGCCAGGATTTTTTTTAACAGCAAATCTGCATTCTTCTTCTGCTTTAACAGTGTTTGTATTTCTGCATCTCATGGTACAGGTCAGAAGAGATCAGAGAGAGACACATCATTTCCAAAACTCTCGGAAGGTAAGTTAGAGTTCGACCTTTTGTGCGGGATGTCACTTCCAGGTCAAAAAGTCAGCTGGTGGCACTTCCAGAGCTCCACCCCTTCCGATGATGTCACATTGTGCACCAAAACCCCACCCCATCCTGTGATGTCACTTTCAGACCGCTCCCACAGACCCGCCTCTTCCTCCAAAGTGACTCTCGTACATCGGACATTTAGTCTCTGTGGCTCATATCGAAAAATCATCACCCGCCTCATTGCTTTTGCTAAACAGAACACGGTGCTGCTTTGTATCCAACTGAACTCAATTTTGTGAAAGGAATGGATGTATACACAGAGTGGCACAGCATCCTCTTTAACAAAAGCAATGAGATGATTTTGCAGGGAAAATGTGTTGAATTTACCGGCAACTGGAAACTAAAGATCCACTAAGCGGAGCAACACAGCTCTTTTGGAGCCAGTACAGCAGAGAGATTGCAAACTTTGAAAAGATACAGAACTAACCCTTCATAAAGAACTTTGGTTTGAAATGGACTATATATAGTATATTTTATCCATTGAGGAGAGAGAAAGAGGGAGGGAGGGAGAGAGAGAGCGAGCTCATACAATACTCAGAGGCTTTTGTCTCCCACTATGTGGTGCAATATTGGATTGTGATATGAACAGTGAATTTGTATTTCATGCGGAAAATTGAATATTCAGTCCAGATGGATGGTGGGTATATTTATACATCACAGACAGAGAATTTACATATATTATGTCTAAGGAATTTATTAAAATCACAGTAATTTCATATTATATACCTGGTGTTCTATGGCATCTTTGAGGGTACAGGGAATGCCAGTCCCTGGAAGTTGCAGAAACATTCTGGGAATGGAATTCCACTCTTGCCCTCCTTGAAGCCAGCCAGGCATCCTTAGGACCAGGGACTATGAGCAGATGTTGAGCAGCACACCTCTGAGCCCGGGGGTTCATATGGGGAGAGGCGGTCCAGAAGATTTGCAGGCCCCTGGCCGTAAAGGGTTGATGCTTTGAGCCAGCTTGTCTCTACTGAATGGACCTGAGATTGGGTGCCTGAGTGAGTACCCTGACCTGGAAGCCCGCAACCAAAAGGGGAAATTACACTGGCAAGCCACTGCTGGGTGGGGGGAAGCTTGCATTGCCCAGCCGTTTCATGATTTCCTAGGCTCAGAGCATTGTATATTTTTAGTTTCTGCTATGATCCTTGTTTTTTCTTGATGTATTTTTTAAAGTTGTTTTGCCAAATCTCACTACTCTACCTTTCCATTTTAGGCAGACATCTTTTAATGGTGGAGGGAGGAAGGTTTGGGAGATCCAATCTGGGCTGACGGAGCCCAGCTCCTCACACCCTGGCACAGCACAGATGCCCTTTTTAAGATTGTTTCAAAACATCTGTATTTGGCCAGATGCGTTTTAAAGATTGTTGTAAAACCCTGTTTGCCTTCTCAGTGGCTGAGATCAAAGGGAACTGGAAGGGAGGGGCAAATGCCACGTCTCGACCACAGCCTCTTTACAATCTGTCTCTGCGGCAGCACACTGAAATCAGGGGGGACTTGACTACAGCCTTGTGAAAGCGAGCAATGAATGATTCACAAGGAACACGCCAGCAAGAGGGGATTCAAGGGTGCCCAACCGTACCTCGGGCCTGACAGATGGAAAGAAGGGATGTCAGCGCAGCGACGCTCCAATGAGCCATCCTGAAGCAGAGACACACTCATGGCTTGCTTTCTCCAGCTCCAGACCCTGCTTACTTGCTTCCCAGAACCTGCAAAACTTGCCGATAGGCAATGCACCTCTAGAGGACAGCTGGCAGGGCCAGCAACAGAGAGCCTGGAATGCATGCGCAGACCCATGTCTGAATTCATTGTACTGCAGCTCCAGTTAAAGCAGCAATGAGAGAAGACTGAGGAAGAGTTAAGGACTGCAAAACTGTGAAGAATCCAGGAAATACAGGTCTTTTTGTTCTCTCTCTGAGAAGTTGCAAAGAACGACGCCCCCGACTCCACCCAAGCTTCGGACCTCAGGAAGGCGGGGCCCCTGGGATTCTGCATTATGAAAGGACTGACTGGGGGAGCGAGGAGAGAGAGGATACGTTCTGTCTGTTTGCTGCATAGATTTACTATTTAGCTTTGCACTAAACGTTTACACACGTGTTGTAGGGAGGCAGGGAGGTGGGAGGAAGGCAGAGAAACCATGAAACCCACATTTGACGAGGGCTCTTCACTGCTTTTCACCTTCCATCAGGAGAGCCCCCGCTGAGCCCAAGGACCACGGAGGAGAGGAAGTGGCTGTGGCTGAAGGGGCACAAGAGTTTACAGAGGCCACACCGGCCCCGGGGCTTCCGTTTGGCCGGACTGGAAACAGGTGTGTGAGGATATTTTGGCTCTGGACAACAGCTGCTGCCGCATGTCCCTGCTCCGCCCCCTCTGGCCAGGACTCAGCACTACAACCAGAAGTCATTGATTGAAAAAGAGGAACCAGAGCTTATTAGCACAACTCATTTGCATATCCTAGGGGTTGGCAATGGTAGCTGTCCAGATGTTTTTTGCCTACAACTCCCAGCAGCCCCAGCCAGCATGGAGAGCTACCGTTGGCCACCCCTGGCATATGCCATACACCCCAGCATCTACCTTAAAATGCTTCTTGATTTATAATTGTCATAATAAAACCTGACTCCCATCATACTTTTTGCATTACTTTCTCCTATGTGGCCACAGTGGCATGATGAAGATTTCCATCCATCTGCTTTATGTGTTTGGGTGATTTTCCCATTTTTTTGTGGGGAAAAATATTAGAAAGTTTGTCAAATCTTCAGCAAAATTCTCACAGGGGGTTTGAACAGTGGAGCCCAGAAGCAACTTGGGGGGGGGATATAAGAAAGAAAGAGCACAATAAAATTTAGAGGTTCCCCAGCTCTGCTCCTGTGAGCTCCTGCCCAAAATGAGGCCTGACTACAATTATCAGCCCCAGCCCTCCCCTCCGCCACCCCGTGCCAACCTATGGGGCCAGAAAATGGAGTCTGCGTGCTGAAGCAGGCTTGTAGCTGCGCTGCCTTCAGTAGCCAAGCCAGCCACCCGGAGGACAGGTTCTCGGCCAAGGCAGTGGCCTACTTCATAGAATCATAGAGTCGGAAGGGACCTCCAGGGTCATCTAGTACTTGGCCTACTCCTTTGTGCCAGCCCTGGGTGTTGAAGAATGCAGCTGTGACTCAAGATCCTTCCACACTGAGCATTCAAAAGGTTTCACCTGTATGTGGATTCTTAGATACTTTTGTAGACTGGGACTCATGTTGGATCTCTTTTATACTATGTGCATTCCAAATGGATCTCACCTGTGCGGATTCTTTGATGCTGTTGAAGATTCTAACTCTGAATGAATTTCTTTCCACGCTATTGAGCATTCAAATGCTTTTGAAGACTGTCTTTCAAACTGAATATCTTCCCATACCCTGAACATTCAAAATGTATATCCCCTGTATGTGTTCTTAGATGCTGTTAAAGAAGGTCACTACAACTGAATCTCTTATTCAAATGGTTTCTCTCTTGTCTCCATTTTTCAGTGCAGTTGAAGGCTGCAACTCACATAGAATATCTTTCCACACTCCAAGCTTTACAAAGTTTCTCCCTTAGTGTGGGTTTTTTGATGCCTTTGAAGATTGCCACTGTTACTAAATCTCGTTCCACACTCTAAGCATTCAAAAGGTTTCTCCCCAGTGTGGGTTCTCTGATGCAGCTGAAGACTGGAATTCATACTGAATCTCTTTCCACACTCTGAGCATGCAAAAGGTTTCTCCCCACTGTGGGTTCTCTGATGCAGCTGAAGACTGGAATTCATACTGAATCTCTTTCCACACTCTGAGCATTCAAAAGTTTTCTCTCCTGTGTGGGTTCTTAGATGCTTTTGAAGATTGGAATTCACACTGAATCTCTTTCCACACTCTGAGCATTCAAATGGTTTCTCCCCTGTGTGGGTTCTCTGATGATACTGAAGACCATCATTTGCAATGAATCTCTTTCCACACTCTGAGCATTCAAACGGTTTCTCCCCTGTGTGGGTTCTTTGATGATACTGAAGACTGGAATTCACACTAAATCTCTTTCCACACTCTGAGCATTCAAACGGTTTCTCCCCTGTGTGGGTTCTCTGATGCAGCTGAAGACTGGAATTCATACTGAATCTCTTTCCACACTCTGAGCATTCAAAAGGTTTCTCCCCTGTGTGAGTTCTCTGATGCCTCTGAAGACTGCCATTCCTACTGAATCTCTTTCCACACTCTGAGCATTCAAAAGGTTTCTCTCCTGTGTGGATTCTTAGATGCTTTTGAAGATTGGAATTCACACTGAATCTCTTTCCACACTCTGAGCATTCAAATGGTTTCTCCCCTGTGTGGGTTCTCTGATGATACTGAAGACCATCATTTGCAATGAATCTCTTTCCACACTCTGAGCATTCAAACGGTTTCTCCCCTGTGTGGGTTCTTTGATGATACTGAAGACTGGAATTCACACTAAATCTCTTTCCACACTCTGAGCATTCAAACGGTTTCTCCCCTGTGTGGGTTCTTTGATGATACTGAAGATAGCCATACTGACTGAATGTCTTTCTGCACTCTGAGCATTCAAAAGGTTTCTCCCCTGTGTGGGTTCTCTTATGCTTTTGAAGATAGCCACTGCGGCTGAATCTCTTTCCACACTCTGAGCATTCAAAAGGTTTCTCCCCTGTGTGGGTTCTCTGATGCTGCTGAAGACTGCGACACTGACTGAATCTCTTTCTGCACACTGAGCATTCAAAAGGTTTCTCCCCTGTGTGTGTTCTTAGATGATTTTGAAGACTGCCACTCACACTGAATCTCTTTCCACACTCTGAGCATTCAAAAGGTTTCTCCCCTGTGTGGGTTTTCTTATGCTGTTGAAGACCACCATTTGCACTGAATCTCTTTCCACACTCTGAGCATTCAAATGGTTTCTCCCCTGTGTGGGTTCTTTGATGATACTGAAGATAACCACACTGACTGAATGACTTTCCGCACACTGAGCATTCAAAAGGTTTCTCCTCTGTGTGGGTTCTTAGATGCTTTTGAAGAGTGTATTTCAGACTGAATCTCTTTCCACACTCTGAGCATTCAAAAGGTTTCTCCCCTGTGTGGGTTCTTTGATGATACTGTAGACTGCTACAGTGACCGAATCTCTTTCCACACTCTGAGCATTCAAAAGGTTTCTCCCCTGTGTGGGTTCTCTTATGCTTTTGAAGATTGGAACTCACACTGAATCTCTTTCCACACTCTGAGCATTCAAAAGGTTTCTCCCCTGTGTGGGTTCTCTGATGCTGCTGAAGACTGCTACACTGACTGAATCTCTTTCCACACTCTGAGCATTCATATGGTTTCTCCCCTGTGTGGGTTCTTATATGCTTTTGAAGACTGGAATTCGCACTGAATATCTTTCCACACTCTGAGCATTGAAAAGTCTTCTTCCCCTTGGGGGTTCTTTGGTGCTTTTGTAAACTGGAATTCATACTGAACTTCTTTCTACACTCTGAGATTTCAACGTGTTTCTGTACTGTGTGTATTCTTTGGTGTACTAAAAGCTGTGTTCTGTATCTGAAGTACTTTCCACAATAACGGCATTTATATGCCTTCCTTTGACCGGAGAATGTCATTCCATTCTCTGAACAGATGAACATTTTCATTCCTGAAAGAGTCCGTTGGTGACGGCTGCAGACAGGGATTTCATGGAACTGGCTTCCTTGGCAAGGAATGGTCTTAACCCCCCTTTTCAGTGTACGGTTTCCTTCCTGCCTCTGTGGTTCATCTCTGTTCTCAAAGTTTCCTTCAGCCTGTTCAATCTTGGCTTTTTCCAGTGAGAATCCGTGAAATTCCCCAACTGACTCCTCAACATCTCCTGCTGGAATAAAGAGGGAAGTTGAATCATAACTCATGCAAGGAGCCAAGGCACCTACCACAAACTCCTAATTCATGACGATGCATTTTTGACTCCTGAACTGTCTGTCTGCCTTTCCTGGCAACCTCCTATTGAGGCTTTTGTACATTCTGACCATCCCTGCCCGCCCCCCCGAAAAAACTCCCTAAATGTACATGAAGGGAAAAGGTGGCAAAGATATTTTCCTCTGTGCTTCCCATTTGCCTTGCCATGAAGGTCCTTTGGCCTGCAGGTTGGCCCTATTTTCCTTGTGTTCCCAATAAAGTAAGTAGACCCTCCAAAAGCCACATAAACACAAGAGGATTTAAAAGGGGACTATATATTTTAAAAAGCTATCATGAAGGTGGAATGCCAGCAGGGGGGTGGTGACTTGCCTGCCTGGTGCGAAGGTAGCGGACATTACGCGTGATGTAGATAGGCTGATAGACGGTGCTGGGGAGGAGCCAGCGGTTGTGGTGCATGTTGGCACCAATGATGTGAGGAAATGCAGTCGTGAGGTTCTGGAGGAAAAATTTAGGCTGCTAGGCAGGAGACTTAAGGCCAGGACCTCCAAGGTAGCCTTCTCAGAAGTGCAGGGCAGGAGAGACAGGCACAAATTAGAAGTCTCAATGTGTGGATGAGACGATGGTGTAAGGAGGAAGGGTTTTAGTTTGTTAGGCACTGGGATGCTTTCTGGAACAAGCGGGAGCTGTACAAAAGAGATGGTCTCCACTTGTCCCCAGAAGGAATCAGGCTGCTGGCGCTTAAAATAAAAAAGACTAGTTTTAAAACTAAATCTTGTGGGAAAGCTGACAGGAGATGAAATGTTTCTGGTTCCGGAGGACTCATCTCAAAGAGATGAAGGGTTAGCTATAACTTTTCTACCAGGTAATGGATCAGAGTTGTCCACTGAGATGGTGACAAACAGTATGAAGAAGAAGATGATATTGGATTTATATCCCACCCTCCACTCCGAAGAGTCTCAGCGTGGCTCACAATCTCTTTTACCTTCCTCTCCCACAACAGACACCCTGTGAGGTGGGTGGAGCTGCGAGGGCTCTCACAGCAGCTGCCCTTTCAAGGACAACCTCTGCCAGAGCTATGGCTGACCCAAGGCCATGCTAGCAGGTGCAAGGGAGGGACAGTGGCTCAGTGGCAGAGCATCTGCTTGGCAAGCAGAAGGTCTCAGGTTCAATCCCCGGCATCTCCAACTAAAAAGGGTCCAGGCAAATAGGTGTGAAAAACCTCAGCTGAGACCCTGGAGAGCTACTGCCAGTCTGAGAAGACAATACTGACTTAATGGACAAGGGTCTTATTCAGTATAAGGCAATTTCATATGTTCATAAGGGGAGGAGTGGGGAATCAAACCCAGTTCTCCCAGATAAGAGTCCACACACTTAACCACTATACAAAACTGGCTCTCCAAAGAGGCCTGTCTGCCAAAGTCTCAAGGCAGCAGGAAGAAGACTGTGGGCCTAACTTGCCTGGGAAATTATAGATGTTTGTATACAAATGCTAGAAGTGTTCGAAGTAAAACTGGGGAATTGGAATATTTAGTGTTGGGGGAAAACATAGACATTGTGGGAATTTCTAGAAACTTGGTGGAATGAGGAGAATGGAGTGGGACACGGTGATTCCTGGATATGTTATATCAGAAGGATAGAGAGGGAAGGGTTGGAGGTGGGGTGGCTCTGTATGTCAGAGAGGGTATACAGTCCAGTAAGACTGAGGTCAGAGAATTAGATTCCCTTATAGAAGTGCTTTGGGTCGAAATAGAGGACCCAAAAGGAAATTTAACTATGGGAGTTTGTTATCACCCACCAAATCAAAATATAGAGGACGACTGTGGCTAAACGTAAAAACTGTGTCATAATACGTGATATTAACTACCCGCAGATTGATTGGATCAATATGTGTTCTGGTCGAGAGAAAGAGACTGAGTTTCTAGACACTCTCAATGACTGTGTTATGGAGCAGAGGGTCACAGAATCTACCAGGGATGGGGTGATCTGTTGAGGCTGGGTGAGTGGGCGTCAACTTGGCAGATGAGGTTCAATGTGGCCAAGTGCAAAGTAATGCACACTGGAGCCAAGAATCCCAGCTACAAATACAAGCTGATGGGGTGTGAACTGGCAGAGACTGACCAAGAAAGAGAGATCTTTGGGTCGTTGTAGATAACTCACTGAAAATGTTAAGACAGTGTGCGATTGCAATTGCCAACGCCATGCTGGGAATTATTAGGAAGGGAATTGAAAACAAATCAGCCAGTATCATAATGCCCCTGTATAAATCCATGGTGTGGTCTCATTTGGAATACTGTGTACAATTCTGGTCACTGCATCTCAAAAAGCATATTATAGCATTGGGAAAAGTCCAGAAAAGGGCAACAAGAATGATTAAAGATTTGGAACACTTTCCCTATGAAGAAAGATTAAAAAGCTTGGGGCTCTTTAACTTGGAGAAACGTCGACTGCGGGGTGACATGATAGTAATTTACAAGATTATGCATGGGATGAAGAAAGTAGAGAAAGAAGTACTTTTCTCCCTTTCTCACAATGCAAGAACTCGTGGGAATTCAATGAAATTGCTGAGCAGTAGGGTTAGAACAGATAAAAGGAAGTACTTCTTCACCCAAAGGGTGATTAACATGTGGAATTCACTGCCACAGGACCTGTCGGCAGCTTGAAGCACAGCCAGCTTCAAGAGGGGTTTGGATAAAAATATGGAGCAGAGGTCCATAAGTGGCTATTAGCTACTGCATATTATTGGAACTGTATGGGGCAGTGATGCTCTGTATTCTTGCTAGCTTGTGTGTGGGGGGGGGGGCAAAGTGGAAGGACTTCTAGACCCACTTGTGAACCTCTTTTTTTTGGCCACTGTGTGACACAGAGTGTTGGACTGGATGGGCCATTGGCCTGATCCAACATGGCTTCTCTTATCTTCTTATGTTCTTTGTCTGTCTCCACCTCAGGTCACTGCACCCACCCTGCCTCTCCTGCTGGCCACGACATTGACCACAGTGGCCCCTGGACCAGCCCGGTGTGTCGCCTGATCTCAGAGCCCACTCAGCTCCTGGAGTCCTCCAGAGGGGGGGAGTACAGGACCAAGCCTCACAAGGACCTATTGCTTTCCCATATCTTGATTCACACATCATCACAATGGCAGCAATTCGCACCTTTGAAAGATCCTTACCCAGAGAGGCCACATTCCCATAGTTCTCCAGCATGACTTCCCTGTAGAGATCTCTTTGGTCTGGATCCAGCAGGGCCCACTCAGCCTCGGTGAAAAACACAGCCACCTCCTCGAAGGAAAAAGGACCCTGAAAGAAAAAGCAGGTTTCCTCATCAGAGACTGTCCCAGTCAAGACTGTACTCTGGACAGGGGCATTCTGGGGTGGTGCAGGATGGAGAGCTTGCCAGGGGGGTAAAGGGAGCGGCCTTCAGAGCCCCTCTCGCTCAGACACATGAGCAGCAACTGCAGGAGCAAAAGCCCCCCTGAGGAAGAGGGGGGAACTCAGGCGGTCCCCTGCTCATCTCCCCTACCTGGACTGCAGGGGCAGCAGCCGTTTCCGCTCCTCCACAAAGATGACAGCTCAACATCATCTCTTCACTGCCTGTGAGGGAGAGAATGTTGGAATAAAGGGTGTTAGAAGAGACTCCATATTTTCTTTGTTTGTTCGAATCCTGCTTCATGCACCCCTGTGCCCAAGGCTTTGAAATCCTGCCCTGGGTATACTTTAAAAAATGTGTAACAATTTAGAGTAAACTTGAGGGAGAGGTAAGGAGAAGCCTCAAGGAGGGATGGGGTATAATCACTGCCAGCACATTTCCAGTTTGGTGTTGTGGTTAAGGGCATGGACTCTTTTCTGGGAGAACCGGGTTTGATTCTCCACTCTTCCACTTGCAGTTGCTTGAATGGTCTTGGGTCAGCCATAGCTATTGCAGAGTTGTCCTTGAAAGGGCAGCTGCTGTAAGAGCTCTCTCAGCCCCAACCACCTCTGTTTGTTGTAGGGGGGTAAGGTAAAGGAGATTGTAAGCCGCTCTGAGTCTCAGACTGAAGGGTGGGGTATAAATCCATCATCATCATCATCATCATCTTCTTCTTCTTCTTCTTCTTCTTCTTCTTCTTCTTCTTCTTCTTCTTCTTCTTCTTCTTCTTCTTCTTCTTCTTCTTCTTCTTCTTCTTCTTCTTCTTCTTCTACCCTAGAGGCTTATCCTGTGAACTTCAGAGCTCAAAACTGACAGCATCTTGGCTCGATCAGACCAAAGGCCCAGGAACGCCATTCTCTGGGTGCCTGGGCCCTCCAAAGTGCCTTTGGGTTTAGGCTTCTGGGGGTGGGGGGAGGCTTGGGAGAAATGAGGTCAAAGATACGTCACAATCACATCTGTTCAAAACCCCCAAAATGATCTTAGCCCTTCTATGTGCCTTTGGGTTTAGGGGTGGGGTGGAGGGGGGTGGGAAGAAATGAGGTTGAATGGATGCGTCTTCACATCCATTCAAAAACCCAAACATTATATTAGCACATCTGAAATCCAGAGGGGAATATTTAGGGGTTTCTCGAGTGTCTGCTGACCCTCCGATGTCATGTCTGAATGTTCAACAGGATGAGACGTCACATCTATCCCTTGCCCTGCCTCCAAAGCTCCCAGGGGTGAAGAGGTGAACTTTTCTTTTTTGAGCAGCCTTAAATCCCTCTAATGGAAGGTCTCTCTCTCTCTCTCGGCTTGGCTTCGCGAACGAAGATTTAAGAAGGGTGCAATAGTCCACGTCTGCTGCAGGCTCGCTGGTGGCTGACAAGACCAATGTGGGACAGGCAGGTCCGGCCACAGCGGCTGCAGGGAAAAGTCTGATTTAGGGTTGGTCCTGTAGCAGTGCGATTCTTCCTCAATCTCCTTTTGTCCTCAAGACCAGCTATGCGTGCGTTCTCAAAGGAAGAGACAGCCTGGTGGATGGTGTGCCTCCATGCTTTGCGATCTGAGGCTAGGTCAGACCACTGGTGATGGTTGATGCGACAGGTGCCAAGGGATTTCTTCAAGGAGTCCTTGTACCTCTTCTTTGGTGCCCCTCTATTTCGATGGCCGGTGGAGAGTTCGCCATACAGGGCAATCTTGGGAAGGCGGTGGTTTTCCATCCTAGAAATATGCCCTGCCCAGCGCAGCTGCGTCTTCAACAGCAGTGCCTCGATGCTGGTAACCTCTGCCCGCTTGAGGACTTCAGTGTTGGTCACAAAGTATGGGAATATTTCAGTTAACATGAGGAATTATAAACATTAATTTAGCTTGCCATTTAGAAGAAAAGAATACATAAAATGAAAATGGGTTAAGTATATCTAATGAGATAAACAGCCAACATCCCTTATTTGAGTATGTCGATATAAAACATTATTCTATACTATTATTAAAGAGAAATACATTCCCCCATTCACTGGAATGGGGAGGGACAGTGGCTCAGTGGTAGAGCATCTGCTTGGGAAGCAGAAGGTCCCAGGTTCAATCCCCGGCATCTCCAACTCAAAAGGGTCCAGGCAAGTAGGTGTGAAAAACCTCAGCTTGAGACCCTGGAGAGCCACTGCCAGTCTGAGAAGACAATACTGGCTTTGATGGACCTTTGAAGGTCTGATTTTGTATAAGGCAGCTTCATATGTTCACTGTTGCACTAAAAGTCTTTACTATCCACCGATTGTTTGAGCACTATAAATAAACTGTTGTTGTTAGGCTGCCCGAGTCCTCGCATCTCCTTGGTCATGGCTAAAAGGTTTTGCTAAGAAGGAAGATTCAGGTGTTACACCTCAAACAACTTTTTATTGGGGAATATTAATATTTCTTAGCTCAAAATGGTAGGCCTACGAGAGGTGAAGTGTATAGCATCTATGTCTTTGTCTACGGAGATAGACCACTGAAAATCCTTTGGTTAATAATGGATTTTATTATAGCATAGGGTTTCAAATAGTTACATCTCAATCAAACAATTTCAAGCATACAAAAGGAATTACAAAGAGGTTAGCTGAATAAGCAGGATGGGGGAAGGTGATACAATACCTATATCTTGCAGGGTAGACTCAGTCAGAGGAAATGCAAGGCCTCTGGAGGGAGATGTCTCTTGAGAGGAAGGGGGGGTGAGGGTAGGAAGGGGGTGGAGGGAGGAGAGGGTGAAGGGATTCCTTTTTTCCTTCCTTTTTCTTCTTCTGCAACCAGCTTTCCTGCTCCTACGCTACGCGCTAAACCTGACAGGTTGGGTTGTCTGTTTTCTAGGGTAAATTACGTCACATCACTCAATTCCACTACCCAATGAGGGGGCAGAGTGTCACACCAATGGAAAATCGGGGTGTCATAAGTGGAACATCCAATCAGAGACCATTCGTATCATAGATCCATACCCCAACATAGGCATTTTAATTACACTGGCCAAATGACTTTATGGCCTTGTTTTTCCCAAAACTGGTTCCTTTGAAGCTCCCCAAAAGTGATAGATTTCTCCCTTAGTGTCAAACATGGATGGGCTGGCTGACTTTGATGGCCTTAGCAGTTAATTAAAGAAAAATAGAAACTTTGTTAAGAGTCATTCACAACAAGAGGAGTGCTTAGCCTCTAACCTTTAACCTTTGTGTTTCTGCCATCTTGTTCTGAGGATTACCAGATACAAGCCATTTACTTGTGTTGGAGGTTTCCTGGTTCAATCTTATTTCCTTATGCTTTGATAACACGACTTTTGAAGGTTGCCAAAAGAGTGAAGGAATTTTTATGGCAGTGCCCCCATTTGTCACTCTCTGAGCCTGAAACTTTTTCATTCCCAGGAGCAGAAAGATGGACGCTTCTCAACCTTTCAGCTGGCATCATGTTGTTCTGCTTGTGGGCCAGAATCACATTACAGACCTGCTTTGGGTCAAGAAGGAACTGGATTTGTCTCCCTTATGTGCAAGAAAGACCATTCCAATTCAAATGGGCATTGCTGTATCCAATTAATATTCTAGGGTTACATTGCAATATCACATTCCAGGGCTGCATGGCTTGGGAATAAGTTCAGGGGTGTCTTCCTGGGTATCACAGGGGTTGGGGGGAACTCTGGGCCCCCCAGAAAGACCCTGACCAGAGCGGTGGCAGCCTGTAGAAGGCCCTTCCTGGTCCCCTGCTGAGTCACAACCTTCTATCCGACAACTTCACAATGGGCCCCGATCTGGGCACAAGGCACCCTTACCGTGTGAGAGGGCCTCTTGGGCACGCTCCTGGGCCTGTACCTTCTGCTCTTCCTCCAAGGGAGACCCTTCCTCCTCAGAGACCTCCGCTTCCATCTTCACAGATGGTCCCCACATCTGGAACAGCAGGAAGAGAGACAGGAAAGAGCAGGAAGGCTAAAGACCAAGGAAGCAAAACATGCTCCATTCCCCATCCCTGCATACATCAACAGAGCTGCAAGAATCAGGGATCTGGTTTTCTATCAACCCTGGGGAAGTGCCTGGAGGGATGCGTATAAGGTGAAAGGTCACAACTCGAAAGGGCGGCATGAAGCTCCCTCACCTGTCCTGCCTGCCTCTTCTCCTCTGCCTGGTTCAGGAGGAAACCTTCGGCCAGGGCCACCGCCTGGGAACTGGTCTCCGGCCCACATCCTCTGACCCAGCCCTGCATTTCCTGGGGCAGGAGAGTCAGGAACTGCTCCAGGATCACCAGGTCCACGATCTGCTTCTTGGTGTGCCTCTCCGGCTCCAGCCACTGGCTGCAAAGTCCATGGAGCTGGCTGCAAACCTCTCGGGGCCCATCAGATTCATGGTAGCTGAATTGCCGGAAACGCTGGCGATATTCCTCTGAGTTCGCCGTGACCTGATAACAGACCTCTGGCTCAGCGCTTTCCCAGAATCCAACACCACTCCCAGCTAGGGTAGGTTTGGGGCCTTTGCTTTCTCTCTTGCCCGTTCCAGGTCCTTCTGGGTCCTGCTCTTCCATCTCCTTTCCCTTCTCTTGGGTTACTTCCAGCTGTGGAAAAAATGCTTTTATTCACATGGCTATGAAGAGGGAGAGCGGAATATATCAAAAAGGCAGAAAGGAACCTAAAGAAGATGGAGCTACATCACTGACCCTGGTCAAGACACACCCAGGACTGCCCTCCTGGATCAGAAGGAAAGTCCTTCTCGTGGTTTGCAAATCAGGATTCATGTCATTAACTATTGTGGACATCTCCTGGGGAGGCTCAAAGTCTCCGGGTCCTGATAGCAAACACCCAGAAGTTTCTAAAGGATGTGAGACAGTTGATCTACGAACCTGTGTATGTGACCTATTTTAAAAGGGATTCAGAGGGGAACCAGGAAATTACAGGCCAGTCATCCGAATTTCTGTCCCGGGCATATCAGCAGAATCTGTAATCAAAGATAGAATTAATTGTCAGACACAGAGAAGGACAAAGCCTGCTCAGGGAAAATCGGCACGGCTCTGCACAGGGAAGTCCTGCCACAACAGAGAGTGGACAAAGAGGAATTTTTCTTCCTCCCCCAACCAGAAATTGAAGGCATCCTATATAGCTGATGGGCAGTATGTTCAGGACACAGAGAGCCATTAAAATGTACAATTTGCTGAAAGAGAGTGTGGTCATGCCCACCACAGGAATAAGCAGCTTTCAAAGAGACTAGATAAATTCATGGAGGGCAAATCTATCAATGGCTGCTAGCTGTGGTGACTGAGGGGAACCTTCACATTTAGATGCAGTCAACCTCTGGATCCCAGAGAAGGCGGCAGCATTAGGGGAAGGCCTTGGCCTCCATGCCCTCTTGCTTGTTGTCTAGAGTAACTGGGAGACAAGAGGCTGGACTAGATGGACCCTCCCTGGTCTGATCCAACAGGACTCTCCTGATGTTCTACTCAGGGGAAGGCCTCAGCCTCTCTGCCCTGTTGTTGGCCCTCCAAAGGAACTGGCTGGCCACTGTGTGAGACAGGATGCTGGACTAGATGGACCCTCCCTGGTCTGACCCAGCAGGGCTCTTCTGAGGTTCTTCTCAGGGGAAGGCCTCAGCCTCTCTGCCCTGTTGTTTGGCTGTCCAGAGGAACTGGTTGGCCTCTGTGGGAGACAGGAGGCTGGACTAGATGGACTCTTGGTCCGATCCAGCAGGGCTCTGCTCATGTTCTTTCTACTGCGGTCCTGTTGCTGAGGCCGTGATCCTCAATGCGATGTGTTCCCAGTGCCCTTTGTCCCTCCCGGCCTTCTGGATGTGGGGAGCTGATATCTGGACGCATGGCTCTCTGCCTCTCTGGGGGAGGGGGGGCAACAGCCTTGTACTGTGACTCAGGGGCATTGGTGGCATTTCTGAACTAGGCTCTCTGAACCTGAGCAACTGATTTTATTTAATTCCCTCTCCTCTGCTGATGGGCGTTGAATACCCATTAGTAGCCCTGTCCAAAACTGGCATTGTGTCAGGGTCCTACGATGGGGCTGTGGTTGATTCTCATTCAGGCAGGAGTTAGAGAGCCAGTTTGGTGTAGTGGTTAAATTATCTTTTTATACTTCATATTATAACAGAGGTCCATTCTCACATTCCAATATTGCAAGAAAAGTCCTATGAGCACCCGGATGTAGGCTCATTTCGTCAATGGCCACCTAAAAGAACAGCTTCCTTCTGATAAAAAACATTGCAGAGAGCTGTAGGCCAGCAAACTCCAGAAGGCTTGGGCATCTGGTTAAAAGAATAAGTTTGGACTGGCTTAAGCTCCAAATATAAATATATGCACATAAGTGTCATTGAGTGGTAAGTTTTTTTACAATCATATAAAATCTGAAGAATTATCTAGTTCCATTCAGCTTTGTGGTATGCCTTGTTATTATTTTGGTTTATTCCAGGATAAGAGAACTTGAAGTAGGAGATCTTGTAGAAGAGCGTTTACATTGGGCTGTTACAAGAGGCTGGTAACCCTGGAAGAATGTTAGGAAGGATTACTCCTGAGGAAGTCCATTGATGGAATAAGCCTACATCCGGGTGCTCATAGGGCTTTTCTTGTAATATTGGAATGGGAGAATGGACCTCTGTTATAATATGAAGTAAAAAAAGATAATTTACAAAGGTTTTTAAATGGTTTTAGTAAACATTGTTAGCCTGCACATCACAGTATTTTTTTCTTTCATTAACTGTGATCCCTTTTTCTTGATTATATTGATTAGCCTCCAGGTATTGCCTGGAGATCTCCCAGGATTATAACTGATCATTAGAATTGATTTTGGGCTGTGTCAACAAAAGTATAGTCTCCAGATCACATGATAAATGTAAAGTTCTGCATTCAGGTAGGAAAAACCAAATGCATTGTTATAGGATGGGGGAGACTTGTCTTGGCAGTAGTATGGGTGAAAAGGATCTAGGGGTCTTTGTGGACCATTCACGGAACATGAGTCAGCAGTGTGGTGCAGTAGCTAAAAAGGCAAATGCAATTTTGGGCTATATCAACAGGAGTGTAGTGTACACTCAGATCACATGAAGTGATGGAATCACTTTGCTCTGCTCTGGTAAGACCTCACCTGGAGTCTTGTGTTCAGTTTTGGGCACCACAGTTTAAGAAGGTTGAAGGAGCTGGGAATATTCAGCCTGGAGAGAGGACTGTGAGGTGATATGATCTGGCAACAATCCTGATTCTGCGAATTAGGGAGAGCGTGAGAAGGAGGGCAGGAAGGGCTGCATCAGTGCCTAGTTCTTGTGCCCCTTCTTTGACACCCAGGGAAATGCTGAGTGGCACTTTGGGGTCAGTCAGAATTTTTTCTCTAGGCCAGATTGGCAAGGGGTCCTGGTTTTTGTGGGTTTTTTTGGGCATCTTCTGGGCCTGGAGCAGGGGTCAGTGAGTGTGTGTTGGGGGGGGGGGGGGAGGCAGTTGTGAGTTTCCTGCATTGTGCAGGGGGTTGGACTAGATGGCCCTGGAGGCCCCTTCCAGCTCTATGATCCTGAGTACGGAGATCAGGTCAGCCCCCCAAAAACATGCCTGTGGGGGCTCTATGGCATTAGACTCCACTGAGCTCCCCCCAATTGCCTGGGGATTTCCCACTGCAGACTTGACAACCTGAGAGCAGCAGCAGTTTTGTGCAGAATTGAAATGACCAGCGATTGGACGCCAGATCTATCTGCTGAATTCAGTCTTGCACTTTAAAGACACTGAGTATTCCCGCTCCCCTCCCCAGAAATCTCACGCCCAGAGCACAAGTGATGCTAACAGCCGCTCCCCTCTCTTCCTGCAAGATCTAACCCCTGATTCTCCCCTCCCCTCCCCAAATGCTGCAGGACTTACTTGCAAGGAGACCTTCCCTGGGTCCGGCTGCTGCAAGGAGCCTTTTCCCTGCTTCTCTGCGGACCCGAAGCTCTTCCTCTCTCGTGCAATTCAGGAACTTCTCCCCCCCACCCCCAGAGCCTTCCTCCCCCCCCCCTTGCTCGGCCTCTCTTGCAAAAGCGGCTCTGTGCCTTTAACCCTTGCAGGGCTGGAGCAAAGCAGCAGACAAGCGCACCTTGAAGGTCTCCCTTGCAGGGCTGGACACAGAGGAAGACTCCGGGTTCCTGCTCCAGACCCAGCCGGGTTGGTCGGGCTGCAGCCAGCGATGCCCTCCGCGGCTCAGTGGGACGACTCAGGAGTAGGAGGAAGCGTCAGATCCATCACTCCCCCCCCCAGTGGCGGACTGGGTCTAAAAATCTTGGTTGCCAGGAGACAAAGGGGGCCCGATCACAATTTTAAGGCTTTCGTTTAATTTTTATAAGCAATAAATACAATTTTCCAAAATACAGAAATGTAAAAAAGGAACAATTAAAACTTGCGAAATCAATGTATATATATATTCAGTAATTACAGTGTGCATCTACTGTACATATTCTTGGCAGCATACTGTCGATATGAAATGTAAATCCAGACTGCATTTTCTCCAGGGGAGCTGATCTCTGCCAGATGGAGATCAGGTGTAAAAGCGGGAGATCCCCAGGCCCCACCTGGAGGCTGGCAACCCTACATACGTCAATTTGAGTTGCTTTACAGTAAAAATACTGGAAAATCTATTATATTTTCAAGCTACTAAAAGCAATGGAGTTTAGGCTTCCCCTAAGGACAGTGATTGCCCACACAGTCTACACATGCTTGCCAACAGAGAATACATGATTGTCCAGAGAGAGTAATGGAGACCACACTGTCCCTTAGGAAATAATGGAGACCATGGTTTCCCATGGAGAATTAGGCCTATCCTACGGACAGTGATTGCCAGTATAGACAACACACAAGGCTGGGAATGAATCTGTAGGCATCTCTGTAGCCTGAACCAAAGATCTTGTCACACACAGCAGGAACCGGTTTTCTTGACAGACGCCCACCTAAACTTCAGGTGGACGTGGATTTCGTTCTACATGTGATGGTGGTAGCAGCAGAGGAATTAGCACGCAGCATCCCTCAAGCTCAGGGGGGAGAGACTAAATTGAAAATCTCACTTTGTCAGACCGTGTCTGCCATAAAATATAATGTTTTATTGTTTTGGTTGTGTTGCAAGCTGCCCAGGGACTATTGCTGGGATACGGTGGGCGCAGGGCTATTTTTGTAGCAGGAACTCCTTTGCATATTAGGCCACAACCTCCTGATGTAGCCAGTCCTCCAAAAGTTTACAGTAGGCGCTGTGAAAATAGCCCTGTAAGCTCTTCGAGAACTGGCTACATCAGGGGTGTTTGGCCTAATATGCAAAGGAGTTCCTGTTACAAAAAAAGCCCTGGGGTGGGGTATAAAATCAGTCAGTCAATTAGGGTTGCCAAGTCCAACTCAGGAAATATCTGGGGACTTTGGGGGTGGAGCCAGGAGACTTTGGGGGTGGAGCCAGGAGACTTTTGTGATGTCATTTCCTGTGATGTCATTTCCAGGTCAAAGGTCAAGTGATGTCACTTCCACCCATTCCAATGGTGTCACTTCCAGCACCAAAACCCCGCCTCCTCATGTGATGTCACTTTCTGGGCACTCTCCCAAACTTGCCCGTTCCTGTGAAGCAATGTCCATTTTTACAAAATTCAAACACTGTTATATATCACTTCCCACCCCCACCTTTCCCCCATTTTACATTACTTTTAGGCATGTAGGCCTCCTTCCAGTTCAAAAATAACCAAAAGCTTTAAGAAATATAAAGTGCTTTAATTTAAATATTTAAACATTACCAAAAAAACACACACACACCAAGCAACCAGCATAAGTCAAACAAGTGAATAAAACCAGAGAAACTGCCATAATTTAAGAAACATAAAGTGCTTTAAACATTTAACAATTACAGCAACAAAAAACAATCAAACAGCACACATCAAACAAGAGAACCCATCATGTTTATGTTGCTTTCTGCTTTTGGGAAAGAAAGCGGTATTTATCTTTGCTTCTTGCTGCTTTCAACAACTCTGGATTTGACTTTATAAAGTTGCAGAATTCTTCACAGGACATTCTGAAATTTAACTTCACCTGAAGTTCTGCTTTAACAAGGCTATCACTCAGTCGGTTTCTTTCCTCGCTCCAGAGCTGCGTCATTAAGCTGAATACTCTCTCACAATAGGCATTGGATACTGGGATGGACAGTGCAAAAGAGACCAGCTTCAACAGATGGCTGACACCGCTGTCTGGAATGCGCCTAAAGATCTGAACCCATCTCTGGTCTATCCTCTCTTCTTGTGAAGAAATGTCTTTTTGGCATTTTCTAACAATGCAGACATCATCAAAAAGCTTGTCAGTGTCTACGATATCAGGGCCAAAATCAAGGGATTTGACAAGATTCTCTAAGTCCTCCCAAATCACAGGACTGTCAAATGAAAACAATGCCATATCTTTGAAAACTGAATTCTCAAAATCATACCATTTCTCAAGGTAGGCGATGCAACTTGAGAGTGTCTGCTCTGCTTCTCTTTGGAATTTTGCCCTTTGAGATGCGGAGACATTGGGTAGGATGGCTGTAGCAGATCTTCCATAAAACTGCTTCTCTTTCTTCCCTTTAAGTTTTTCTCGAAGGTCACTCAGAATTTGGTGAAGTTCAACACAGCTAACATTGGCACTTTCCAATTTTTTCACAACGGGGTCAAACAATGCCATCAAATTGTGTAGAAAGTACATATAGCATAGAGGAAGAGATGACTCCTCTTCTGGATTGAATCCTTCCCAAACAACTTTTTCACACTCTTCTTCTCCACAGGACAAGAAGTATGCCCTCAGTGCAGGCCAGCACTGAAGAACCCGTTCAACAGCGGGCAAAAGTGACAGCCACCGTGTTGGACCATGCCGAATCAAATCTCTATATTCTATATCAACAAACTCAAAGAAGGACCTCAGGGAGTCTGTACTTTTTGCTGAGCATGAGAACTCACTATATATTTGCAAGATAAAGACTTCAACGTTAAAAGTCAGTGCTCTCTTCCCTGTTTTAAGGCAATTGTGAAGCACGTGGCATTTGCAGCCCACATCTATCAGCCTATTATTAAGCTGCTTAAGTTTTTGGAACACTGACTTGTGTTTTCCAAAATTCACTGCCGCATTGTCAGCAACGTACGATGACACTCTGTCTAAACTGAGACCACTGTCCTGTAGCACATTGCAAAGCTGGGCTGCAATTGCCTCGCTGGTCTCCTCATTGTCATTGTAGAAATCAAGCAATCCTTCTTTTATTCCCTCTGTTACAGAAAAGTAACGAACAGTCACAGGAAAGAATTTCCTGTTTCCCTTGTTGGAGGCATCACATCCTATAGAGAAAAAGTGTGCAGCATTCAGGTCCTTCAGCAACAATTCTACGGATTTCGGAGCCAAAACATTCTCCACAATGCTGGCAGCTTTTGTCCGTCCACAAGACATATTTTTTGCTATGTTGGAATCAGGCAACATTTTTGGCAACAGTTTATTTGTGCAGTCCTGACTAGCATAACTATGATGATGCATAACACTGTGGTACACTTCGACCACTTCAGCTGCAGTGACCTGATTTGCTTCTGAAGAATCTTGTTTTTGAAAGAAGCTACTCACTGGTGTCTGTCTGTTCAGTTTTTCCACCTCTTTGTGCTTCATACCTTTTGCATGATTTATGATGGCACCTTTCCCCTCATAACGCACAGATATTGTGCGGCGGCACCAGACACATTCTGCTGTTTCTAAGTCTTTTTTACGAAGCCATCTTTTGAATTGGCTTTCGCTCAGCCATTCCTCTTTAAAAACTGAAAGGTATTTTTTCTTTTTTGCTTCGCTACTACCAGATGGACCTTCTCCACTTGCCATGACTTCTCAAAATGTTGAAGGGAGGCAACCCTGATTACTGCAGGAGAGGGGAGGGAAGAAACAGCAATCACAGATAGCCTTGTAGGTGGAGTTAACAAATATACTTGTCAGTTTGGCAGCTATTTATCACACAAATACAATGTTTTTTATTTACTTCAAGTTATCTCCATTGGGGATCCAAAGGGGTTTACATGATTTTCTTCTCTTCTATCCTCACAACCATCCTGGAAGGTAGGTTTAGGCTATGAGTGTCTGACCGGCCCTAGGTGGCCTAGCAGTTTTTCATGCCACAGTACGGATTTGAAACTGGGTCTCGCACATGCTAGTTTGACACACTAACATCTTAATATTTTCAATTACCTGCCAATAAATGCACCCTGCACCCCACCTTTACCCATTCTCATTGGCTGCTTTAGCACAGAAGCTTGCTAGGTAATATCACTTAATTCACAACAAATCTGTGCTTCTCCCTTAAAACACGTGAAGCCATTCCCAATCTGGTTAAGACTCAGTCACTGCTTTCTTCTCAGGTCACACACAATTGCAAGCTTAAGTAGCTCTTAGACAGACAGACACCAGTACTGAGTAGCTTCTTTCAAAAACTTGAGAGTCAGTTTGGTGTAGTGGTGAAGTGTGCGGACTCTTATCTGGGAGAACCGGGTTTGATTCCCCACTCCTCCATTTGCACCTGCTGGAATGGCCTTGGGTCAGCCACAGCTCTGGCACAGGTTGTCCTTGAAAGGGCAGCTGCTGTGAGAGCCTCTCAGCCCCACCCACCTCACAGTGTGTCTGTTGTGGGGAGGAAGGGAAAGGAGATTGTAGGCCGTTCTGAGGCTCTCAGTGAAGGGCAGGATATAAACCAAATCTTCTCCTCCATGGGTCTCTTCTCCATTTAATTTTTATACCAACCCTGTGGGACAGATTAGGATGAGCGTGTGTGACTATCCAAGGTCACCCAAGCAAGCTTCCATGGCAGAGTGGAGATTTGAACCTGGATCCCACAGAACCTAGCTGGACAATCTAAGCATGACACAACACTGGTTTTAAATGTTTTGATGTTTCAGGGAGGAACACTAAAGATGCAAATAAAATCTAAATTGCTTGAGGAGTATTTAATTCTGAAATATAAGGCGATGGTTATCCAGATGGTTTGACCTGACCTGGCCTGTCTCTCTACTTTAGATGCATGTGGATTGATTGTGACCACTCCCTGGAATGGGAAAGGCATACACAATCTGTCTTTATTAAGACTAACCCTGGGAATCTCTAATATCTGGTTCTGAGACTGCATCCTGGTTTGTGACAAGATGCCAAAACTGAATGGCAGACCTGGCCTGCACCTCTGGGGCAGCAATCCTGTGCATGTTCAAACTAATTGGTATTGTATTTTTAAATGGCACTTGAATTATGCATTTCTATTAAAAAGTCACACAGTAATGTATGTTGATAAAAAATAGGAACAGGATCCATGCTCCGTTAAGCACATGTATTGGAAGACTCAAGGCAAAACTACTGATCAAACAGCATAAGACATCTAACAATGCAATAGGACTGGGATTACAAAATTAGAAAATAATGCAAACAGAGACCTGTGTAAGACATGACATACTATAAACAGTGCAACAATGCAGGAGTCTAGTAGCACCTTTAAGACCAACCAAGTTTTATTCAGAATGTAAGCTTTCCTATGCAGGCACACTTCATCAGACAATGGAATGGGGTACAGTCTGATGAAGTGTGCCTGCATAGGAAAGCTTACATTCTGAATAAAACTTGGTTGGTCTTAGAGGTACTACTAGACTCCTACATTGTTCTATTGCTTCAGACCAACACGGATGCCCATTTGAATCTATAAACAATGCAGAAAGACAATCACTAAGGTAAAGTGTTACTACTTTACCTTTGTAATCCACTTTCTGCATTGTTTAGACTAGAGGACAGTTAGAAGCTAGAGGACACATATAAGAGTAAAGAGAGTTTTAGGTATTTAGCTGTGTTGGTCAGTCTGCAGTAGAAGAGCAAGATTTGAATCCTTAAAGACCAGCAAGATTTCCAGAGTGTAAATCAAAGCTCCCTTTGTCAGATACCTTTGCCAGACACGATGAATGCTGCGCCAGACTACAATCTTCCCTGAGAACAATCTCCCGTGCGCATTGCAAAAGATCTGGCAGAGAAAAATGAGGGGGCGTCAACAAAATCGCGGCTGCGCAGCCGCTCGCAACTAGATTGGGAGGGCTGTGGGTTAATTCCACTCAGTCACCGGGTCGTCGGCTGAGCGGACAGCTGCTCTCGCATGTGCGCTCATCCCGTTCTGTGGCTCCCTTTTCCCCCTTCCCTTCTCTGATTTTACCTCAGAGGCGGCAGCAGCGCAGCGGCTTCGCCCGCTCCGCTCCCCTCTGAAGTAAAATGAGAGATGGGGAGGGTGGAGGCAGGCCAGGAGCGTGGCGAGTCCTGAGAAGGGGCCCATTCGCACAAGCACCACATTTGCATGCAAGGGGAAGTGGTTTCCTGCTGGGGTGGGGTTGGGGGCAGGGGAAAGAACATCCACAGCGTTGCTTGCTGGGAGCTCCAAGCTGCTTCCCGCTCGCTCTTGCAGCCTGAGTCCTGGCCGGGCCTGCCCCCGCCCCTTCTTATAGACGACCTCCTCACCTCAGGTCAGGACTGGAACAGGCCGCCGCCGCTGCGCGCTGCTGCCCGCTCTTGCTGAGTCCTGGCCTGCCCCCTCCCCTTCTCTGATTGACCTCAGAGGGGAGGGGAGCGGAGCAGGCCAACGCTCTGCGCCGCTGCTGCCTCTTCTTAACTTGCTGCTGCTCCGAAGGCCCCGGACTCGCGGCCGTTCCCCCCCTTCCCCCCCTCCCGCTTCCGTTTTTTGGGACAGCGGGGGAGAAGGGTGCAATCCCGGGGGTCCCCCGCCAGGGCGGGAGGGTTGGGATGCCTACAGTCAATACATACATAAAGCCAGGTACCAGAGACATAAGCTTTATAAAGCACACAGGCAAACTCAATTAGAAGTAGAAGAAATTGGATTTATATCGTGCCCTCCTCTCCAAATCTCAGAGCGGCTCACAAATCTCCTTTACCTTCCTCCCCCTCAGGAGACACCCTGTGAGGTGGGTAGGGCTGAGAGGGCTCTCACAGCAGCTGCTCTTTCAAGGACAGCTCTGTGAAAACTATGGCTGACCCAAGGCCATTCCAGCAGTTGCAAGTGGAGGAGTGGGGAATCAAACCCGGTTCTCCCAGATAAGAGTCCATGCACTTAACCACTACACCAAACTTGGTAATATTCATTTTTACTGAAAAGACAGACATACTCGTACAGTATTTTCTTTATTTACAAGTCTTTGACAAATGGCACCTCGTACTCTGAATTATTGCATCAGACTCTGGAGTCAAGATCTGTGCTGCAGCAATCCTGAGTATTGTGTTCAGGCGTGGATATAGTTCTGATTCACTGACATTCATCACAGAAAAGAGCTTTTCACCGATGTACCGTGTCCCAAACAGGCAGAATGTTAGAAGCAAAAGACTCAAGTTAGAGGTAATTTGGACCCCAGAACTGGAGAAATGGGTCATCCTCTTATTCTACAGAGCGATGGCCCTTCCTTAGCGGAGGTTTCCCCCTTTTCTGATTGGTAAAAGAAACACTTCACTGTGGACTAGCAGGTGCTTAGAGGAGGGAAGGGTGATGTCCCTTTAAGGAAGGCTTTCTAGAATGTTCCTTACTTCTTCTGTTGCCTGTTTCTAAACTAGCGCAGATATTTTTCGAGACTCAAGTAGATAGACACTCACGCCCTCTTAGTCTGCTCAATGAATCCTAGTATCCCAGAATTGGATGGGGCCAAAGAGTCCATCTAGTCTACTCCCCCACTCAATGCAGGATCTGCCTAGAGCGGGGGGGGGGGCAAACTGTGGCTCCCAAGTCTTTCCTCCCCCCACATCCCCCCTGCTTTGAATGTAGAGGTTTTTTGTTCCCCCCCTTCTATTAGTCGTGTAGGCCAAGCGCACACTGGGTGCTCCAACCTGGAGGCTGACTGGGAGTTCTTTCATTGGAGGGGTGGAGGGAGGAGAGGGGCCGACAACACCACAGCCTGCATGGGTGGGAGGTGTTAAATTGGTACACCTGGTCCCTGGTTCCCCAATGCAGCCTATTGGAAGACCTGGCCTCCTGTTTCCCATGGAAGTCAATCAGTAAACCTGGACTTTGCTTCCAGAAGATGACCTATTGGTGCACCTGGTCTCTGTTCCTCACAGAAGTCAAATGGTAGACCTGGCCTCTGGTTCCCCAGTGCAGCCTATCGGTGGACCTGGCCTTCTGTTTCCCATTGAACTCCATTGGCACACCTGGCCTCTGGGTCCCCAATGCAGCCCATTGCTAGACCTGCCCTCTCTGTTCCCATTCAACTCAATTGGGAGACCTGGCCTCTGCTTCCCCACTGCAGCGCATTGCTACACCATGCCTCTTTTCTCTCCATTCAACTCAAATACAAACTGCAATGGCCTTGGCTCAGCACTAGCTCTCGCAGGAGTTGTCCTTGAAAGGGCAGCTACTGTGAGACTCCTCTCAGCCCCACCCACCTCACAGGGTGTCTGTTGTGGGGGGAGAAGATACAGAAGACTGAAGCCACTCTGTGTCTCTGATTCAGAGAAAAGGGTGGGGTAGAAATCTGCAGTCTTCTTCCCCCTCCCCACACGCAATGATCTTTTTCATTTACAGACCAAATTACGGCTCTTCACTCCCCCCTCCCCCTGGACTAAAATTACAAGCCACAGAACTCGTTTCATACTTCAGTTTTCTCCCTTGCACTTAAAGGCACTGTATTCCCTCCCCCCCCACCAACGCAAGTTACACAGCAGAGCAAAACTGATGCCTGTTGGGAGTTGCCAGCCTCCAGGTGGGCAGTGAAAGGAACAAATACTGTTAAGTGCTGGCTAACAATGTTTAATAAAACCATTTTAAAACCTTTGTAAATTATCTTTTTATACTTCATATTACATCAGATCCCTTTTTGTTGATTATCTTGATTAGCCTCCCGGTGGTGCCTGGAGATCTCCCAGGATTATACTTGATCATCATTAGAATTGATTTTGGGCTGTGTCAACAAAAGTATAGTCTCCAGCTCTTTCTCTCTTGTGCAATTCAAAAACCTCCCCCCCCCCCCCCGTTGCTCGGCCTCTCTTCAAAAACGGCTCTGTGCCTTTAACCCTTGCAGGGCTGGAGCAAAGCAGCAGACAATTGCACCTTGAAGATCTACCTTGCAGGGCTGCACACAGAAGAAGAACCCCCCCCCCGCCAGATTTCTACTCCCAGACCTAGTCAGATTGGTTGGACTACAGCCAGCGATGCCCTCTGCGGCTCAGTGAGACGACTCAGGAGTAAGAGGAAGCGTCAGATCCATCACTTTCTCCCTCCCCCCCCCCAAGTTGCGAAGAGGGTCTAAAAATCTTGGTTGCCAAATGAAATGTAAATCCAGATCGCATTTTCTCCAGGGGAGCTGATTTCTACCAGCTGGAGATCAGTTGTAAAAGCGGGAGATCCCCAGGCCCCACCTGGAGGCTGGCAACCCTACATACCACGTCAATTTTGGTAATAATACTGGAATGTCTAATATATTTACAAACTACTAAAAGATCATTAAAATTTTAGACGTATTGTCTATAGTTAAAGGGGGCCCACTTCATCACGGGCCCACTTTCCATCGGGCAAGCAGACACCCTGGCCAGACCCCCACTGCCCCCCCCACACTGAGGATGTACTAAAACTAGGAACAGGGATTGCCAATAGAGAACGCACGCTTGCCCACAGGGAGTCATGGAATTTAGGCTTACCCTACGGACAGTGATTGCCCACAGTCTACACATGCTTGCCAACAGAGAATCCCTGACTGCCCATAGAGAGTAATGGAGCCCACACTGTCCCTTAGAAAATAATGGAGACCATGGTTTCCCATGGAGAATTAGGCTTACCCTACGGACAGTGGTTATGTAGCAGTAGAATAACGAGGCCGCACACTTACTAATTGAAAACGAGGTATTTTACTATTTGGCACCAATAGCAAGGTTCATTTGAGCATCTAGGCTCCCAAAAATAATGAACCCCCACACCCTTCTCAAACCATCCGTTTTAAGCAAAAAGCAAGCCTGCAGGCTGGCCCTCACAGTTATCAGATTCAACCTCCCCCCTCCCCTTTCTCCCTGGTAGTTTCCAGTGTGTCTGCTTATCTATTCAGCAAGGAGTTTTCTTAGAAACTTGTCTGCTCTCAATACACATTTGTGACTCACACCCATTGAAGGCCTGTCTGGTTTCTTATCACATTGCAGCTTCTTCAGCATTACATCAGACACCCTTTTTGCTTTTTAAAGACAAGAGCATATTTTCATTTATTATTTTATAGGGTTATTAATTAATTATTCAGGGGTCTCCCCTTCATTCCCCCCTTTCAAACTCTGACAGCTTATTTAAGTCTGAAAGAGTATGACTATTATTACATAAATTAATGAAATATTGTTTCCTTTCCTCTGGAGACATGTACAAGATGCTGGCATTTTTTTCATAGGGAGTAAGTGCTTTTACAGCTTATTAATACTGTACCTTATAGCAGGAATTAAACATGGCAATAACACTAAGCCTCCTAAGGAAATGCCAATTAAGAATAAAATCCGCTTCCAATCTCCCATAATTTGTCCAAACCGTGATGCATCCAAATTTTTTCATGTTTGAACTGGTACATGAGCAATTTTTCGAATTTCAGAAGCTATATTCTGTACAGCCTCTCCATTATTATCTATATTAAGACAGCAATTTGAGAGATTAAATTTCCCACAGACACCACCTTCTTCAGCCAGCAAACAATCCAGAGCCAAACGGTTCTGATATATGGCTGCACGCATCTGGGTCTGCTGTCTTGCCAACAGTTCTAAAGCCAGGGCTGTTTGATTCGTAATGATTTCTACCACAGCTTGCAATCTAATAATACGGTTAAGCATATACACAGGTGTTCTGTATCCCCAAGACCCATCTTGGGCCCAAGTAGCTGGGCCATAGTATTCAATGATCCGCTGTGGGGGCCATTCATCTCCCCACTGCTTCCCTCCGATGTCCAAGGAACGTTTTGATCTAACATAATCATCAAACACTGGGGTCCCCAAAGCAGAACCAGCATTTAATGGCAAAAGAAAGAAGCTGGGACGTATTGTTCCAGTAATGCACATCTCATGCCATCTCCTGGGCGGGAGTGTATAAGCCCTTTTACCACAAATCCAGTATAACCCTTCAGGAGCCAACCATTGCTCAGAGGAATTTATTTATAATGCTAACATTTTCCCATGGCTTAAAATCCTCTAGGACAGCGCCCTTTGCTTCTACCCATTTCGGTTTTTCCTTAGTAGAGTTAACTAACAGAGTTCGGTGGCACAAAGTGTGCCCAACGTGCTTTCCATTTGTCCACAGAACAGCCCGAGAAATACATAATTCTCCATTCACCACAGTCTGCAATTCCCAGACCTTTCTCTCTGCTGGCATTGACTCTGATTTAGTTTTATTCCATTGGACTAGGTCAGAAGGCAAGATCTCAATGCCAATCCAAAGCCATCTTTCACTCATTAGTGGACCTCCGCACACCCAACAGTTTGAAATATTTAGGGAGGTGGCTATTTGCTCAGCTAAATCTATAAAAAGATTACTCCCAAGTTCTGGAAAGACAAATTTCTCATCCTGAGCATCTTAAACACAGTCTTATACAAAATTTTCTTACTCTCCTGGACAAGTAGCTTAGGCATAGGGTTGTGCTTTTTAACCTGGTTTGACTTTAAATCAACTGGCCAGCATACCCACTGTGACGTTGCGCAGCGGAAACTTCCTCTAAAGGTTATTGTTCTGCTTGATCCAGGATATTCTATTTTTGCTTGATAATAAGACACTCCACATTCTACACAAACTATCTGAGTGTTAGGTTCTATGCAGACTCCATGCACTCCCCTAGATTGAACACGCAACATACATTTAGAATCCTTTCCTTCCCAGCATCTAGTACATCTCACTGCTTGAATACAGCACATTAGCATACTGGCAAAGATATAGCCAGAAAGCGCAACAATAAGAGCTTTTGAAGCATGCATAATTCTTTAAATCCTACAGCAAATGCTTCAAAGAGCCGCAGTAGATCTAGATGATGGTGTCTACATCTGCTATCGCACCGATGGCAGCCTGTTCAACCTGAGGCGACTAAAGGCCCACTCCAAGACAATGGAAAAACTCATCCGAGAGCTACTGTTTGCTGATGATGCCGCACTCATCTCCCACTGGGTATCAGCTCTGCAGCATATGACGTCCTGCTTTGCAGAGGCTGCCAAGCTATTCGGCCTAGAAGTTAGTCTGAAGAAGACAGAAGTTCTCCACCAGCCTGCACCCCAGGAAGATGATCACCCTCCCTGCATCACTGTGGGTGAATCAGTTCTGAAGACAGTCCAGCAGTTCAACTACCTGGGGTGCATCATCTCCTCAGATGCCAAGATCGACAAGGAGATTGACAACAGGCTGGCAAAGGCAAACCGTGCATTTGGCCGACTGCACAAAAGAGTGTGGAGCAACAAGCATCTGAAAAAAGGCACAAAGATCAATGTTTACAAAGCGGTTGTGATGACAACCCTCATCTACGGCTCCGAATCGTGGGTTTTATACCATCATCACCTGCGACTCCTTGAGTGCTTTCATCAGCGCTGCCTTCGCACCATCCTCAACATCCACTGGACTTTGTGACCAACACTGAAGTCCTCAAGCGGGCAGAGGTTACAAGCATTGAGGCACTGCTGTTGAAGACGCAGCTGCACTGGGCAGGACATATTTCTAGGATGAAAAACCACCGCCTTCCCAAGATTGCCCTGTATGGCGAACTCTCCACCGGCCATCGAAATAGAGGGGCACCAAAGAAGAGGTACAAGGACTCCTTGAAGAAATCCCTTGGCACCTGTCGCATCAACCATCACCAGTGGTCTGACCTAGCCTCAGATCGCAAAGCATGGAGGCACACCATCCACCAGGCTGTCTCTTCCTTTGAGAACGCACGCATAGCTGGTCTTGAGGACAAAAGAAGATTGAGGAAGAATCGCACTGCTACAGCACCAACCCCAAATCAGACTTTTCCCTGCAGCCACTGTGGCCGGACTTGCCTGTCCCGCATGGGTCTTGTCAGCCACCAGCGAGCCTGCAGCAGACGGGGACTACTGCACCCTTCTTAAATCTTCGTTCGCGAAGCCAAGCCGAGAGAGAGAGAGAGAGAGAGAGAGAGACAGCAAATGCTTATAGCAAAATAGCACTATTGTAATAATATATTCAATACAGACAAATAAGTAATTCAAGAAATTCAGCAAACTAATACAAAGGAATATCTAGCTCTGTATGACTCCAGAAGACTTCCTCAGGCTTCAGCCATTCGTAGACCAGCCAGCTTTCAGGTGTGGCTGGAGCAGGGCTTCTTGACTTTTAACAGTCTTCACTGAGTGGCATAAGGCCGGGTAGGGTCTTTATAAAGTTTCAAAGTTAATGGTTTCCCTGGAACTGGCTGAGCTTTACAGTAATCTGCAGCTCGCTTTAAATGTGTCCAATGGATCCACGCTGCTACGCCTTGTACCTTGACAGCTGTAGGGAAACTTAAAAGGACAGTGAATGGGTCCTTCTACTTAGGCTGTAAGGTCGTTGCCCTCCAGCTTTTTACCCACACATTATCCCCCGGCTGGTAAGCATGTACAGGAGAATAAATTTGATATGGCAAGGTTTCAAACACATACTTATTCACCTCCTTTACAGCTTTGCCCAAGGCTTGCAATTCCTCAGAAGTTATAAGGCTTCCCAACTGTGAAAGGTCACCTCGAATTCCTTGGACAATGGGGGGGGGGGGGGGGTCTTCCATAAACAATCTCGAAAGGCAACAGACGAAGTCGTTTGCATGGCAAACAGTGCAACGGAAACATGCAATTGGCAACATTGTAGTCCGTGGCAAATGGGTTTCCTGACAGAGTTTAGACAAGGCATTCTTCAAAGTTCTATTAGCCCTTTCAACTTTTGCTGAACTCTGTGGGCCGTAGGCTGCATGCAATTTCCAGGTAATACCAAGCAATGTAGACACACCCTGTACAGTTTTCTCTATAAACGATGGTCCATTATCGCTCCCGATAATTACAGGTAAACCAAATTTAGGCACAATGGGTTTCAATAAGGCTTTTACAACCTCATTGGCTTTCTCAGTACGTGTGAGGTAAGCTTCAATCCATCCAGACATTGTACAAACAAATACAAGCATGTAAAGGTAATGCCCAGCTTTGGGCATCTCAATGAAATCCACAACTACGGTGTTGCTCCCACTGGCTGACTCTCAGGGAGCTGAGTGGGACCCGACCTTGGATTATTCTTTGCACATATAACACATTGTGCAGAGGCTTGTGCTGTCAGTGAACTCACACGATTAATATATGCCCACTGACGCACACAGTGTTCTAGTGCAGTCTTCCCATAATGTGTTCCCTCGTGCAGTTTCTGAATTAATGGCCATGCGACAGCTTCTGGAACATAAATTCTGCCATCGGGGAAAACATACCAGCCATCCCTTCTTTTAGTTACTGCCCCTTGAGTTTGAACCCACTGCTCCTCAGCTAGTTAATACCAAGGACTCCATTCCGTTAAGGAAATTTGAAAAACAGGCTGAATTTCTGTGCTTCCCTGATAAGGCTTTAGTGCTGCCTCCTTAGCTGTTAAATCTGCCTTCCGATTTCCTCGTGCTTCCAGACTTAGGGGCTTCTGATGACCTCTGCAATGGATGACAGCTATGTTCCGGGGTGCTCAGACAGCTTTTAGTAGTTCCAAGATTTCTGTACTATTCTTGATATCCCTGCCATTTGCAGTAATTAAGCCTCTCTCTTTGTATAGGGCTCCATGAGCATGCAGTGTCATAAAAGCATATTTGGAGTCTGTGTAAATGTTTGCTTTAAGTCCTTTTGCTAACTGTAGTGCTCTGATAAGGGCAATTAACTCAGCTTTTTGTGCAGAAGTTGAAATACGCAAAGGTTATGCCACTATCACGGTTTGTAGAGTAACTACTACATATCCTGCTCTGCGTTTTCCATTCTGGATAAAGCTACTCCCATCGGTAAATATTCGATATCAGGATCTGAAAACGGGACATCTTTCAGATCTGGCCGGCTGGAGAATACTTCTTCCATAACCTCTAAGCAATCATGCTCCAGTGCATAATCAGAAATTGGCAGCAAAGAGGCTGGGTTCAGAGCTGACACAGTCACTATTTTCACTCTAGGATTTTCACACATAAGTGCCTGATATCTGACCATACGGGCATTGGCAAACCAGTAGTTCCCTTTGTGCTCCAGAAGGACTTTCACATAGTGGGGAACTCTTACATCAAGTTGACTTCCAAAGGTAAACTTGTCTGCCTCCTTTATGAGTTCTGCAACAGCCGCTACTGAGCGCAAACAGGGGGCCACCCTTTTGCTACAGTGTCTAATTGCTTAGACAAATATGCCACCGGTCTGGGCCAGGATCCCAGCAATTGAGTTAAAACGCATGCAGCTATTCCTTCTCGCTCATGCACATACACAGTAAAAAGCTTGTCAGTATCAGGTAGTCCCAGAGCTGGGGCTTGCATGAGCTGACGTTTTAAACGTTTAAATCAGATGCAGCCTAGTGGGATACCTGGCCTCCTGTTTCCCATAGAAGTCAATTAGTAAACTTGGCCTCTGGTTTCAGAAGATGGCCTATTAGTAGACCTGGCCTCTATTTCCTATTGAACTCAATTGGGAGACCTGGCCTCTGCTTCCCCACTGCAGCGCATTGCTACACCACGCCTCCTTTCTTTCCATTCAACTCAAAGACAAACTTTGTCACACACAAGCGGCAACAACCTCCTTTCACCTCTTATCGCACAATCTCTCCACGGTTCAGCTCAAAACACCCATGCCGCTTCACTCACCAGGCCTGTTCCAAGCTACACCAGAGGCCGCTGAGCAGACACTCAGCCCACACTGCCCTTTGGCCCACTCCCCCTCCCTTCTCAAGAGTCACCAGCGTCACTAGGAGCCCCCCCCCCCGGTTTTCCCCTGGAGCAAAACTGCTCCACAGCCTGCTCACAGCTTGCACTTGTGTGGGCTTGCTAATTCATGGCAAACCTTGTGGGTAGGATGATACACCCTTCTAGACAGCAAAGCTGCATTCTTCTTCTTCTTTAATGCCCTTTGTATATCTGCATCTCTTGGGACGTGTCAGAAGAGGAGATCAGAGAGAGACACATCATTTCCAAAGCTCTCGCCAAGGTAACTTAGAGTTTGACCTTTTGTGCGGGATGTCATCTCATGTCCTGGGATGTCACTTCCAGCTCAAAAACTCAGCTGGTGGCACTTCCTGAGCTCCACCCCTTACCATGATGTCACAGGGTGCACCAAAACCCCACCCCATCCTGTGATGTCACTCAGACCACTCCCACAGACCTGCCTCTTCTGCATCTGACATTTCGTCTCTGCGGCTCATTCCCAAAAATCATCAGAGACCTCATTGCTTTTGCTAAACTAAACACAGTGCTGCTTTGTATCCCATTGAACTCAATTTTGTGAAAGATTGAATCATAGAATCATAGAGTTGGAAGGGAACTCCAGGGTTATCTAGTCCAACCCCCTGCACAAGGCAGGAAACTCACAAATGCCGTTCCCTAAATTCACACTGGACCGCCTCTCATATGAACTGTAGTGTATTGGCATAAAGATACACAGAACAACGCCATTACTCGTTGACGAGGCTGAACGCGCCCATGCGCAGAGGCGACTGGGCTGTCCCAGGCGCTCCAGCGCAGGGCGCGAAAACCCCCGCCAATCACCAGCTGTGGCGGGAAGTTTAACCAGCATAGATTGGGCTGACCAATCCAGAAGGTTGTACCGGGAACTGTATATAAGCGGGACCCGGCCGCGTATTACCTGTTTTGTAACGTGCCTCCATTAAAGCATGTTGCCCTACCAACGTCTCCTGTTCCAGTACGTTACATGAACCCTCACAGCATCCTCTTTAGCAAAAGCAATGAAATATGTAATGATTTTTCAGTTGAAATATGTTGAATTTACCGGCAATTGGAATCTAAGGATCCATTCAGTGGAGCAACACAGCTCTTTTGGAGCCAGTACAGCAGAGAGATTGTGAACTTTGAAAAGACATCGAATTAACCTCTCATAAAGAACTTTGGTTTGAAATGGACTATATATAGTATATTTTATCCACTGAGGAGGGAGAGAGACAGAGAGAACTCATACGATACTCAGAGGCATGATGAAGATTTCCATCTGTCTGCTTTATGTGTTTGGGTGATTTCCCCATTTTTTTGTGGGAAAAACATTAGAACGTTTGTCCAATCTTATAGTGCAGCAAAATTCTCACAGGGGGTTTGACAGGAGGTCAGAAGCAAGTTTGGGGGGGGGGAGTTCTTTTGAGTATAAACAATTTTATTAGTAACTTATGGTAGCAAAACTATGTCTACAATTTATAAAAGCTTAAAATAAAAGAAAAACCTTTCTACCCCATATCTTACTTTTCCCCCACCCCTCCCCCCGTTACTTGACCCCCGCCAGTGTTATTTACTTAAAGAAAGCAAATATTAAAGGTACCCTTAACTATTAAAAAAAAACAAAAAAAACCCCAAAATTATATTCTTATTTTAAAAACCTTAATCATTATCAAAGATTGTCCAATGTCCTTTTATTTTCCACTCTTTTTCTACGTATCTTCTGAATTTCTTCCACTCCAACTTAAAAAGTTCCAAATCATAGTCTCTTAGTTTTCTTGTTAATTTGTCCATTTCACTCCATGACATAACTTTTGTAATCCAATCCCATTTCTCTGGTATTTTTTCTTGCTCCCACAGCTGCGCATACAATGTCCTAGCAGCTGAGAGCAAGTACCATATTAAAGTTCTATCTTCTTTTGGAAATTTTTCCAATTGTAATCCCAGCAGAAAAATCTCTGCCACTTTATTGAATTCATATCCCAAAATCTTAGAAATCTCTTGCTGAATCATTTGCCAAAACATTTTAGCCCTTTCACAAGTCCATCACATATGGTAGAAAGAGCCTTCGTGCTTTTTACATTTCCAACACCTATCTGGCATCTTGTTGTTCATCTTTGCTAATTTTTTTGGAGTCATATACCATCTATACTTCATCTTAAAACAATTTTCTTTAATACTATGACATGTTGCGAGTTTCATAGAATTCTTCCACAGATATTCCCAAGATTCCATCTTTATTTCTTTGTTTACATTAATTGCCCATTTTATCATTTGAGATTTCACTACTTCATCTTCTGTAGACCATTGTAAAAGTAATTTGTATACTTTTGAAATTAATTTCTCACTATCTCCAAGCAGAACTCTTTCCATTTCTGTTTGCTCCTTTCTTATTCCTTCGGTTTTAATATCATTCTCCACCAAACTTTTTATTTGTTGCATTTGAAACCAATCATATTTGTAACTCAGTTCTTCTGCAGTTTTCAGTTCTATTTTTCCACTTTGTATTTTTAGTAACTGGTTGTATGATAGCCGTTTTTCTTTGGCTGTTTTAGCCGTTATCTTTATCACTTCAGCTGGCACTATCCACAAAGGTCTCCTCTCATCACCATATTTCTTATACTTTATCCATACGTTTAGTAGGTTACTTCTTATATAATGGTGAGAGAAAAGGCCATCCATCTTCTTTTTTCCGTAATATAAGTATGCATGCCAGCCGAATTTTTTTCCATGGCCTTCCAACACTAAAAGTTTTTTATTTAACAACGTTATCCATTCTTTCATCCATACTAAACAAACTGCTTCATGATACAATTTCAAATCTGGTAATTGGAATCCACTTCTCTCTTTTGCATCTGTCAAGATTTTCATTTTAATCCTTGGTTTCTTCCCGGCCCACACAAATTCTGAAATTTTCCTTCGCCATTTATCAAACTGTTTAGCATCTTTCACAATAGGAATAGTTTGAAACAGATACATTATCCTTGGTAGAATATTCATTTTTATTGCAGCTATTCTGCCCAACAATGACAAATTGAGTTTGTTCCACTTTAGCATATCTTCCTCTATTCTACGCCATAGCTTCTCATAGTTATTCTTGAACAAATCAATATTTTTCATTGTTATCTCTACCCCTAGGTATTTTACCTTAGAGGTAACTTCACAGCTCGTTAGTCTTTGTAATTCTTGTTGTCTATTTACCTGCATATTCTTGCACAAAATTTTTGATTTTTCTTTATTTATATAAAGTCCCGCCAACTCCCCAAACTCTTGTATTCTCATTAATAACAAAGGAGTAACTTGTATGGGATTTTCATTTATAAACATTATATCATCAGCAAATGCTCTGTACTTATAGGTATATCCTTTTATTTGTAACCCTTCTAGATCTTTTTCTTCTTGAATCTGCATCAATAAAATTTCAAGAGTCATTATGAACAACAATGGTGAAAGCGGGCAGCCTTGTCTAGTACCTTTGCTGATTTTCATTTCATCTGTAAGATCTGCATTAACACACAACCTTGCCCTTTGTTCAGAATATATTGCTTTTATCATTCTTATAAAACTTTTTCCAAGCTCCATCTTATCCATCACTGCAAACATAAAGTCCCAGTTTAAATTATCAAATGCTTTCTCTGCATCCGCAAAGAATAATGCTACTTCTTTTTCTGGATGTCTTTCATAATATTCTACAATATTTACAACAGTTCTAATATTGTCTCTTATTTGTCTTTTGGGAAGAAAACCAGCTTGATCTTCCTTTATAAAATTTATCAAATATTGTTTAAGTCGATTTGCCAGAATTCTTGTAAATATTTTATAATCATTATTCAAAAGCGAAATTGGTCTGTAATTTTTCACATTTGTGGCATCCCTGTCTTCTTTAGGTATCAAAGAAATAACGGCTTCTTTCCATGTATTTGGTACATTCCCTTTGGTTCTTATTACATTCATCAGCTTCTGCAATTTTGGTATTAATTCATCCTTAAAAGTTTTAAAGTATTTAGCTGTATATCCGTCTGGCCCAGGAGCTTTGTCATTTTTCATCGCGTTAACTGCTGCTTCAATTTCTATTTTTTCAATTGGATCATTAAAAACTTTTCTCATATTTTCAGTTAGGGGCGCAATTTTTATTTTTTTGTAGATATTCATCTATCTTTTCTCTCTTTACTTCAGTACCTTTAAACAGCTTGGCATAGTACTTAAAAAATTCTCTTTTTATTCCCTCTTGAGTAACTACTTCTCTTCCATCTATCACAATTCTACTAATTATTTTGTTTTCTCTCTTTTTCTTCAATTGCCACACCAAATACTTCCCCGTCTTATTTGCCCCTTCAAACGATTTCTGCTGAAGCCTTTTCAGGTTCCATTCCACTTCTTTGTTTAACAAATGTCTTAATTGAGTTTGTAATATTGAAATTTCCCTTAGAATTTTCTTTTTCCCTGGTCTTTTCCTCAACTCCCCTTCTTTTTTCTTTATTTCATTTTGAATGTCCAATAATTGTTTTTCTTTTTTCCTTTTGTCTTTATTGTTCAGAGTAATCAACAACCCTCTCATTACTGCTTTATAAGCATCCCAGACCATCTGAAAGTCAATATCTTCTTTATCATTCACTTGGAAAAATTCCTTAGTTTCTTTTTCTAGAAATGTCACTGTTTCTTTGCTCTGTAGCAAATCTTCATTCAGTCTCCATCTTCTCAATCTTTTGGACAATTTTGTAATCCACATTATTGGGTTATGATCAGCCCCAATTTTAGGTAGAATTTCTATCTTCCTTGTTATGAGACCTAAGTCTCTAGTTTCCCACAGCATGTCAATTCTAGAAAAAGTCTTATGTCTTGCAGAAAAAAAAGTATAGTCCCGCACTTCAGGATTGAACTTCCTCCATATATCTTCTAAATTTTCTTGTTTAACTAATTCAAAGAAAGACTTTGGCAGTTTCCCTTCTTTCCCATCATTTTTTTTCCCTCCAGATCTATCCAATAAGTTCTCAACTGTTCCATTAAGATCTCCCATTAAGAGTATTTGATCGTAAGTCAACTCATCTAACTGTTGTGTAATGTCTTTAAAAATATATCCTTTGCACCGTTAGGTGCATATAGTCCCAATAACAATGTTTTCCCCCCACTTAATATTATCTCAACTGCTACAAATCTTCCATCTTTATCTTTAAATACTAACTTTGGCTCCAATTCTTGTTTAATATAGAAAATTACTCCCCTTTTCTTCTGTTCAGCTAATGAAAAAAATTCCATTCCCAATTGTTTGTTCCATAGGAATTTATAATCCTTTTGTTTAATGTGTACTTCTTGCAAACAAATTATATTACAATTTTGCTTCTTAATCCAATGAAATGTTGCCCTTCTTTTTTGTGGTGAATTTAGTTCATTAACGTTCCAAGACAGTAATTTGTAATCCATCATGGTGCAAATTCTTTATTTTCTTCAAAAAATCTACTCAACTCCCAGGCATTTGTAATTGTAACTCTCTTCCCCTGAAGAAACTTCCGGGGACTTCCCCCGGACTTCCGGGGAAGGAAAATGCCGAGCTGAGCTGTCTCTCATAACGGGAGCAGGCTGAAACTTTTGTTCGGGGTAGTTGAGGGCAAATTAATGCCTACTGCCTACTTTTCTCAGTGAGAGAAAGGTCCAAGACTTGCACAGAAACTTTGAAAAGAGATTTACCTTGGCTGAAAAGAAGCCCTGGAGGGGGACTTTTTTGAGGCTTTGAGGGGTCTCGTGGAGTTTGCATAGTCAACGTCTGCAAAAGTTCTCAGAGTCATTGATTTGACATAAGCTCGCCAGGATCCTAACATTCTTGGACATTTCTAAACAACTAAAGCTTTGAAAGACCAGTGGAAACTTGGATAAGTGGAGAAAAAGGTACAGAAGTTTTCTTTTCATTCCGGAGCTATTTATAGCTTAAAGGGACAGATTAAAAGGTGGGGAAAAGAAAAAATAGAAAGCTTGCAAGAAGAAGAAGGAAGGGGTGAAGTTTGGATTATTTAAATATAAAGGACAGTGCTAAAAAGTGAAAAGGAATCATTGTTTAGTCTACTTGCGGTTTTGAAAAAAAAAGCAGCCACGTCGCACTGGAGTATATTGGAACAGACCTGCAGCACTTCTGAGCAAGACAGGAAGTACGTCAAGTATCGTGCGATCTCCATGAGAGTTGATGGTGACAGAGGCAGGAAACAGTAACGAAAAAAGCCTACTCTATACCATAGAGAAACATCGGCAGCCATTGCTGGGAGGTCAAATCCAAAACATTGTTTTTAAAAGTATTTGGGACTTTAAAAATTGACAGAACTAACTGGGAAAAGGGTAAGAAGACAGGATCTATTGGCTATATTATTTGTGGGCTCCTAGGGTGATTTTAAAAGGAATTTTTTTTTTTGAAGAAGGAGTAAAAATTGCGGCCGCCATTTTGGAAATTTTAAAGAGTTCTTTGATAAATATCTTGACTTTGGGGGCTCAGAAACCAGCAAAATTGGGCTTGCGGGAAAGGGCAAGTCCTACTCTATTGAACCTGACTGTCAGATTCCAAATTGGTGAGGACAAAAATTTCATCATTTTGTAAAGGGGAAGAAATCTTTAAAAATTTATATCTGGGCCAAGAAGCTCAGAAGAAGATAGAATAAAGTTTAATTAAAAGAGTAAATTTAGATCTTTTGAATTTGGTAGTTAAACTTGTGATTTGTGAGACTGAAATTTTTGGTATTTTTTTTTTTCATTCCTTCTATCCCTTTGGGGTTTTTTTGCCTAAATGTCTGAACCCAAGCAGACCCGACAAAGGGCTCTTTCATTAGAGAAAATGCAGGATCAAATGGATGCCATGGAAGCCAGAATAATAAAAGGAGTTAAGAGAATGATAGATGATTTAAAGGAAGAAATTATTACAGAGATCAAAAAAAAAAAGTGGACGATCTCAAAATAAAAACTGAGGAAACAGATAAGAAAGTGCAAGGGATGGAAGAGAAAGTTAAAGTACATGATACCACCTTGTTGAAAATTCAAGAAAAAGTGACAATCCAATTGCAAATTAATGGAAACTCAGATACGTCTGAGAGGAGTACCTGAAGCAGAGAATGGTGATTTGAAAGGATATATAATAAAAATAATTGCAGAATTTTTAGATGAAGTCCCTGATGAGACCAAAAACGTGTATGATCACATGTGTAGAGTTAATTCACTTTTTGCTAAGAAAAACAATTTACCAAGAGATGTGGTTATAAGATATAGGACAAAGGAAATGGTAGGAAGGATCATGAACAAAAATTTTGAAAAGTCACTGATAGTAGGAGGCAGTAAAGTGAGAATCATGAAGGAGCTGCCAAGACAAGTGATAAACGACAGGAGAACTTACAAAAAGTTGACAGAAAAACTGAAAGACAATGGCACAAGGTTCAGATGGATAATACCCGAAGGTTTGAGGGGGGGGGGGAGTTCTTAGATGCCTTTGAAGACTGGAATTCACCCTGAATCTCTTTCCACACTCTAAGCATTCAAAAGGTTTCTCCAATGTGTGGGTTCTTCGATGCTGCTGAAAACCGCCACAATGACTGAATCTCTTTCCACACTCTGAGCATTCAAATGGTTACCCTCCTGTCTGCATTCTTCAGTGCAGTTGAAGGCTGGAACTCACATAGAATCTCTTTCCACACTCTAAGCTTTAAAAGATTTTTTCCTAGTGTGGATTCTCTGATGCTTTTTAAGATTGGAACTCACACTGAATCTCCTTCCACACTCTGAGCATTCAAAAGGTTTCTCCCCTGTGTGGGTTCTTTGATGATACTGAAGACTGCCACTCCGACTGAATGTCTTTCCGCACTCTGAGCATTCAAAAGGTTTCTCCCCTGTGTGGGTTCTCTTATGCTTTTGAAGAGTGCCATTTGCACTGAATCTCTTTTCACACTCTGAGCATTCAAAAGGTTTCTCCCCTGTATGGTTTCTCTGATGGTGTAGAAGATGGCGACTCTGACTGAATCTCTTTCCACACTCTAAGCATTCAAAAGGTTTCTCCCCTGTGTGGGTTCTCTGATGCTGTTGAAGATTTCCACTCTGAGTGAATCTCTTTCCACACTTTGAACATTCAAACGGTTTCTCTCCTGTGTGGATTCTTAAATGCTTTTGAAGGTTGACACTCCGACTGAATCTCTTTCCACACTCTGCACATTCAAAAGGTTTCTCCCCTGTGTGAGTTCTTTGATGATACTGAAGACTGCCACTCTGACTGAATCTCTTTCCACACTCTGAGCATTCAAAAGGTTTCTCCCCTGTGTGGGTTCGCTGATGCCGTTGAAGATGGCCATTGCTACTGAATCTCTTCCCACACTCTGAGCATTCAAAAGGTTTCTCCCCTGTGTGAGTTCTTAGATGCTTTTGAAGACTGCCACTCTGACTGAATCTCTTTCCACACTCTGAGCATTCAAAAGTTTTTTCCACTGTGTGGATTTTTTTATGCTTTTGAAGATAGCCACTCTGGCTGAATCTCTTTCTAGACTCTGAGCATTCAAACGGTTTTTCTCCTGTGTGGGTTCTCTTATGCTGTTGAAGATTACCACTGTCACTAAATCTCTTTCCCCACTCAGAGCATTCAAATGTTTTCTCTCCTGTGTGAGTTCTTTGATGCTGTAGAAGATCGCCATTTGCACTAAATCTCTTTCCAAAATCTGAGCATTCAAATGGTTTCTCTCCTGTGTGGGTTCTTTTATGATACTGAAGACTGCCACTCTGACTGAATATCTTTCCACAATCTGAGCATTCAAATGGTTTCTCTTCTGTGTGGGTTCTCTGATGCTGTTGAAGATTTCCACTCTGACTGAATCTCTTTCCATGCTCGGAATATTCAAAATGTTTTTCCCCTGTGTGAGTTCTCTCATGCTGTTGAAGATTACCACTGTCACTAAATCTCTTTCCACACTCTGAGCATTCAAAAGGTTTGTCCCCTGTGTGGGTTCGTGGCTTTTGTAGACTGGAATTCATACTGAGCTTCTTTCCACACTCTGAGAATTCAACATGCTTCTGTGCTGTGTGTATTCTTTGGTGTACCAAAAGCTGTATTCTGTATCTAAAGTACTTTCCACAATAATGGCATTTACATGCCTTCATTATACTGTGGTTCGGGAAACATGCATTTCCCTTGCTTCGACCGGAGAATGTCATTCCATTCTTGGAACACATGAATGGCTTCACTCCTGAAAGAGTCCGTTGGTGACGGCTGGAGACTGGGTTTTCATGGAAGCTGCTTCCTTGGCAAGGAATGGTCTTAACTCCCCATTTTGCTGTACAATTTCCTTCCTGCCTCTGTGGTTCATCGCTGTTCTCGAAGTTTCCTTCAGCTTGTTCAGTCTTGGCTTTTTCCAGTGGGAACCCATGAAATTCCCCAACTGGCTCTTCAACATCTCCTGCTGGAATAAAAAGGGAAGTCAAATCACAGCTCACACAAGGAGCCAAGGCACCTACCACAAACTCCTAACTCATGACAATGCAATTTTGACTCCTGAACTGCTGGTCACAACCTTTCCCTGCCCACCCCTCCTGTAGAGCTTTTCCTACATTCTGACTATCCCTCCCCTCCCCAAAACTCTCTAAATGTACGTGAAGGGAAAAGGTGCCAAAGATATTTTCCTCTGTGCTTCCCATTTGCCTTGCCATGAAGGTCCTTGGAATTGCAGTTTGATGTAGTGGTTAAATGTGCGGACTCTCACCTGGGAGAATCGGGTTTGATTCCCCACTCCACCACTTGCAGCTGCTGGAATGGCCTTGGGTCAGTCGTAGCTCTTGTAGGAGTTGTCCTTGAAAAGGTAGCTTCTGGGAGAGCTCTCTCAGCTCCACCCACCTCACAGGGTGTCTGTTGTGGGGGGGGAGCTAAAGGAGATTGTGACTGCTCTGAGTCAGAGTATAGGGCGGGATATAAATCCATTATCATCTTCTTCTTTGATAATTATATTAAAAAAGTGATCGTAACTTCTAGTCTTGAGTTTCCTTCTTGGTGTGATGAGAGAGATGAAGAGCTGACCTTCAGACTCCCCTGACGGGGCACTGCTGTGCTAGGGGGAGATGTCAGGATTCCACCAAGCGGACCCCAAAGTTCTAAGGGAACCCCCATAGGAAAGCAAGTTGTTGGGGGACGGAGGGGAGGCCTGCCTGGTAACAGGTAGCTGACCAGAGTAGGAAAAGGTTGACGGGCATCTGATTCATCCAGCAAAGCTGTTCTTAAGTAAATACCTCACCTGGAATATCCAGTATTTAAAGGCAATGGAGCCCCTAAAGGAGCTAAAAGAGCCACAACTGAGCTTACCCCAGGAAGAATTCCCAAGATCTCAAGCTCCAAAAGGCCTCCTCACCCAGAAGGCTTTGTGATTCTACCCAACCAACAGTTCCTTAGAAGTGAAGTTGAAATCTGCCACGGCTGTTCTTTGCCCATCCCCCTGACATAACGATGCAGAATACTCACTGGCAGCCAGTTCCCTCGGGAAGGGAATATTGTGTTGAGATCCTCTTGAGAGACTCTCCAGCCCTTCGTCTGTCTCCACTGCAGCCTCTTGTACATCCCTGCTTTCTTTGGGACAGAGAGAAGAGGAGGAAGAGTGAAACGAGGCCTTTGTCTCCACCTCAGGTCACTACACCCACCCTGCCTCTCCTGCTGGCCACGACATTGACCACAGTGGCCCCTGGACCAGCCCGGTGTGTCGCCTGATCTCAGAGCCCACCCAGCTCCTGGAGTCCTCCAGGGGGGGGGGGAGTACAGGACCAAGCCTCACAAGGACCTATTGCTTTTCCATATTTTGATTCACACATCATCACAATGGCAGCAATTCGCACCTTTGAAAGATCCTTACCCAGAGAGGCCACATTCCCATAGTTCTCCAGCATGACTTCCCTGTAGAGACCTCTTTGGTCTGGATCCAGCAGGGCCCACTCAGCCTCGGTGAAAAACACAGCCACCTCCTCAAAGGAAAAAGGACCCTGAAAGAAAAAGCAGGTTTCCTCATCAGAGACTGTCCCAGTCAAGACTGTACTCTGGACAGGGGCATTCTGGGCTGGTGCAGGATGGAGAGCTTGCCAGGGGGGTAAAGGGAGCAGCCTTCAGAGCCCCTCTCGCTCAGACACATGAGCAGCAACTGCAGGAGCAAAAGGCCCCCTGAGGAAGAGGGGGGAACTCAGGCAGTCCCCTGCTCATCTCCCCTACCTGGACTGCAGGGGCAGCAGCCGTTTCCACTCCTCCACAAAGACTCAGCACCGTCTCTTCACTGCCTGTGAGGGAGAGAATGTTGGAATAAAGGGTGTTAGCAGAGACTTCATATTTTCTTTGCTTGTTCGAATCCTGCTTCATGCACCCCTGTGCCCAAGGCTGTGAAATCCTGCCCTGGGTATACTTTAAAAAATGTGTAACAATTTTGAGTAAACTTGAGGGAGAGGTAAGGAGAAGCCTCAGGGAGGGGTGGGGTATAATCACTGCCAACACATTTCCAGTTTGGTGTTGTGGTTAAGGGCGTGCACTCTTCTGGGAGAACCGGGTTTGATTCCCCACTCCTCCACTTGCTGCTGCAGGAATGGCCTTGGGTCAGCCATAGCTCTGGCAGATTTGTCCTTGAAAGGGCAGCTGCTGTAAGAGCTCTCTCAGCCCCACCCACCTCACAGGGTGTCTGCTGCGGGGGTGGGGGGGAGGAAGGTAAAGGAGATTGTAAGCCCCTCTGAGACTCAGAGCGAGGTATAAATCCAACGTCGTCATCTTCTTCTTCTTCTACACCTGAGATTTAAACTCCAGAGCTCAAAACTGTTACACCACCTCGGTTTGATCAGACCAAAGGCTCAGGAATGCCATTCTCTGGGTGCCTGGGCCTTCCAATGTGCCTTTATGTTTAGGCTTCCGGGTAAAGCGGGGAGTGGGGGGCGGTTGGGAGAAATGAGGTCAAAGATACATCACAATCACATCTGCTCAAAACCCCAAAAATGATCTTAGCACTTCTGAAATCTGAAGGGTAATATTTAGGGGTTTCTTGAGTGTCTGCTGATCCTCCAATGTTATGTCTGAATGTTCAACGAGATGAGGCGTCACATCTACTCCTTGCCCTTCCTCCAAAGCCCCCAGGGGTGAGAGGTCAACTTTTCTCTTTTGAGCTGCCTTGAATCCCTCTAATGGAAGGTATGTGATATAGGAATCCTTTAGTTCACATGAGGAATTCACTGCTTCAGGAAGAGGCGGTGGCTGCAAGCACAGACAGCTTCAAGAGGGGACTGCATAAACGAAGCAGAGGCCCATCAGTGACCATCAGCTACTAGGTGCAAATGGAAGCTTGTGTGGCATGCAAAAGTATTTCCTTTTCCCCCTGTCCTGAACCTTTGTCATGATTGGAGGCCGAGTGCGGCCTAGAGGACAGGGGGAAGCCTGCCTAGGAGTTGCTAGTGGGCCCTATGTCTCCCAGGGATCTCCCAGGATCCCTTCCGTCTCTCTGATTGGGTGGCAGAATTTTGGAGGAAAAACTAGCCCAGAACCAGTGTTCCCTCTAAGCTGAGTTAGTGTGAGCTGGCTCACAGTTTTTTAGCCTCTTGCTCACATATTTTTGTCTCAGCTCAGGAAAAATGGCCCCAGAGCAAACTAATTTATACAGACAACTTCAATGCCAGTAGCTCACGGAGTACAATTTTTGCTCACAAGACTCCGCAGCTTAGAGGGCACTTTGCCCAGAGGGGGAGGGAAAGCATGAAAGGCCTGGCTGGAAAGGACGGTTCTTCTCTCTGCTGAGGCTGGAATGGAGGAGGCTGCAGCTGCAGGGAAATCCCTCATCCAGGGAGGAGGAGTGAATTGGATTGACTTACAGAAGGGGACGCTCCGGATTTTCTTCTTTGTTTTGTACCAACCTTTACTGCTTTTCCCCATTCACTGTTGCACTAAAAGTCTTTACCACCCACCGATTTTTTGAGCACTATAAATAAACTGTTGTTGTTGTTAGGCTGCCTGAGTCCTCACTTCTCCTTGGTCATGGTTAAAAGGTTTTGCTAAGAAGGAAGATTCAGGGGTTGGGGGGGTATTCTGGGCCCCCCAGAAAGACCCTGACCAGAGCGGTGGCAGCCTGTAGAAGGCCTTTCCTGGTCCCCTGCTGAGTCACAACCTTCTATCCGACAGCTTCACAATGGGCCCAGATGTGGGCACAAGGCACCCTTACCGTGTGAGAGGGCCTCTTGGGCACGCTCCTGGGCCTGCGCCTTCTGCTCTTCTTCCAAGGGAGACCCTTCCTCCTCAGAGACCTCCGCTTCCATCTTCACAGATGGTCCCCACATCTGGAACAGCAGGAAGAGAGACAGGGAAGAGCAGGAAGGCGAAAGACCAAGGAAGCATATCACCCCTGCATCAATCAAGATCCTGTGAATTCAGGGGGAGGTATTTGTGAGTTTCTTGCATTGTGCAGAGGGTTGGACTAGATGATCCTGGAGGTCCCTTCCAACTTTATGATTTATAGAGCTCCCTTCCTCTTTTTCCCCCTTCTTGAAGATAGGGACAACATTTGCCCACCTCCAATCTTCCGGCACCTCTCCTGGTCTCCAAGTATTCTCAAAAATAATAGCCAGAGGCTCAGAAATTACATCCGCAAGCTCTTTCAGAATCCTTGGATGCAATTCATCTGGCCCTGAGGACATATTTTCATTTAAAGAAACTAGGTGTTTATGTACTACCCCTATGCTGATCTTAGGTTGGAACTTCATATCCTCCTTATATGTTCTGTTTTTGGCGTGTTGAGGACCGTTTCCCTCAGTAGAGAAGACTGAGGAAAAGTAGGAATTGAGCAGTTCCCCCCTCTATGGAGGGGTAAGAGCAGGTTCTATGATTCTGATTCTATCAACAGAGCTGCTTCAACCACAATGGGAAGAATAAGGCTTCCAGTTCTCTACCAACCCTGGTGAAGTGTCTGGAGAAATTTATTTATCAAATTTATATCCCGCCCTCCCCTAATGGGCTCAGGGTGGCTAACAACAGCAAATTAAACCACATAAAACATGAAAAACAGATTATACAATAAAACGAACCAGTACAATTTACAGTCAGATAACCGAGATGTGCATTTTTAATTCCTCTGAATGTTCTCACTTCAGTTATGACGATTCAGTGGGATTCTCGGTGCTGTGGAGTAACAGCTGCCTCCCTTCAGCCTCTAAAGGCGAGTTTAAATAACTTGGTTTTGCAGGCCCTGCGGAACTGTGCCAGGTCCAGCAGGAACCTGATGTTTTCAAGTAGGGCATTCCACAGGGTGGGGGCTGCCACCGAAAACGCTCTGGGTCTAGTGATGGAGAGTCGAGCTTCTCTTAAGGAGACTTTGAGACCCCGAACATATGGGGAGAGGTGGTCCCGAAGCTGGCCATAGAGGGCTTCAAAGGTGAGGACCAACACCTTGAAGCGAATCTGGAACGCCACAGAAAACCGATGCAATCTTTCCAGCACGGGTTGAATGTGCACCCATACAGGGATGCGTATAAGGTGAAAGGTCACAGCTTGAAAGGACGGCATGAAGCTCCCTCACCTGTTCTGCCTGCCTCTTCTCCTCTGCCTGGCTCAGGAGGAAACCTTCGGCCAGGGCCACCGCCTGGGAACTGGTCTCCGGCCCACATCCTCTGACCCAGCCCTGCATTTCCTGGGGCAGGAGAGTCAGGAACTGCTCCAGGATCACCAGGTCCACGATCTGCTTCTTGGTGTGCCTCTCCGGCTCCAGCCACTGGCTGCAAAGTCCATGGAGCTGGCTGCAAACCTCTCGGGGCCCATCAGACTCATGGTAGCTGAATTGCCGGAAATGCTGGCGATATTCCTCTGAGTTCGCCGTGACCTGATAACAGACCTCTGGCTCAGGGCTGTCCCAGAATCCAACACCACTCCCAGCTAGGGTAGGTTTGCGGCCTTTGCTTTCTCTCTTTCCCGTTCCAGGTTCTTCTGGGTCCTGCTCTTCCATCTCCTTTCCCTTCTCTTGGGTTACTTCCAGCTGTGGGAAAAAATGCTTTTATTCACTTGGCTATGAAGAGGGAGAGCGGAATATATCAAAAAGGCAGAAAGGAACATAAAGAAGAGGGAGCTACATCACCGACCCTGGTCAAGACACACCCAGGACTGCCCTCCTGGATCAGAAGGAAAGTCCTTCTCATGGTTTGCAAATCAGGATTCATGTCATTAACTACCGTAGACATCTCCTAGGGGGGCCCAAAGTCTCCGGGTCCTGATGGCAAACACCCAAGAGTTTCTAAAGGTTGTGAGATAGCGATGTGTTCCCAGTGCCCTTTGTCCCTCCCGGCCTTCTGGATGTGGGCAGCTGATATCTGGGCGCATGGCTCTCCGCAACAGCCTTGTACTGTGACTCAGGGGCATTAGTGGCCTTTCCATCGACACCAATGGTGTCACTAGGCTCTCTGCACCTTGGCAACTGATTTTATTTTATTTTTAAATTCCCTCGCCTCTGCTGAGGAGCCTTGAATACCCCGTAGTAGGCCAACCTGATGCCTGATGGGGGTTGCCAGCCTCAGGTGGGGCAGGTAAACAGCCCAAAGGCATCCGCGAAAAACCAGCCTCTCTAAATTAGAAAAACACTAAGAAGAAATTAATACAAATTTATGCTTACTACAAAAATTTTTTGCTATCAGAATGCTGACCGCAAAGTCTTTCAAAATGCAATTAGGGCCATTTTCTCTGATACATTTTTGAATGTATGTTTAAACTTGTGGTGTGTTATTTCTGCTGGTGAATCTTAATGCTATATCTATGCAGCTTGTAGAAGCCTTGTGTGAAACAGGGCATCATGTACAACCTTGTCGTGTGTTTGTGCCTGGCTGCAGCTTTTTACTACACCGGCTCCGTTTAAAAGGAGTATTTGGAGTGCTGGACTCTGTGCAAAGCGGCTTCATGTCACTTCCTGGACCCACTCTTTCGGAGAAAATGGCATTAATTGCATGTTGAAAGACTCTGGGGTACGGGTGTGGTCAGCATTCTGATAGCAAAAAAAATATTGTACGATGTATAGTAAGCACTCTATGAATTTGTATTAGGTTTCTTCTTAGTGTTTTTCTAATTTATAGAGTCTGGTTTTTCGCAGATGCCTTTGTGCTGTTTACCTGCTCCATTTTCCGTGTTACTCTTTTTGGTTGCCTTAGCCTCCAGGTGGGGCTGGAGATCTCCCAGGATTATAACTGATCATCATTAGAATTGATTTTGGGCTGTGTCAACAGAAGTAGTCTCCAGATCATGTGATAAATGTAAAGTTCTGCATTTAGGTAGGAAAAACCAAATGCATCATTACAGGATGGGAGAGACTTGTTTTGGCAGCAGTATGTGAGAAAAGGATCTAGGGGTCTTTGTGGACCATTCACTGAACATGAGTCAGCAGTGTGCTGCAGTAGCTAAAAAGGCAAATGCAATTTTGGGCTGTATCAACAGAAGAATAGTGTCCAAATCATGTGAAGTGATGAGTTTGCTCTGCTCTGGTTAGACCTCACCTAGGGGATTGTTTTCAGTTTGGGGCAGCAGAGTTTAAGAAGGAGGTAGAGAAGCTGGAAGGGGTCCAGAGGAGGGGTCTGGAGACCAAGTCCTATGAAGAAAGATTGATGGAGCTGGGCATGTTCAGCCTGGAGAGGAGGCTGCTGAGAGGCGATATGATCTGGCAACAATCCTGATTCTGTGAATTCGGGAGATCATGAGAAGGAGGGCAGGAAGGCCTGCATCAGTGCCTTGTTCTTGTGGCCCCTTCTTACACACCCAGGGAAATGCTGAGGGGCACTTTGGGGTAAGTCAGAAATTTTTCTCTAGGCCAAAGTGGCAAGGGATCCTGGAGAGTTTGGGGTTTTTTGCCATCTTCTGCTCATGCAGCAGGGGTCAGCAGGTGTGTGTTGTGGGGGGAGACTGTTGTGAGTTTCTTGCATTGTGCAGGGGGTTGGACTAGATGACCCTGGAGGTCCCTTCCAGCAAATGATTCTGAGTACCGAGATCAATTCAGCCCACAAAACTTGCCTGTTTAGAGGGTCGGCTCTATGGCAGGGGTGGCTGATGATAGCTCTCCAGATGTTTATTGTCTACAACTCCCATCAGCCCCAGCCATTGGCCATGCTGGCTGGGACTGATGGGAGTTGCAGGCAAAAAACATCTGGAGAGGTACCGTTGGCCACCCCTGCTCTGTGGCATTAGACTCCACTGAGCTCCTCCCCTCCCCCCAATTGTCTGGGAATTCCCCATTGCAGACTTGACTACCTGAGAGCAGCAGCTGTTTTGTGCAGAATTGAAATGACCAGTTGCATACGCTGAATTTCCTTGCACTTTAAAGACACTGGTTATTCCTGATCTCCCCCCCCCACCCCCGCCCGCCCCATAGAAATCCCATGCACAAGGTGGAGCACAAGCGATGCGAACAGCCGCTTCCCTCTTTTCTTGCAAGATCTAATCCCTGATTCTCCCCTCCCCTCCCCAAATCCTGCAGGACTTACTTGCAAGGAGACCTACCCTGGCTACAAGGAAGCTTTTCCCTGCTTCTTTTTGCGGATCTGAAGCGCTTCCTTTCTTGTGCAATTCACAAATTTCTCTCCCCCACAAGCGCATTTTTTCCCGCCCCCCCCCTTGCTCGGCCTCTCTTGCAAAAGCGGCTCTGTGCCTTTAACCCTTGCAGCGCTGGAGCAAAGCAGCAGACAAGCGCACCTTGCAGATCTCCCTCGCAGGGCTGGACACAGAGGAAGACTCCGGGCTCCTGCTCCCAGACCCAGCCGGGTTGGTCGGGCTGCAGCCAGCGATGCCCTCTGCGGCTCAGTGGGACGACTCGGGAGTAGGAGGAAGCGTCAGATCCATCACTCCCCCCCCCCCCCCAGTGGCGGACTGGGTCTCAAATCTTGGTTGCCAGGAGACAAAGGGGGCCCAATCACAAGTTTAAGGCTATCGTTTAATTTTTATAAGAAATAAATAAAATTTTCCAAAATACAGAAGTGGAAAAAAGGTACAATTAAAACTTGCGAAATCAATGTATATATATATTCAGTAATTCCAGTGTGCATCTCCTGTACATGTTCTTGGCAGCCTACTGTCGATATGAAATGTGAATCCAGATTGCATTTTCTCCAGGGGAGCTGATCTCTGCCAGCTGGAGATCAGTTGAAAAAGCGGGAGATCCCCGACAAGAGTGCATGCACTTAACCACTACAGCAAACTTGGCAATATTCATTTTTACTGAAAAGACACACATATACAGTATTTTCTTTATTTACAAGTCTTTGACAAATGGCACCTCGTACTCTGAATTATTGCATCAGACTCTGGAGTCAAGATCTGTGCTGCAGCAATCCTGAGTATTGTGTTCAGGCGTGGATATAGTTTTGATTCACTGACCTTCACCACAGAAAAGAGCTTTTCACCGATGTACCCTGTCCCAAAAAGGCAGAATATTAGAAGCAAGAGACTCAAGTTAGAGGTAATTTGGACCCCAGAACTGGAAAAATGGGTCATCCTCTTATTCTACAGAGCAATGGCCCTTCCTTAGCGGAGGTTTCCCCCTTTTCTGATTGATAAAAGAAACACTTCACTGTGGACTAGCAGGTGCTTGGAGGAGGGAAGGGTGATGTCCCTTTAAGAAAGGCTTTCTAGAATATTCCTTACTTCTTCAGTTGCCCGTTTCTAAACTAGCGCAGCTATTTTCCCAGACTGAAGTAGACAGACACCCACGCCCTCCCAGTCTGCTCAATGAATCCTAGAATCCCAGAGTTGGAAGGGGCCAAAGAGGCCATCTAGCCCATCCCACTCCCCACTCAATGCAGGATCTGCCTAGAGAGGGGGGGGGGCAAACTGTGGCTCCAAAGCCTTTCCTCCCCCCACATCCCCCCCTGCTTTGAATGCAGAGGTTTTTGGTTCCCCCCCCCTTCTATTAATTGTGCAGGCCAAGCGCACACTGGGTGCTCCAACCCGGAGGGTGACTGGGAGTTCTTTCATGGGGGGGGGAGGGAGGAGAGGGCCCAACAACAGTGTGCATTGGGTGGGGGTAGCTTTTAAATTGGGAGACCTGGCCTCTGCTTCCCCACTGCCGTGCATTGCTACACCACACCTTCTTTCTTTCCATTCAACTCAAAGACAAACTTTGTCACACACACAAGCGCCAACGACCTCCTTTCACCTCTTCTCACACAATCTCTCCCAGGTTCAGCTCAAAACACCCCTGCCGCTTCACTCACCAGGCCTGTTCCAAGCCACACCAGAGGCCGCTGAGCAGACCCTCAGCCCAGACTGCCCTTTGGCCCACTCCCCCTCCCTTCTCAAGAGTCACCAGCGTTAGTAGGAGCCCCCCCCCCCATTTTCCCCTGGGGCAAAACTGCCCCACAGCCTGCTCACTGCCTGCACTTGTGTGCCCGCTTGCTAATTCATGCCAAAGCTTGCTGGTAGGATGATGCGCCCTTCTAGACAGCAAAGCTGCCTTCTTCTTCTGCTTTAACGCCGTTTCTATTTCTGCATCTCATGGGACGGGTCACAAGAGGACATCAGAGAGAGACACATCATTTCCAAAACTCTCGCATGGTAACTTAGAGTTCCACCTTTTGTGCAGGATGTCACCTCATGTCCTGGGTTGTCACTTCCAGCTCAAAAAGTCAGCTGGTGGCACTTCCTGAGCTCCACCCCTTCCCATGATGTCACATGGTGCACCAAAACCCCGCCCCATCCTGTGATGTCACTCAGACCACTCCCACAGACCTGCCTCTTCTGCATCTGACATTTAGTCTCTGCGGCTCATTCCCAAAATTCATCATAGACCTCATTGCTTTTGCTAAACTAAACACAGTGCTGCTTTGTATCCCATTGAACTCAATTTTGTGAAAGATTGAACCATAGAGTTGTAAGGGACCTCCAGGGTCATCTAGTCCAACCCCCTGCACAAGGCAGGAAACTCACAAATACCGTCCCCTACATTCACACTGGACAGCCTCTCCCCATATGAACCCCCACAGCATCCTCTTTAGCAGAAGCAATGAGATACGGGATGATTTTTCAGTGGAAAGGTGTTGAATTTACTGGCAATTGGAATCTAAAGATCCATTCAGTGGAGCAACACAGCTCTTTTGGAGCCGGTACAGCAGAGAGATTGTGAACATGGAGAAGACAACGAATTAACCCTTCATAAAGAACTTTGGTTTGAAATGGACTATATATAGTATATTTTATCCATTGAGGAGAGAGAGAGGGAGGGAGGGAGAGACAGAAAGGGAGGGAGGGAGGGAGAGCTCATACAATACTCAGAGGCTTTTGTCTCCCACTATGTGGTGCAATATTGGATCGTGATATGAATAGTGAAATTGTATTTTGTGTGGAAAATTGAATATTCAGTCCAGATGGATGGTGGGTATATTTGTACATCACAGACATAGAATTTACATATATTATGTCTAAGGAATTTATTAAAATTACAGTAATTTCATATTATAGACTTGGTGTTCTATGGCATCTTTGGGGGTGCAGGGAATGACAGTCCCTGGAAGTTGCAGAAATATTCCGGGAATGGAATTCCACTCTTGCCGTCCTTGAAGCCAGCCAGGCATCCTTAGGACCAGGGACTCTGAGCAGATGTTGAGCAGCAGAACTCAGAGCCCGGGGGTTCATATGGGGAGAGGCGGTCCTGAAAATTTGCAGGCCCCTGGCCGTAAAGGGTTGATGCTTTCAGCCAGCTTGTCTGTACTGAATGGACATGAGATTGGGTGCCTGAGTGAGTACCCTGACCTGGAAACCAACAAACAAAAGGGGAAATTACACTGGCAAGCCACTGCCTGGGGGGGGGGGGGAGCAATGCCCAGCTATTTCATGATTTCCTAGGCTCAGAGCATTGTATATTTTTAGTTTCTGCTCTGATCCTTGTTTTTTCTTGATGTATTATTTTCAAAGTTGTTTTGCCAAATCTCACTACTCCACCTTTCCATTTTAGGCAGACATCTTTTAATGGTGGAGGGGGGAAGGTTTGGGAGACCCGACATGGGCTGACGGAGCGCAGCTCCTCACACTGGGCCCTGCCCCCACTATCCCCCACACCCTTATTACCTGAATTGCCCTAAAAATAGGAGTTGGGGGAATTTAGCGTGGTGGGCAATCAGGCCACAGCGAGATCTTGAGAACCTATATATACAGAAAGTGTCTGCTTTGGAAATCACCCAATAACGAGGAGATTTGGACTAATAATAAGAGGGGTTTTACTATAAAATACAAGCAAACATACAACGGTATAAAATCATACAATATACATACAGGTCTAAGAAAATAGGGTTGAAATAGACAGGGGTAAACACGAGGGTAGACAAACGGGGTATACAACCTGGTTCAGATGTCCTTACAAGAAGATATGGATGGGCACGGCCATGTGCCACCTCTGGGTACCTGATTGGATGCCCAGCTCAAGCCAATGAGCAGACCTGACTCTGGTCACCTGAATGGATCTCCAGGTAACAATGGGACAGGGGGAGGCTCCAAAGCGGCAGTTTGGGCAAGGCATGGGTGAAGGCATGGGTGGAGGGGATTAAACAAGCTATACAAACTCATCTAAAAGGGACAATAGAGGACCAAATTGGTACCTAAGGTGACATCAGAAGTTCTCCACCAGCCTCCACCCCAGGAAGATTATCACCCTCCCTGCATCACTGTGGGTGAATCAGTTCTGAAGACAGTCCAGCAGTCCAGCAGGGCCAGCAACAGAGAGCTTGGAATGCATGCGCAGACCCATGTCTGAATTCATTGTACTGCGGCTCCAGTTAAAGCAGCAATGAGAGAAGACTGAGGAAGATTTAAGAACTGCGAAACTGAAGAATCCAGGAAATACAGGTCTTTTTGTTCTCTCTCTGAGAAGTTGCACAGAACGATGCCCCCGACTCCACCCAAGCTTCGGGCCTCAGAAAGTGGCTGAAGGCGGGGCCCTGGATTCTGCATTATGAAAGGACTGACTGGGGGAGCTAGGAGAGAGAGGATACGTTCTGTCTGTTTGTTGCATGGATTTACTATTTAGCTTTGCACTAAACGTTTACACACGTGTTGGAGGGAGGGAGGGAGGTGGGAGGAAGGCAGAGAAACCATGAAACCCACATTTGACGAGGGCTCTTTGCTGCTTTTCACCTTCCATCCGGGCACAGCCATGTCTGCTCACCCCTCCTGGGGTTGGCGAGCCCCCGCTGAGTCCAAGGACCACGGATGAGAGGAAGTGGCTGTGGCTGAAGGGGCACAAGAGTTTACAGAGGCCACACTGGCCCCTGGGCTTCTGTTTGGCCGGACTGGAAACAGGTGTGTGAGGATATTTTGGCTCTGGACAACAGCTGCTGCCACATGTCCCTGCTCCGCCCCCTCTGGCCAGGACTCAGCACTACAGCCAGAAGTCATTGATTGAAAAAGAGGAACCAGAGCTTATTAGCACAACTCATTTGCATATCCTAGGGGTGGGCAATGGTAGCTGTCCAGATGTTTTTTGCCTACAACTCCCATCAGCCCCAGCCAGCATGCCATACACCCCTGACATCAACGGAAGGTGTACTAAATTATATCAGCTCAGCATCTACCTTAAAATGCTTCTTGATTTATAATTGTCATAATAAAACCTGACTCCCATCATACTTTTTGCATTACTTTCTCCTATGTGGCCACAGTGGCATGATGAAGATTTCCATCCATCTGCTTTATGTGTTTGGGTGATTTTCCCATTTTTTTGTGGGGAAAAATATTAGAAAGTTTGTCAAATTTTCAGCAAAATTCTCACAGGGGGTTTGAACAGTGGAGCCCAGAAGCAACTTTGGGGGGGGGGGGGATATAAGAAAGAAAGAGCACAATAAAATTTAGAGGTTCCCCAGCTCTGCTCCTGTGAGCTCCTGCCCAAAATGAGGCCTGACTACAATTATCAGCCCCAGCCCTCCCCTCCGCCACCCCGTGCCAACCTATGGGGCCAGAAAATGGAGTCTGCGTGCTGAAGCAGGCTTGTAGCTGCGCTGCCTTCAGTAGCCAAGCCAGCCGCCCGGAGGACAGGGTCTCGGCCAAGGCAGTGGCCTACTTCATAGAATCATAGAGTCGGAAGGGACCTCCAGGGTCATCTAGTACTTGGCCTACTCCTTTGTGCCAGCCCTGGGTGTTGAAGAATGCAGCTGTGACTCAAGATCCTTCCACACTGAGCATTCAAAAGGTTTCACCTGTATGTGGATTCTTAGATACTTTTGTAGACTGGGACTCATGTTGGATCTCTTTTATACTATGTGCATTCCAAATGGATCTCCCCTGTGCGGATTCTTTGATGCTGTTGAAGATTCTAACTCTGAATGAATTTCTTTCCACGCTATTGAGCATTCAAATGCTTTTGAAGACTGTCTTTCAAACTGAATATCTTCCCATACCCTGAACATTCAAAATGTATATCCCCTATATGTGTTCTTAGATGCTGTTAAAGAAGGTCACTACAACTGAATCTCTGAGTATTCAAATGGTTTCTCTCTTGTCTGCATTCTTCAGTGCAGTTGAAGGCTGCAACTCACATAGAATATCTTTCCACACTCCAAGCTTTAAAAAGTTTCTCCCTTAGTGTGGGTTTTTTGATGCCTTTGAAGATTGCCACTGTTACTAAATCTCTTTCCACACTCTAAGCATTCAAAAGGTTTCTCCCCAGTGTGGGTTCTCTGATGCAGCTGAAGACTGGAATTCATACTGAATCTCTTTCCACACTCTGAGCATGCAAAAGGTTTCTCCCCAGTGTGGGTTCTCTGATGCAGCTGAAGACTGGAATTCATACTGAATCTCTTTCCACACTCTGAGCATTCAAAAGGTTTCTCCCCTGTGTGAGTTCTTAGATGTTTTTGAAGATTGGAATTCACACTGAATTTCTTTCCACACTCTGAGCATTCAAAAGGTTTCTCCCCTGTGTGGGTTCTCTGATGCCTCTGAAGACTGCCATTCCTACTGAATCTCTTTCCACACTCTGAGCATTCAAAAGGTTTCTCTCCTGTGTGGGTTCTTAGATGCTTTTGAAGATTGGAATTCACACTGAATCTCTTTCCACACTCTGAGCATTCAAACGGTTTCTCCCCTGTGTGGGTTCTCTGATGATACTGAAGACCATCATTTGCAATGAATCTCTTTCCACACTCTGAGCATTCAAACGGTCTCTCCCCTGTGTGGGTTCTTTGATGATACTGAAGACTGGAATTCACACTAAATCTCTTTCCACACTCTGAGCATTCAAACGGTTTCTCCCCTGTGTGGGTTCTTTGATGATACTGAAGATGGCCATACTGACTGAATGTCTTTCCGCACTCTGAGCATTCAAAAGGTTTCTCCCCTGAGTGGGTTCTTAGATGCTTTTGAAGAATGTAACACTGACTGAATCTCTTTCCACACTCTGAGCATTCAAAAGGTTTCTCCCCTGTGTGGGTTCTCTTATGCTTTTGAAGATAGCCACTGCGGCTGAATCTCTTTCCACACTCTGAGCATTCAAAAGGTTTCTCACCAGTGTGAGTTTTCTGATGCTGCTGAAGAGTGGCACTCAAACTGAATCTCTTTCCACACTCTGAGCATTCAAAAGGTTTCTCCCCTGTGTGGGTTCTCTGATGCTGCTGAAGACTGCGACACTGACTGAATCTCTTTCTGCACACTGAGCATTCAAAAGGTTTCTCCCCTGTGTGTGTTCTTAGATGATTTTGAAGACTGCCACTTACACTGAATCTCTTTCCACACTCTGAGCATTCAAAAGGTTTCTCCCCTGTGTGGGTTCTCTGATGCTGCTGAAGACTGCGACACTGACTGAATCTCTTTCTACACACAGAGCATTCAAAAGGTTTCTCCCCTGTGTGGGTTCTCTTATGCTGTTGAAGATTGCTACTCACACTGAATTTCTTTCCACACTCTAAGCATTTAAAAGGTTTCTCCCCTGTGTGGGTTTTCTTATGCTGTTGAAGACCACCATTTGCACTGAATCTCTTTCCACACTCTGAGCATTCAAATGGTTTCTCCCCTGTGTGGTTTCTTTGATGATACTGAAGATAGCCACACTGACTGAATGACTTTCCGCACACTGAGCATTCAAAAGGTTTCTCCTCTGTGTGGGTTCTTAGATGCTTTTGAAGAGTGTATTTCAGACTGAATCTCTTTCCACACTCTGAGCATTCAAAAGGTTTCTCCCCTGTGTGGGTTCTTTGATGATACTGTAGACTGCTACAGTGACCGAATCTCTTTCCACACTCTGAGCATTCAAAAGGTTTCTCCCCTGTGTGGGTTCTCTGATGCTGCTGAAGATTGCGACACTGACTGAATCTCTTTCCACATTCTGAGCATTCATATGGTTTCTCCCCTGTGTGGGTTCTTTGATGATACTGAAGACTGCTACACTGACTGAATCTCTTTCCACACTCTGAGCATTCATATGGTTTCTCCCCTGTGTGGGTTCTTATATGCTTTTGAAGACTGGAATTCGCACTGAATATCTTTCCACACTCTGAGCATTGAAAAGTCTTCTTCTCCTTGTGGGTTCTTTGGTGCTTTTGTAAACTGGAATTCATATTGAACTTCTTTCTACACTCTGAGAATTCAACGTGTTTCTGTACTGTGTGTATTCTTTGGTGTACTAAAAGCTGTGTTCTGTATCTGAAGTACTTTCCACAATAACGGCATTTATATGCCTTCCTTTGACCGGAGAACGTCATTCCATTCTCTGAACAGATGAACATTTTCATTCCTGAATAAGTCCGTTGGTGACGGCTGCAGACAGGGATTTCATGGAACCTGCTTCCTTGGCGAGGAATGGTCTTAACCCTCCTTTTCAGTGTGCTGTTTCCTTCCTGCCTCTGTGGTTCATCTCTGTTCTCGAAGTTTCTTTCAGCCTGTTCAATCTTGGCTTTTTCCAGTGAGAACCCGTGAAATTCCCCAACTGACTCCTCAACATCTCCTGCTGGAATAAAGAGGGAAGTTGAATCATAACTCATGCAAGGAGCCAAGGCACCTACCGCAAACTCCTAATTCATGACGATGCATTTTTGACTCCTGAACTGTCTGTCTGCCTTTCCTGGCAACCTCCTATTGAGCCTTTTGTACATTCTGACCATCCCTGCCCACCCCTCCCCCCGAAAAAACTCCCTAAATGTACATGAAGGGAAAAGGTGGCAGAGATATTTTCCTCTGTGCTTCCCATTTGCCTTGCCATGAAGGTCCTTTGGCCTGCAGGTTGGCCCTATTTTCCTTGTGTTCCCAATAAAGTAAGTAGACCCTCCAAAAGCCACATAAACACAAGAGGATTTAAAAGGGGACTATATATTTTAAAAAGCTATCATGAAGGTGGAATGCCAGCAGGGGGGTGGTGACTTGCCTGCCTGGTGCGAAGGTAGCGGACATTACGCGTGATGTAGATAGGCTGATAGACGGTGCTGGGGAGGAGCCAGCGGTCGTGGTGCATGTTGGCACCAATGATGTGAGGAAATGCAGTCGTGAGGTTCTGGAGGAAAAATTTAGGCTGCAAGGCAGGAGACTTAAGGCCAGGACCTCCAAGGTAGCCTTCTCAGAAGTGCAGGGCAGGAGAGACAGGCACAAATTATTAGTCTCAATGTGTGGATGAGACGATGGTGTAGGGAGGAAGGGTTTAAGTTTGTTAGGCACTCGGATGCTTTCTGGAACAAGCGGGAGCTGTACAAAAGAGATGGTCTCCACTTGTCCCCAGAAGGAATCAGGCTGCTGGCGCTTAAAATAAAAAAGACTAGTTTTAAAACTAAATCTTGTGGGAAAGCTGACAGGAGATGAAATGTTTCTGGTTCCGGAGGACTCATCTCAAAAAGATGAAGGGTTAGCTATAACTTTTCTACCAGGTAATGGATCAGAGTTGTCCACTGAGATGGTGACAAACAGTATGAAGAAGAAGATGATATTGGATTTATATCCCGCCCTCCACTCCGAAGAGTCTCAGCGTGGCTCACAATCTCTTTTACCTTCCTCTCCCACAACAGACACCCTGTGAGGTGGGTGGGGCTGAGAGGGCTCTCACAGCAGCTGCCCTTTCAAGGATAACCTCTGCCAGAGCTATGGCTGACCCAAGGCCATGCTAGCAGGTGCAAGGGAGGGACGGTGGCTCAGTGGCAGAGCATCTGCTTGGCAAGCAGAAGGTCTCAGGTTCAATCCCCGGCATCTCCAACTAAAAAGGGCCCAGGCAAATAGGTGTGAAAAACCTCAGCTGAGACCCTGGAGAGCTACTGCCAGTCTGAGAAGACAATACTGACTTGATGGACAAGGGTCTTATTCAGTATAAGGCAATTTCATATGTTCATAAGGGGAGGAGTGGGGACTCAAACCCATTTCTCCCAGATAAGAGTCCGCACACTTAACCACTATACAAAACTGGCTCTCCAAAGAGGCCTGTCTGCCAAAGTCTCAAGGCAGCAGGAAGAAGACTGTGGGCCTAACTTGCCTGGGAAATTATAGATGTTTGTATACAAATGCTAGAAGTGTTCGAAGTAAAACTGGGGAATTGGAATATTTAGTGTTGGGGGAAAACATAGACATTGTGGGAATTTCTAGAAACTTGGTGGAATGAGGAGAATGGAGTGGGACACGGTGATTCCTGGATATGTTATATCAGAAGGATAGAGAGGGAAGGGTTGGAGGTGGGGTGGCTCTGTATGTCAGAGAGGGTATACAGTCCAGTAAGACTGAGGTCATAGAATTAGATTCCCTTATAGAAGTGCTTTGGGTCGAAATAGAGGACCCAAAAGGAAATTTAACTATGGGAGTTTGTTATCACCCACCAAATCAAAATATAGAGGACGACTGTGGCTAAACATAAAAACTGTGTCATAATACGTGATTTTAACTACCCGCAGATTGATTGGATCAATATGTGTTCTGGTCGAGAGAAAGAGACTGAGTTTCTAGACACTCTCAATGACTGTGTTATGGAGCAGAGGGTCACAAAATCTACCAGGGATGGGGTGATCTGTTGAGGCTGGGTGAGTGGGCGTCAACTTGGCAGATGAGGTTCAATGTGGCCAAGTGCAAAGTAATGCACACTGGAGCCAAGAATCCCAGCTACAAATACAAGCTGATGGGGTGTGAACTGGCAGAGACTGACCAAGAGAGAGAGATCTTTGGGTCGTTGTAGATAACTCACTGAAAATGTTAAGACAGTGTGCGATTGCAATAAAAAAGGCCAACGCCATGCTGGGAATTATTAGGAAGGGAATTGAAAACAAATCAGCCAGTATCATAATGCCCCTGTATAAATCCATGGTGCGGTCTCATTTGGAATACTGTGTACAATTCTGGTCACTGCACCTCAAAAAGCATATTATAGCATTGGGAAAAGTCCAGAAAAGGGCAACAAGAATGATTAAAGATTTGGAACACTTTCCCTATGAAGAAAGATTAAAAAGCTTGGGGCTCTTTAGCTTGGAGAAACGTCGACTGCGGGGTGACATGATAGTAATTTACAAGATTATGCATGGGATGAAGAAAGTAGAGAAAGAAGTACTTTTCTCCCTTTCTCACAATGCAAGAACTCGTGGGAATTCAATGAAATTGCTGAGCAGTAGGGTTAGAACAGATAAAAGGAAGTACTTCTTCACCCAAAGGGTGATTAACATGTGGAATTCACTGCCACAGGACCTGTCGGCAGCTTGAAGCACAGCCAGCTTCAAGAGGGGTTTGGATAAAAATATGGAGCAGAGGTCCATAAGTGGCTATTAGCTACTGCATATTATTGGAACTGTATGGGGCAGTGATGCTCTGTATTCTTGCTAGCTTGTGTGGGGGGGGGCAAAGTGGAAGGACTTCTAGACCCACTTGTGAACCTCTTTTTTTTGGCTACTGTGTGACACAGAGTGTTGGACTGGATGGGCCATTGGCCTGATCCAACATGGCTTCTCTTATCTTCTTATGTTCTTTGTCTGTCTCCACCTCAGGTCACTACACCCACCCTACCTCTCCTGCTGGCCACGACATTGACCACAGTGGCCCCTGGACCAGCCCGGTGTGTCGCCTGATCTCAGAGCCCACTCAGCTCCTGGAGTCCTCCAGAGGGGGGGAGTACAGGACCAAGCCTCACAAGGACCTATCGCTTTTCCATATCTTGATTCACACATCATCACAATGGCAGCAATTCGCACCTTTGAAAGATCCTTACCCAGAGAGGCCACATTCCTGTAGTTCTCCAGCATGACTTCCCTGTAGAGACCTCTTTGGTCTGGATCCAGCAGGGCCCACTCAGCCTCGGTGAAAAACACAGCCACCTCCTCGAAGGAAAAAGGACCCTGAAAGAAAAAGCAGGTTTCCTCATCAGAGACTGTCCCAGTCAAGACCGTACTCTGGACAGGGGCATTCTGGGGTGGTGCAGGATGGAGAGCTTGCCGGGGGGGTAAAGGGAGCGGCCTTCAGAGCCCCTCTCGCTCAGACACATGAGCAGCAACTGCAGGAGCAAAAGCCCCCCTGAGGAAGAGGGGGGAACTCAGGCGGCCCCCTGCTCATCTCCCCTACCTGGACTGCAGGGGCAGCAGCTGTTTCCACTCCTCCACAAAGACTCAGCACCGTCTCTTCACTGCCTGTGAGAGAGAGAATGTTGGAATAAAGGGTGTTAGCAGAGACTTCATATTTTCTTTGCTTGTTCGAATCCTGCTTCATGCACCCCTGTGCCCAAGGCTGTGAAACCTTGCCCTGGGTATACTTTAAAAAATGTGTAACAATTTTGAGTAAACTTGAGGGAAAGGTAAGGGGAAGCCTCAGGGAGGGGTGGGGTATAATCACTGCCAACTTTTCTCTTTTGAGCTGCCTTGAATCCCTCTAATGGAAGGTATGTGATATAGCAATACTTTAGTTAACCTGAGGAATTCACTGCTTCATGGAGAGGTGGTGGCTACAAGCACTGACAGCTTCAAGAGGGGATTGGATAAACATATGAAGCAGAGCTCCATGAGTCCCCTTCAGCTACTGGGTATAAATGGAACCTTGTGTGGCATGCAAAAGTATTTCCTTTTTCTCCTGTCCTGAACCTTTGTCATGATCTGAGGCCTAGTGCGGCCTAGAGGACAGGGGGAAGCCTGCCTAGGAGTTGCTAGTGGGCATACATCTCCCAGGGATCTCCCAGGATCCCTTCTGTCTCTCTGATTGGGTGGCAGAATTTTGGAGGAAAAACTAGCCCAGTGTTCCCTGTAAGCTGAGTTAGTGTGAGCTGGCTCACAGTTTTTTAGCCTCTTGCTCACACATTTTTGTCTCAGCTCAGGAAAAATGGCCCCAGAGCAAACTAATTTATACAGACAACTTCAATGCCAGTAGCTCACGGAGTAGAATTTTTGCTCACAAGACTCCGCAGCTTAGAGGGCACTTTGCCCAGAGGGGGAGGGAAAGCATGAAAGGCCTGGCTGGAAAGGATGGTTGTTCTCTCTGCTGAGGCTGGAATGGAGGAGGCTGCAGCTGCAGGGAAATCCCTCATCCAGGGAGGAGGAGTGGATTGGTTTGACTTACAGAAGGGGACGTGTATCTTGTCCCGCTAGGGCTTTTCTTGTTTGTTTTGTACCAATATTTACTGCTTTTCCCCATTCACTGCTGCACTAAGTCTTTACCACCCACCAGTTGTTTGAGCACTACAAATAAACTGTTGTTGTTGTTAGGTTGCCTGAGTCCTCACGGCTCCTGGGTCATGGCTAAAAGGTTTTGCTAAGAAGGAAGATTCAGGGGTTGGGGGGGTACTCTGGGCCCCCCAGAAAGACCCTGACCAGAGCGGTGGCAGCCTGTAGAAGGCCCTTCCTGGTCCCCTGCTGAGTCACAGACTTCTATCCGACAACTTCACAATGGGCCCAGATCTGGCACAAGGCACCCTTACCATGTGAGAGGGCCTCTTGGGCACGCTCCTGGGCCTGCGCCTTCTGCTCTTCCTCCAAGGGAGACCCTTCCTCCTCAGAGACCTCCACTTCCATCTTCAAAGACGGTCCCCACATCTGGAACAGCAGGAAGAGACAGGGAAGAGCAGGAAGGCTAAAGACCAAGGAAGCAAAACATCCCATCCCTGCATATATCAAGAGAACTGCAAGAATCAGGGATCTGGTTTTCTATCAACCCTGGGGAAGTGCCTGGAGGGATGCGTATAAGGTGAAAGATCACAATTTGAAGGGACGGCATGAAGCTCCCTCACCTGTTCTGCCTGCCTCTTCTCCTCTGCCTGGCTCAGGAGGAAACCTTCGGCCAGGGCCACCGCCTGGGAACTGGTCTCCGGCCCACATCCTCTCACCCAGCCCTGCATTTCCTGGGGCAGGAGAGTCAGGAACTGCTCCAGGATCACCAGGTCCAGGATCTGCTTCTTGGTGTGTCTCTCCGGCTCCAGCCACTGGCTGCAAAGTCCATGGAGCTGGCTGCAAACCTCTCGGGGCCCATCAGACTCATGGTAGCTGAATTGCCGGAAACGCTGACGATATTCCTCTGAGATCGCCGTGACCTGATAACAGACCTCTGGCTCAGGGCTTTCCCAGAATCCAACACCACTCCCATCTAGGGTAGGTTTGGGGCCTTTGCTTTCTCTCTTGCCCGTTCCAGGTCCTTCTGGGTCCTGCTCTTCCATCTCCTTTCCCTTCTCTTGGGTTACTTCCAGCTATGGAAAAAATGCTTTTATTCACTTGGCTATGAAGAGGGAGAGGGGAATATATCAAAAAGGCAGAAAGGAACCTATAAAAGAGGGAGCTACATCACCGACCCTGGTCAAGACACACCCAGGACTGCCCTCCTGGATCAGAAGGAAAGTCCTTCTCGTGGTTTGCACATCAGGATTCATGTCATTAACTATCGTAGACATCTCCTAGGAAGGCCCAAAGTCTCCGGGTCCTGATGGCAAACACCCAGGAGTTTCTAAAGGATGTGAGACAATTGATCTACGAACCTGTGTAGGTGACCTATTTTAAAAAGGGATCCAGAGGGGAACCAGGAAATTACAGGCCGGTCATCCGAACGCCTGTCCTGGGCATATTAGCAGAATCTGTAATCAAAGACAGAATTAATTGTCAGACGCACGGAAGGACAAAGCCTGCTGAGGGAAAACCAGCACGGCTTCTGCACAGGGAAGTCCTGCCACAACAGAGAGTGGACAAAGAGGAATTTTGCTTCCTCCCCCAAGTAGAAATTGAAGGCATCTAATATAGCTGATGGACAGTAGGTTCAGGACACAGAGAGCGATTAAAGTGTTGAATTTGCCAGAAGAGGGTGTAGTCATGCCCACCACAGGAATAAACAGCTTTCAAAGAGACCAGATAAATTCATGGAGGGGAAATCTATCAATGGCTGACAGCTATGGTGACCCGGGGGAACCTTCACATTTAGAGGCAGTCAACCTCTGGATCTCAGAGCAAGGAGGCAGCATCAGGGGAAGGCCTCGGCCTCTCTGCCCTGTTGTTGGCCCTCCAGAGGAACTGGCTGTCCCCTGTGTGAGACAGGAGGCTGGACTAGATGGGCTCTTGGTCCGATCCAGCAGGGCTCTGCTCATGTTCTTTCTACAGGGGTCCTGTTGCTGAGGCCATGATCCTCATAGCGATGTGTTCACAGTGCCCTTTGTCCCTCCCGGCCTTCTGGATGTGGGCAGCTGATAACTGGACACATGGCTCTCCGCAACAGCCTTGTGCTGTGACTCATGGGCATTGGTGGCATTTCTGATCTAGCCTCTCTGCACATTGGCAACAGATATTATTTAATTCCCTCTCCTCTGTTCAGGGGCCTTGAATACCCAGTAGTAGCCCTGCCCCAAAACTGGCATTGTCTCGGGGTCCTACGATGGGGCTGTGGTTGATTCTCATTCAGGCAGGAGTTAGAGAGCCAGTTTGGTGTAGTGGTTAAGTGCATGGACTCTTATCTCCTCCACTTGCAGCTGCTGGAATGGCCTTGGGTCAGCCATAGTTATCACAAGAGTTGTCCTTCAAAGGGCAGCTTCTGTGAGAGCCCTCTCAGCCCCACCCACCTCACAGGGTGTCTGTTGTGGGGGGAGAAGATATAGAAGATTGAAGCCACTCTGAGTCTCTGATTCAGAGAAAAGGGTGGGGTATAAATCTGCAGTCTTCTACCCCCACACACACACCCCACATGCAATGATCTTTTTCACTTGCCGACCAAATTAAGGTTTCTCACCTCTCCCCCCCCACCCCCACCCCGGACTAAAATTACAAGCAACAGAACTCCAATTTCATACTTCAGTTTTCTTCCTTGCACTTAAAGACACTGTATTCCCCTCACCCCCCCCCCCAATTACATAGCAGAGCAAAACTGATGCCTAATGGAGTTGCCAGCCTCCAGGTGGGCAGTGAAAGGAACAGACACTGTGATGTGCTGGCTAACAATGTTTAATAAAACCATTTTCAAACCTTTGTAAATTATCTTTTTATACTTCATATTATAACAGAGGTCCATTCTCACATTCCAATATTACAAGAAAAGTCCTATGAGCACCCGGATGTAGGCTCATTTCGTCAATGGCCACCTAAAAGAACAGCTTCCTTCTGATAAAAAATATTGTAGAGAGCTGTAGTCCAGCAAACACCAGAAGGCTTGGGGATCTGGTTAAAAGAATAAGTTGGGGCTGACTTAAGCTCCATATATAAATATATGCACTTAAGTGTCATTGAGTGGTAAGTTTTTTTACAACCATATAAAATCTGAAGAATTATCTATTTCCATTCAGCCTTGGTTTATTATTTTGGCTTATTCCAGGATAAGAGAACTTGAGGTAGGAGATCTTGCAGAAGCGCGTTTACATTGGGCAGTTAGAAGAGGCTGGTAACCCTGGAAGAATTTTAGGATGGATTACTCCTGAGGAAGTCCATTGATGAAAGAAGCCTACATCCGGGTGCTCATAGGGCTTTTCTTGTAATACTGGAATGTCAGAATGGACCTCTGTTATAATATGAAGTAAAAAAAGATAATTTACAAAGGTTTTTAAATAGTTTTATTAAACATTGTTAGCCAGCACATCACAGTATTTGTCTCTTTCTTTGCCTGTCTTATTAACTGTGATCCCTTTTTGTTGATTATATCGATCAGCCCCCAGGTGGTGCTGGAGATCTCCCAGGATTATAACTGATCATCATTAGAACTGATTTTGGGCTGTGTCAACAAAAGTATAGTCTCCAGATCACTGTCAGAACTTAAGAACTCCAGGCAGATCCCATACTTAGTTTCCAAGCTAGGATTTTATTAGAGAGAACTAAGAACTGTTAGATACAAGGTACAAGATAACAGTGATGGCGAGAGCCAGCACTGGCCCAGTTTTATATAGTAAAACAAACAACCCACAAAGCTTTAATTCACACCGTTACAGGCACATCTGTCTTCCCACCAGTGCTATCAGCAAAGACGTTGCCTCCTTACTCTGAAGGCCACACGATTCGGCTTCAAAGGGTGTCAGTGTGAGAAAGTACAGAGATACAACATCATTCAGTCTACAGCCCCCAAATACTTTGGATACCATCGGGGCAGGGTTAACTACTACTCAGGCACTTCAGGTTAAGAAAGGTTACAATATGGGGTCGGTCTGGTTCAACGCTCAGGTCCACTCTATGCATACTTGCCGACCATCAATTATCCTGGTTCTACATTAAGCTAGCAATAATAAAGTTACAAGTTCTGACATACTGCCCCCCCTAAGCGCCCTCCCCCGGGGGGTGGCGGCTTGGGCTTGTGCGGGTACAGCAGGTGAAACTTTTTTAACAATTGCGGCGCAGCTACGTTCTGAGACTCGACCCCTCACTGTCGTCGGAGGGGGCGGCGGAGCCCTGGGATGGAAGGACGTGGCACCAGGGTCTTTCCGGAGTAAGCTGCAATGAAAAACAGGATGGATTTTGCTTAGAGACTTGGGCAGCTCGAGTTCTGCAGTCACCTTATTGATTACTCGTTTGATCCTAAAAGGCCCAAGAAACTTCAACGCAAGTTTGCGGCAGGGCTGAGGAAGGGGGAGGTTTTTTGTGGACAAAAAGACAGTGTCTCCCACTCTCAATTCCCATTCAGGAGAGTGTTTTTTATCAAACTGTTTTTTGTAAGCCTTTTTCGCTTCCTCCAGGTTCTCCTGAATTCCCTTCCAGCTCTCCCGAAGGCCTTCCCACCATTGTTGGCACGATGTGGGTTCTGAGGGGGTGGCAGGGAGGGGAAGCGTTGGGAAAGGCTTGCCCTCATAGCCATTTATGATTTGGAAAGGAGAGGTTTTAGTAGAGCTGTGAAGGCTGTTGTTGTAGCCGTATTCAGCGAATGGGAGTAGGTCCACCCAGTTGGACTGTTGGAAGTTAATGAAACAGCGGAGGTACTGTTCTAGAAGGCTATTAACCCTCTCCGTCTGTCCGTCCGACTGGGGGTGGTAGGCTGAGCTGAGGCCCTGCTCAATACCCGCAAGTTTGCAAAACTCCCGCCAGAATTTGGCAACGAACTGCGTCCCGCGGTCGCTAATGACCTTGTCTGGGAACGAGTGTAGGCGTACAATGTGTGTAAAGAAAAGTTGGGCAAGTTTTTTAGCCGTGGGGAGCTGCTTGCAGGGGATGAAGTGGGCTTGTTTGGAGAATGTATCGACCACTACCAAAACAACAGTTTTGCCCTGCGACGGCGGGAGCTCCACAATGAAATCCATAGACACTACCGACCAAGGCCGGGTGGCTGTTGGGAGGGGCACTAGGTGGCCGGGAGGTTTACCCCCTCTTCGTTTAGCCATCAGACAGGTGGGACATGAGAGGACGAATTCGGAGACGTCTCTTTTGAGCCTAGGCCACCAAAACTGTCGGGTAAGGAGGTTGAGGGTTTTGACATAGCCGAAATGGCCCGCCAGGCGGCTGGAATGACAATGCTCTAAAATCTGCTTGCGGAGGGAGGAGGGCACATAGATCTTTTCGTTGTGCAACAGGAGGCCGTCCTCGCTTTTACGGAGGTTCGGTGGTTGGTCTGCTTCCCGAGCAGTCTCCGCAACTAACTGAGACAAGAGGTCTGGCTCCGGGGGGCCGATCCTCTTCCCGGAGCGGGTGGTGACCCCCCCCCCCCCTGCGACCGGGGGTGCCGCGGGTTGGGGCACCGGGGCCGGCAGGGCCGGTAGGGCTGGTGCAGCTGGGGCCGGCGGCGCTGGCGGTGCGGGCACGGGGACCGCCGGGGGCGCCGGAACTGGCGGCGCCGGAGGCGCTGGGACCGGCGGCGCGGGGGCCCCCGGGGCCGGAGGCGCCACTGGTTGTGGGGCCGGTGGGGCTGGAGCGGGCACTACCGGCGGCGCGGGAGCCAGCGGGGCCGGTGGAGCCACGGGCGGTTGCCCCAGCGGCAGCCCTCCCACGGGGATCCCCAGGACCGCCGTCTGCAAGGTGCGGAGCTGGTCGTAGATCGCGCCTAGGTTCTGTTGCATCTCCTCGGCCATCATAACTCGGGAGGCGTGTACGTCGTTGTGAATTTCCCGTACATAGTCGAACAGGTCGTTGCGGAGGCTCCGGACCGGGTCGTCCCCGCCTCGCGGTTCTGGACCCTCGCCCTGGTCGTCGTCTCCGTCTCCGCTTGCCCCGTCGCCCAGCATACTTCTGTACCGCTGCTCCGCCGCGTCGATCGCCGCCGTGGACTTCCGCGGGCTCCAGGATCGGGGTGCGGCGAACGCGTCCACCGAGAAAGGTGCGGGCACCTTAATCTTGCGCCTCACCCCCGTCACCTTCGGGTCGAGCGGCGGGTCCTCCGTTGGAGTGGTGGGCTCTCCGTTGTCTGGAACCTTTGCAGCCATCGGGCCGGGTTTCCAGTTCAGATAAGCTCCGAAACAATGGGATCACTGTTATAATGTCAGAACTTAAGAACTCCAGGCAGATCCCATACTTAGTTTCCAAGCTAGGATTTTATTAGAGAGAACTAAGAACTGTTAGATACAAGGTACAAGATAACAGTGATGGCGAGAGCCAGCACTGGCCCAGTTTTATATAGTAAAACAAACAACCCACAAAGCTTTAATTCACACCGTTACAGGCACATCTGTCTTCCCACCAGTGCTATCAGCAAAGACGTTGCCTCCTTACTCTGAAGGCCACACGATTCGGCTTCAAAGGGTGTCAGTGTGAGAAAGTACAGAGATACAACATCATTCAGTCTACAGCCCCCAAATACTTTGGATACCATCGGGGCAGGGTTAACTACTACTCAGGCACTTCAGGTTAAGAAAGGTTACAATATGGGGTCGGTCTGGTTCAACGCTCAGGTCCACTCTATGCATACTTGCCGACCATCAATTATCCTGGTTCTACATTAAGCTAGCAATAATAAAGTTACAAGTTCTGACAATCACGTGAGAAATGTAAAGTTCTGCATTTAGGTAGGAAAAACCAAATGCATCCTTATAGGATGGGAGACTTGTCTTGGCAGTAGTATGTGTGAAAAGGATCTAGGGGTCTTTGTGGACCATTCATGGAACATGAGTCAGCAGTGTGGTGCAGTAGCTAAAAAGGCAAATGCAATTTTGGGCTATATCAACAGGAGTGTAGTGTACACTCAGATCACGTGAAATGATGGAATCACCTTGCTCTGCTCTGGTAAGACCTCACCTGGAGTCTTGTGTTCAGTTTTGGGCACCACAGTTTAAGAAGGTTGAAGGAGGTGGGAATATTCAGCCTGGAGAGAGGACTGTGAGGTGATATGATCTGGCAACAATCCTGATTCTGTGAATTAGGGAGACCGTGAGAAGGAGGGCAGGAAGGGCTGCATCAGTGCCTAGTTCTTGTGGCCCCTTCTTACACACCCAGGGAAATGCTGAGGGGCACTTTGGGGTCAGTCAGAAATTTTTCTCTAGGCCAGACTGGCAAGGGATCCTGTTTGTTTGATTTTTTTGGCCATCTTCTGGGGCTGGAGCAGGGGTCAGTGGGTGTGTGTTGGGGGAGGGAGGCAGCTGTGAGTTTCCTGCATTGTGCAGGGGGTTGGACTAGATGACCCTGGAGATCCCTTCCAGCTCTATGATCCTGAGGACGGAGATCAGGTCAGCCCACCCCAAAACATGCCTGTGGGGGCTCTATGGCTCCCCCCTCCCCCCAATTGCCTGGGGATTTCCCACTGCAGACTTGACAACCTGAGAGCAGCAGCTGTTTTGTGCAGAACTGAAATGACCCGCGATTGGACGCCAGATCCATTTGCTGAATTCAGTCTTGCACTTTAAAGATTTCCCCTCCCCAGAAATCTCATGCCCAGAGCACAAGTGATGCTAACAGCCGCTTCCCTCTTCCTGCAAGATCTAACCCCTGATTCTCCCCTCCCCTCCCCAAATCCTGCAGGACTTACTTGCAAGGAGACCTTCCCTGGGTCCGGCTGCTGCAAGGAGCCTTTTGCCTGCTTCTCTGCGGACCCGAAGCTCTTCCTCTCTCGTGCAATTCAGGAACTTCTCCCCCCCATCCCCCCAGCCGAAGAGCCTTCCCTCCTCCCCCCCCCCCCTTGCTCGGCCTCTCTTGCAAAAGCGGCTCTGTGCCTTTAACCCTTGCAGGGCTGGAGCAAAGCAGCAGACAAGCGCACCTTGCAGATCTCCCTTGCAGGGCTGGACACAGAGGAAGGCGCCCCCCCCCCCCCCGCCGGGTTCCTGCTCCCAGACCTGGCCGGGTTGGTCGGGCTGCAGCCAGCGATGCCCTCCGCGGCTCAGTGGGACGACTCAGGAGTAGGAGGAAGCGTCAGATCCATCACTTTCTCACTCCCCCCCAGTGGCGGACTGGGTCTAGAAATCTTGGTTGCCAGGAGACAAAGGGGGCCCGATCACAATTTTAAGGCTATCGTTTAATTATTATAAGAAATAAATAAAAATTTTCAAAATACAAAGTGGAAAAAAGGTACAATTAAAACTTTTTGTGAAATAATAATTACTTTTGTGAAGTAATTACAGTATTCATATACTTCCCCCCCCTCCACCCTCCAGCCAAAGAGCCTTCCTCCCCCCCCCCCCCCCCCCTTGCTCAGCCTCTCTTGCAAAAACATACATGTTATTGTACATGTTCTTGGCAGCATACTGTCGGTATGAAATGTGAATCCAGATTGCATTTTCTCCAGGGGAGCTGATCTCTGCCAGCTGGAGATCAGGTGTAAAAGTGGGAGATCCCCAGGCCCCACCTGGAGGCTGGCAACCCTACATACAACGTCAATTTTAGTTGCATTGCAGTAAGAATACTGGAAAATCTATTATATTTTCAAGCTACTAAAACATCATTAACATTTTTAACGTACTGCCTATAGTTTAAGGGGGCTACCTTCATTAGGGGCCCACTTGCCATCGGGCAAGCAGACACCCCGGCCAGTCCCCCACTGCTCCCCGCACAGAGAGGATGTTCTAAAACTAGGAACAGGGATTGCCAATAGACTATACATGATTGCCAATAGAGAATGCCCATAGGGAGTATTGGAATTTAGGCTTCCCCTAAGGACAGTGATTGCCCACAGTCTACACATGCTTGCCAACAGAGAATACATGATTGCCCACAGAGAGTAATGGAGACCACACAGTCCCTTAGGAAATAATGGAGCCCATGGTTTCCCATGGAGAATTGGGCTTACCCTACAGACAGTGATTGCCTATATAGACAAAACACTAGCCTGGGAATGAATCTGAAGGCCTCTCTGTAGCCTGAACCAAAGATCTTGTCACACACAGCAAGAGCAAGGAACCGGTTTTCTTGACAGACGCCCACCTAAACTTCAGGTGGACGTGGATTTCATTCTACATGTGATGGTGGGAGCAGCAGAGGAATTAGCACGCAGCATCCCTCAAGCTCAGGGGGGAGAGACTATATTGAAAATCTCACTTTGTCAGACCGTGTCTGTTATAAAATATAATGTTTTATTGTTTTGTTTGATGGGTTTTATGTTGCAAGCTGCCCAGAGCCTACTGCTGGGATAGGGTGGGTGCAGGGCTATTTTTGTAGCAGGAACTCCTTTGCATATTAGGCCACAACCTCCTGGTGTATGCCAATCCTCCAAGAGCTTATAGAAGGCCCTGTAAGAAGAGTCCTGTAAGCTCTTGGAGGACAGGCTACATCAGGGGTGTGTGGCCTAATATGCAAAGGAGGTGGGGTATAAAATCAGTCAATCAATACATACATAAAGCCAGGTACCAGAGACATAAGCTTTATTAAGGACACAGGCAAACTCAATTAGAAGAAGAAATTGGATGTATATTCTGCCCTCCTCTCCAAATCTCAGAGCGGCTCACAAATCTCTTTACCTTCCTCCCCCACAAGAGACATCCTGTGAGGTGGGTAGTGCTGAGAGGGTTCTCACAGCAGCTGTTCTTTCAAGGACAGCTCTGTGAGAGCTATGGGTGACCCAAGGCCATTCCAGCGACTGCAAGTGGAGGAGTGCGGAATTAAACCTGGTTTTCCCAGATAAGAGTCCATGCACTTAACCACTACACCAAACTTAGCAATATTCATTTTTATTGAAAAGAGACACATACTCGTACAGTATTTTCTTTATTTACAAGTCTTTGACAAATGGCACCTCTTACTCTGAATTATTGCATCAGACTCCGGAGTCAAGATCTATACTGCAGCAATTCTGAGTATTGTGTTCAGGCGTGGATATAGTTTTGATTCACTGTCATTCACCACAAAAATGTACCCTGTCCCAAACAGGCAGAATTTTAGATGCAAAAGACTCAAGTTAGAGGTCCTTTGGACCCCAGAACTAGAGAAATGGGTCATCCTCTTATTCTACAGAGTGATGGCCATTTCTTAGCGGAGGTCTCCCCCTTTTCCGATTGGTAAAAGAAACACTTCACTATGGACTAGCAGATGCTTGGAGGAGGGAAGGGTGATGCCCCTTTAAGAAAGGCTTTCTAGAATGTTCCTTACTTCTTCAGTTGCCCGTTTCTAAACTAGCGCAGCTATTTTTCCAGACTGAAGTAGATAGACACCCACGCCCCCTCAGTCTGCTCAATGAATCCTGGAATCCCAGAGTTGGAAGGGGCCAAAGAGGCCATCTAGTCCACCCCCCACTCAATGCAGGATCTGCCTAGAGCAGGGGGGGGGGCAAACTGTGGCTCCCAAGCCTTCCCCACCACATCCCCCCCGCTTTGAATGCAGAAGTTTTTGGTTCCCCCCCCCTCTATTAATTGCGCACAATGGGTGCTCCAACCCGGAGGGTGACTGGGAGTTCTTTCATTGGGGGTGGGTGGGTGGGAGGAGAGGGTCTGACAGCCTGCATTTGGGGGGAGGGGAGCTTTTAAATTGGTAGACCTGGCCTCCTGTTTCCCATGGAAGCCAATTAGTGACCCTGGATTCTGGTTCCAGAAGATGACCTATTGGTGCACCTGATCTGTTTCCCCAATGCAGCCTTTTGGTAGACCTGCCCTCTCTTTTCCCATTCAACTCAATTGGGAGACCTGGCCTCTGTTTTCCACTGCTGCACATTGCACAAGAGTTTACAGAGGCCACACTGGCCCCTGGGCTTCCGTTTGGCCGGACTGGAAACAGGTGTGAGGATATTTTGGCTCTGGACAACAGCTGCTGCTCCGCCCCCCTCTGGCCAGGACTCAGCACTCCAAGCAGAAGTCATTTATTGAAAAAGAGGTGCCAGAGCTTATTAGTACAACTCATTTGCATATGCCAGGGGTGGTCAGTGGTATCGACTAGCAGGTGCTTGGAGCAGGGAACATATGAACATATGAAGCTGCCTATACTGAATCAGACTCTTGGTCCATCAAAGTCAGTATTGTCTTCTCAGACTGGCAGCGGCTCTCCAGGGTCTCAAGCTGAGGTTTTTAACACCTATTTGCCTGGACCCTTTTTTGGAGATGCCGGGGATTGAACCTGGGACCTTCTGCTTCCCAAGCAGATGCTCTACCACTGAGCCACCGTCCTTCCCCTGGGACAGGTGATGTCCCTTTAAGAAATGCTTTCTAGAATGTTCCTTACTTCTTCAGTTGCCCGTTTCTAAACTAGCGCAGCTATTTTTCCAGACTGAAGTAGATAGACACCCACGCCTTCTCAGTCTGCTCAATTAATCCTAGAATCCCAGAGTGGCCAAAGAGGCCATCTAGTCCACCACCCCCACTCAATGCAGGATCTGCATAGAGCAGGGGGGGGCAAACTGTGGCTCCCAAGTCTTTCCTCCCGCCACATCCCCCCCTTGCTTTGAATGCAGAGGTTTTTGGTTCACCGCTTCTATTTATTCCGCAGGCCAAGCGCACACTGGGTGCTCTAACCCGGAGGGGTGACTGGGAGTTCTTTCATTGGGGGGGTGGAGGGAGGAGAGGGCCCGACAACAGCCTGCATTGTGGGGGTGGGGGTAGCTTTTACATTGGTAGACATGGCCTCTGGTTCCCCAATGCAGCTTATTGGTGGACCTGGCCTCCTGTTTCCAGTGGAAGTTAATTAGTGACCCTGGACGCTGGTTCCAGAAAATGACCTATTGGTGCACCTGATCTGTTTGCCCAATGCAGCCCATTGCTAGACCTGCCCTCTCTTTTCCCATTCAACTCAATTGAGAGACCTGGCCTCTGCTTCCCCACTGCAGCACAATGCTACACTACGCCTCCTTTCTTTCCATTCAACGCAAATACAAACTTTCTCACACACAAGCGCCAACGACCTCCTTTCACCTCTTCTCGCACAAGCTGTCCCAGCTTCAGCTCAAAACACCCCTGCCGCTTCACTCACCAGGCCTGTTCCAAGCAGCACCAGAGGCTTCTGAGCAGACACGCAGCCCACACTGCCCTTTGGCCCACTCCCCCTCCCTTCTCAAGAGTCACCAGCGTCAGTAGGAGCCCCCCCCCCATTTTCTTCTGGAGCAAAACTGCCCCACCTGCTCACGGCCTGCACTTGTGTGCAGTTGCTAATTCATGGCAAAGCCTTTCTAGAGAAAGCTGCATTCTTCTTCTGCTTTAACGCCGTTTCTATTTCTGCCTCTCATGGACAGGTCACAAGAGGAGATCAGAGAGAGACACATCATTTCCAAAACTCTCGCAAGGTAACGGAAGATTTGTAACACTTACCGTGAAGCTTCCTTCTCGGTGGACTGGCAGTGGGTCGGTCCGACTACTGGGTATAGGCTCCTCCTCCTCTTCACAGGGTCGGGTCTTCAAACGATCCAGAGAGGGGGGGAGTGGCCTATACCTCCCAGCTCCCGCCAGGTGTATCCAAGCTGTCTCCCCTAAGGAAAAAACACCTTCCACAACCTCCCCATTCACATGCAAAGGCAGATGAACAAGGAAAACCTTTATTATGTTTCAACACCACCACAATAGTAGATTGGAAACAGACATTGGCAATACTGAAACCATACACTCCCGACAAGGAACAGTCGAGGCTCCAAGATACATCTCCAAAACCCAGGAAGCCGTTCAACCGTAATCGGGCGGGCCGGACCGACCCACTGCCAGTCCACCGAGAAGGAAGCTTCACGGTAAGTGTTACAAATCTTCCGTTCTCCGGTGGTCTGGACAGTGGGTCGGTCCGACTACTGGGACGTAACAAAGCTGAACATCCCCCGGGTGGGAGCGGCTTCCCTATTTAGAGTGCATGTTGCAGCACCCGCCTTCCAAAGGCCGCCTCTGCAGACGCCCATTTATCCACCCTGTAGTGTCTGGTAAAGGTATGTACCGACCTCCAAGTCGCTGCTTTACACACATCCTCCAGTGATGGGAACGACCGATACACAGCGGATGTTGCAGCACCCCGCAGTGAATGAGCCGTAATCCCATCCGGAGGAACTAGACCTTGGGATTTGTAGGCCAACCCAATACACTCCCGAAGCCACCTGCTAAGGGAAGACGTAGAAACCTGTTGCCCTCTGCGCTTTCTATCAAAGGAAACAAACAATGAATCGGACTTTCTCCAGTCCTTCGAACGTTCAATATAAAAACACAACGCTCTCTTAACATCCAAACAGTGCAAATCCCGCTCTTTGGGAGACTGAGGATTAGGGCAAAAATTAGGGAGAACTATTTCCTGGGACCTGTGGAAAACCGAATTAACCTTAGGAACAAAAGATGGGTCCGGTCTCAGAACCACCTTTTCATTATGAAAGGTACACAACTCCTTATCCACCGAAAGAGCCCTCAACTCCGACACTCTCCGTGCCGAAGTGATGCCCACCAGAAAGAGGGTTTTTAGCGTCAATTCTTTAAGCCCGCAAGAGGCCATGGGCTCAAAAGGCCGTTTGCACAAGGCCTTTAAGACCACATTCAATTTCCATGAAGGGAACCTGTGTACTTGTGGGGGTCTAAGGAGAGCAACACCTCTCAAGAAACGCTTAATATGAGGGTGCGCCGACAGGGCCTTACGCCCCCGCACTCCTTGGATGGACGAAATGGCCGCTACTTGTCTCCGAAGCGTGCTAGTGGACAAACCCTTGTCAACCCCTTCTTGGAGGAAGGCAAGGACTCCTTTTACCCTAACCGAAATCGGGTCCCACCCCCGTTGGGAAGACCATGCAGAGAAAACCTTCCAGGTGGTATTGTACACCCTATTAGTGGAACCTTTGCGAGACGCTAGCATAGTATCCACTACCCCCTTACTGTAACCTAGCTCCTCGAGCTGGCCCCGCTCAATCTCCAGACTGTCAAGTTTAACAACTCTGGTTGCGGATGGAGCACGTTGCCCTGAGACAGAAGGTCCTCTCTGCTCGGGAGTCGCCAGGGAGGCTGAACCGACAGTCTCAGAAGTTCCTGGAACCACGACCGCCTCGGCCAGAAGGGAGCCACGAGCACCATCTCCGCCCTGAAGTCCACCACCCTCTGAATCACCCTGGGTAAAAGAGGAAGGGGAGGAAAGGCGTACAGTAGTCCCCCTGGCCACTCGGCGCTGAGAGCGTCGTTCCCTTCTGCCCGTAAGTCTCTGTTCTTGGTAAAAAACCTGTCCACCTGGCGGTTCTCCGCCGTGGCAAACAAGTCTACTGCTACCAGACCGTATCTCTCCACAATCGATCTGAAGCTGTCTCTGTGAAGCATCCACTCTGTCTGGTCCAACCAGCGTCTGCTGAGCCAGTCCGCCAGAAGGTTGTCCTTCCCCGGAACGTGAACCGCCTTTAATGACAGCAGGTTGATCTCCGCCCATTCGAATAGAATTTTTGCCTCGGCATGTAGAGACCTTACCCTGGTTCCTCCCTGCCTGTTCACATATGCTTTGGCTGTCACATTGTCTGTTTTTACCAGTACATGGTGACCTCTTAGTACTGTCTGCAACCCCTGTAAGCCCAGACGAATCGCTCTGAGCTCCAGGAAATTGATGCTGCGCTTCGTCTCGTGGGATTCCCACTGTCCCTGGACCATTTGATCCTGTGAGTGAGCCCCCCAGCCCCATAGGCTGGCGTCCGTGGTCATACAGACCCTCTGAGGTTCTCGGAGCGGATAGCCCGGGAGAAAAAGGCTTGGGTCCATCCACCACTGAAGCTGAGATGTCAACCCTGGTGGTAAGATCACTAGTTTGGGGATTTTTCTCCCTATTACCTCCTGAAAAGGTCGTAGGAACAACTGTAGGGGACGAGTATGGAACCTGGCCCAAGGAAGTAAATCCTGAAAAGAGACCAACATCCCTAACAACTGTGCTAACTTCGTCACTGGGACCCTGCGCTGCTGTAAGACCTCTTGCAAGAGGAGCCAAAACCTCTCTTGCCTCTCTGAGGTCACAAAGACTTTGTCCAGGGTAGTGTCTATCTCCACCCCCAGGTGCACCAGCCTCTGGGAGGGGAGGAGATTGCTTTTCTCTAGATTTATCACAAACCCGTGGTCCCGTAGCAAGAGCACTGTTCGTTGCATGGCTTCTAGACAATGCTGGTAAGACCCCGCCTTCACCAGAATGTCGTCGAGGTAAGGAAAGAGAGCTACCCCCTGCAACCTCAACTCCGCCACCAGGGTCACCAGGATCTTGGTAAACACCCGGGGCGACGACTTCAGGCCGAAAGGAAGAGCTCGATACTGGTAGTGTTTCCCCCCGTAGGAGAACCGAAGGAAGTTCCTGTGTGATTCCCGAATGGGAACATGTAAGTAGGCCTCTGATAGATCCAAGGAGGCCAGAAAATCCTGGGGCTGAATGGCTGGTAAGATTGACCGAAGGGTTTCCATCTTGAAATGTCTTGTCAAGACAAACTTGTTGAGCCATTTCAGATCCAGGATCGTTCTGGACTCCCCGTTCTTTTTTGGAACCAAAAATATAATCGAGTAAACTCCCAAACCTCGTTGGGGTACAGGGACGGGCTCTACTGCCCCTATGTCCAACAAGTGATGAATTGCTGACATCATAGCCCTGTGAGCAACCACATCTCTTTTCCGTGGGACCCAACGAAAATGGTTGGGAGGAAGGGAGTGGAATTCCAAGGCATAGCCCTGCTCTACCACTTCTAGGACCCATCTGTCTTGAATTGACTGTCTCCAAACTCTTACGAATAAAGAAAGGCGGCCGCCTATCTTTCCTACCGTCTGAGGATAGGCATAGTCATTGGGATCCCCCTTTTTTGGAGGGGTTCTTAGCATTTTGGTCGGGCTTTCCCGAATAATAGGGCTTGGAGTCACGTCCCTTCTGATGCCACTTTCCCTTGAAGGAACGAAAGGAACCCTGACGGAAAGGCTTCTTGGAATCACGAAAGGCAGGAAAGGATTTCTTCTGCCTTGATTCTTTACTCTTAGAAGGTAAAACCTTCTTCTTGTCCTTATTCTCGATGAGGTACCTGTCCAGGTCTTCCCCAAACAATAGGGAACCCTTAAAGGGAACCGCTGCGACTCTAGCCTGTGCTGCAGTGTCAGCCTCCCAATTGCGTAGCCAAATATTGCGTCGTGCAGCCACGCCACAAGCCATGGCCTTGGCAGCCAATTGCATGGTATCCAAAGAACTGTCAGCTACAAAGGCAGCAGATAGGGCAATCTTTTTTAGTTCATCTTTGAACTCCTTAGGAGCTCCACTATCTGCTGACGCCAAATTATTGGCCCAGGTACACATTGCTCTAGCAAACAGAGAAGAAGTAGTAGACGCTTTGATGGCCCATGCATTAGCTTCAAATTCCTTACGAAGAGCTTGTTCAATCCTCCTGTCACAAGGATCTCTGGGTAACCCCTCTGCATCCATGGGCAAGACTGAATTAGAGATCAGGCTGGTTACAGGGTCGTCTACTGTAGGCAGTTTTAATCTCTTAGTGGCCTGTGGGATAAGCGAGTAGAGTTTGGAGAGGACCTGCTGGTTAGCCTTTGGCTTGGCCGGACGCTCCCATTCAGCCTTAATTAATGCAAAGAAAGGTGCTGGCAAGGGAACCCCTGTCTGGGCACTACTCAGTTTTGGCATCATATCCCCTGTAGGGAGATCAGGATCCAAATCCTCGTTCTCCTTGGGAGTGGCTACAAAGTTCAGAGTCCTCAAAACCTTGGGGAGCAACTTTGAGTAGTACTCGAGAGGAAAAAGCCTGGACTGCACGGTGTCAGGGTGATCTTCCTCCTCCGAGAGCTCGCCATCTTCCTTATCTGACTGCTGATCAGAGCCCTCTGACTCCTCAGCAGAACTCACTTCCAAATCTGGAAGGGGGTTATTCTTGGACCGATCTTCCAAGGTGTCACAAGGGCTAGGATCTCTGCCTCTTTTCCTTCCACCTAGCCTCTTCTGTCCCTTCAATGGAGCAGAAGAGCCCAGTTGCTGATTTAAATCCTGCCCCAATTCCTTTAACATCTCCTTTTTCAGCCACTGCAGTAAGTTCATTTTGGCATCTTCCCCGTAAGATCAATGCTCTGAGCCTCTTGTCGAGGGGTCAGGATGTCTGAAAGGAGGGGCAGATCACACTCGCTGGGGGAGTTACTTTGTGAGCTGGCCGCCATCTTGTTGTTCTCCCCGTCCCTAAAAGGAAGTGAGAGCAAGGGCATAGGAAAAGCGCGGGAAAAGGCACCCAAAATGGAGGGCGGGCAGACTCAATTGCGCCCCTAAGAAAATCTGGGAGGTCTTGCCTTCAGCTCTTAAGAGCCACAACGCAACGGACTCTCCCCCCCCCTTCAGCCCCAATTCCACAAAATGAGGCATTAAGGTTAAAAGGGGAACCCTCTCCCCGAGCTCCAGACCGAAGGGGCCCAACGCTTCCACCCAGGGAAGGCTTACCGCTCTCCGCTGCACAGACCGACGTCACCAGGCTTCCCAGCCAAAAGGAACGTCCGGTCCTAGCCTCAAGAAAGAGCAGGCGTCGGATGACCGCTGCGATTAAACGCACGGGAATCCCAGCCCTCTGTCGCCTCTTTCTTCAGCCTCCGCTCCGTTCCACACGCGGCTGCGGGGAAACGGAGCGTCACGGAGCCCTGCCGAACGATCCGCGGTCTACTGACGAGTAGACCCCAACGGCTTGCTCCTGCCGGTGTTGTAAGGGTAAGACCCTACGCTTCCGGCCTGTTATAAGTCTTCTCTCCGGATCTTCTGCGCTTATTGCAAGCGCTCCTGAAAGAACCGTCCTGCTTAGTGCAGGGCCGGGAAAAAACTGGCGGGAGCTGGGAGGTATAGGCCACTCCCCCCCTCTCTGGATCGTTTGAAGACCCGACCCTGTGAAGAGGAGGAGGAGCCTATACCCAGTAGTCGGACCGACCCACTGTCCAGACCACCGGAGAACTTAGAGTTCCACCTTTGTGCGGGATGTCATCTCATGTCCTGGGTTGTCACTTCCCGCTCAAAAACTCAGCTGGTGGCACTTCCTGAGCTCCACCCCTTCCCATGATGTCACATGGTGCACCAAAACCCCACCCCATCCTGTGATGTCACTCAGACCACTCCCACAGACCTGCCTCTTCTGCATCTGACATTTAGTCTCTGCAGCTCATTCCCCAAAATCATCAGAGATCTCATTGCTTTTGCTAAACTAAACACAGTGCTGCTTTGTATCCCATTGAACTCAATTTTGTGAAAGACTGAATCATAGAGTTGGAAGGGACCTCCAGGGTCATCTAGTCCAACCCCCTGCACAAGGCAGGAAACTCACAAATACTGTTCCCTAAATTCACACTGGACAGCCTCTCCCCATATGAACCCCCACAGCATTCTCTTTAGCAAAAGCAATGAGATACGGGATGATTCTTCTGTGGAAATGTGTTGAATTTACTGGCAATTGGAATCTAAAGATGCATTCAGTGGAGCAACACAGCTCTTTTGGAGCAAGTACAGCAGAGAGATTCTGAACATGGAGAAGACATTGAATTAACCCTTCATAAAGAACTTTGGTTTGAAAAGGATTATATATAGTATATTTTATTCATTGAGGGGAGAGGGAGAGAGGGAGAGAGAGCTCATACAATACTCAGAGGCTGCTGTCTCCCGCTATGTGGTGCAATATTGGATTGTGATATGAATAGTGAAATCGTATTTCATGTGGAAAATTAAATATTCAGTCCAGATGGATGGTGGATATATCTGTACATCACAGACATAAGATATACATAAGTAATGTCTAAGGAATTTATTAAAATCACAGTAATTTCCTATTATAGACTTGGTGTTCTATGGCATCTTTGAGAGTGCAGGGAATGACAGTCCCTGGAAGTTGCAGAAACATTCCGGGAATGGAATTCCACTCTTGCCCTCCTTGAAGCCAGCCAGGCATCCTTAGGACCAGGGACTCTGAGCAGATGTTGAGCAGCAGACCTCAGAGCCAGGGGGTTCATATGGGGAGAGGCGGTCCAGAAGAAACGCAGGCCCCTAGCCGTAAAGGGTTGATGCTTTGAGCCAGCTTGTCTCTACTGAATGGACCTGAGATTGGGTGCCTGAGTGAGTACCCTGACCTGGAAACCAACAACCAAAAGGGGAAATTACACTTGCAAGCCACTGCCTGGGTTGGGGATGGGGGAGAAACTAGCAATGCCCAGCCGTTTCATGGATCTTTTTCACACAGCCTAAGTATTCCGGTATGCCAGCTGGTCAGTTACTGAACAGTAACGGGTTTCTGCTGGCATTTCAGACAGACCCGATTCAGTAACTGGCTGCTACCGGAATACTCTCACCTTTTCACACAGTCCCGCGGCTGTCCCGGTAGTGAGGCATGCCTGAGTCGTTACTGACAAAGAGCAGCTTCTTCCACTTTTCAACCCCTTCTTCCGGGTTGAAATCGCTATGGGGTGCTGTGTGAAATGTCCAGTATCTAACCCGGGAGCAGTTTTCGCGCCCTTTTTCGCCCGCCGGCGCGCATGATCTCCGGCTTTTTTTTTTTTGGAACGTCGGGCTAAGATCGCTATAGCGCTATAGCGACGTATCACAACAGCAACACCATAGGGATGCCTGGGCTCCATTAAGATGCCAGGTATCGCCGCTGCTGAAACCTGGTAACTTATCTCAATAGAGCCTAGCCATCTCTATGGTGTTGCTGTTGTGATAGCCGACGTTCCAAAAAAAAAAAACAAGCTGGAGATCGCGAGCCGGCAGGCAAAAACGGCTGGCGCTGGTGGAAGCGAGATAAGATCGGAACAGTGTGAAATGGCTCGCTTCAATCACGGAACCCTATCGGAAAAAAAAACATGTGTCTGAAAACTCCCATCCCTGTCTCGGATTACTGCAAGGCGGCACAATACCGACTCCCTTCCGGCTTCCACTGGTAAGTGTGAAAAGGGCCATGATTTCCTAGGCTCAGAGCATTGTATATTTTTAGTTCCTGCTGTGATCCTTGTTTTTTCTTGATGTATTATTTTTAAAGTTGTTTTGCCAAATCTCACTACTCCACCTTTCCATTTTAGGCAGACATCTTTTAATGGTGGAGGGGGGAAGGTTTGGGAGACCCGAGCTGGGCTGATGAAGCCCAGCTCCTCACACTGGGCACTGCCCCCACTCCCTTGTTACTTGAATTGCCCTAAAAATAGGAGTTTGGGGAATTTAGTGTGGTGGGGAATCAGGCCACAGCGAGATCTTGAGAACCTATATATACAGAAGGTGTCTGCTTTCGAAATCACCCAATAACGAGGAGATTTGGACTAATAATAAAAGGAGTTTTACTATAAATACAAGCAAATATACAAGGGTATAAAATCATAGAATATTCATACAGGCCCAAGTAAATAGGGTTGAAATAGACAGGGGTAAACACGAGCGTAGACAAACAGGGTATACTACCTGGTTCAGACGTCCTTACAACAAGAAGATATGGACGAGCATGGCCATGTGCCACCTCTGGTGCTCCTTACTTAAAGGAGGGAAGAAGGAACAGTCCAGGAAGAAACCAGTGATCACGATGTCCATATAAATGAAAAATAGGGAGATCTCCGTCACACCCTGGAACAGCACAGATGTCCTTTTAAGGATTGTTGCAAAACATCTGTATTTGGTCAGATGCGTTTTAAAGATTGTTGTAAAACCCTGTTTGCCTTCTCAGTGGCTGAGATCAAAGGGAGCTGGAAGGGAGGGGCAAATGCCACATCTTGACCACAGCCTCTTTACAATCTATCTCTGCGGCAGCACACTGAAAGCAGGGGGGCCTCGCCTACAGCCTTGTGAAAGTGAGCAATGAATGATTCACAAGGAACACGCCAACAAGAGAGGATTCAAGGGTGACCTACTGTACCTAGGACCTGGCAGATGGAAAGAAGGGATGCCAGTGCAGCGATGCTCCAATGAGCCATTCTGAAGGAGAGACACCCCCATTTCTCCAGCTCTGGACCTTGATTACTTGCTTCCCAGAACCTGCAAAACTTGCCAATAGGCAATGCACCTCTAGAAGACAGCTGGCGGGGCCAGCAACAGAGAGCCTGGAATGCAGTCTGCTTTATGTGTTTGGGTGATTTCCCCATTTGAGCATTCAAATGCTTTTGAAGACTGGCTATCAAACTGAATATCTTCCCATACCCTGAGCATTTAAAATGTATATCCCCTGTATGTGTTTTAAGACGCTGGTAAACAAGGTCGCTACAATTGAAACTCTGAGCATTCAAATGTTTTCTCTCTTGACTGCATTCTTCAGTGCAGTTGAAGGCTGGTACTCACATAGAAAGGCTTTCAACACTCTAAGCTTTAAAACGTTTCTCCCTTAGTGTGGGTTCTCTGATGCTTTTGAAGACTGGAACTCACACTGAATCTCTTTCCACACTCTGAGCATTCAAAAGTCTTCTTCCTTGTGTGGGAGCTTTGATGCCTTTGAAGATTGCCACTGTTACTAAATCTCTTTCCACACTCAAAGCATTCAAAAGGTTTCTCCCCAGTGTGGGTTCTCTGATGCTGCTGAAGATGGCCACACCGACTGAATCTCTTTCCACACTCTGAGCATTCAAAAGGTTTCTCCCCTGTGTGGGTTCTCTGATGCCTCTGAAGAGTGCTATTCCTACTGAATCTCTTTCCACATTCTGTGCATTCAAAAGGTTTCTCCCCTGTGTGGGTTCTGTGATGCTCTTGAAGACTGCCACTCCGACTGAATCTCTTTCCACAGTCTGAGCATTCAAAAGGCTTCTCCCCTGTGTGGGTTCCTAGATGATACTGAAAACTGGAATTCACACTGAATCTTTTTCCACACTCTGAGCATTCAAACGGTTTCTCCCCTGTGTGGGTTCTCTGATGATACTGAAGACCCTCATTTGCACTGAATCTCTTTCCACACTCTGAGCATTCAAATGGTTTCTCCCCTGTGTGGGTTCTTTGATGATACTTAAGATGGCCACACTGACTGAATGTCTTCCCACACTCTGAGCATTCAAACGGTTTCTCCCCTGTGTGGGTTCTCTTATGCTGCTGAAGACCATAATTTGCACTGAATGTCTTCCCACACTCTGAGCATTCAAACGGTTTCTCCCCTGTGTGGGTTCTCTTATGCTGCTGAAGACCATAATTTGCACTGAATGTCTTCCCACACTCTGAGCATTCAAACGGTTTCTCCCCTGTGTGGGTTCTTAGATGCTTTTGAAGAATGTAACACTGACTGAATCTCTTTCCACACTCTGAGCATTCAAAAGGTTTCTCCCCAGTGTGGGTTCTTAAATGCTTTTGAAGACTGGCACCATGACTGAATCTCTTTCTACACTCTGAGCATTCAAAAGGTTTCTCCCCTGTGTGGGTTCTCTGATGCTGTTGAAGATTGCCATTTGAACTGAATTTCTTTCCACACTCTGAGCATTCAAACGGTTTCTCCCCTGTGTGGATTCTCTGATGCTGCTGAAGACTGCTACACTGACTGAATCTCTTTCCACACTCTGAACATTGAAAAGTCTTCTTCCCTATGTGGGTTCTTTGGTGCTTTTGTAGACTGGAATTCATACTGAACTTCTTTCTACACTCTGAGAATTCGACATGTTTCTGTGCTGTGTGTTTTTTTTGGTGTACTAAAAGCTGTGTTCTGTATCTGAAGTACTTTCCACAATAATGGCATTTATATGCCTTCCTTTGACCGGAGAATGTAATTCCTTTCTCTGAACTGCTGAACAGTTTCATTCCTGAAAGAGTCCGTTGGCTGCAGACAGGGATTTCATGGAACCTGCTTCCTTGGTAAGGAATGGTCTTAACCCCCCTTTTCAATGTACGGTTTCCTTCCTGCCTCTGTGGTTCATCTCTGTTCTCGAAGTTTCCTTCAGCCTGTTCAATCTTGGCTTTTTCCAGTGAGAACCCGTGAAATTCCCCAACTGACTCAACATCTCCTGCTGGAATAAAGAGGGAAGTTGAATTATAACTCATGTAAGGAGCCAAGGCACCTACCACAAACTCCTAATTCATGACTACGCATTTTTGACTCCTGAACTGTCTGTCTGCCTTTCCTGGGCAACCTCCTATACAGCTTTTCCTACATTCTGACCACCCCTGCCCACCCCCCACCCCTCAAATAAACTCCCTAAATGTACTTGAAGGGAAAAGGTGGCAAAGATATTTTCCTCTGTGCTCCCCATTTGCCTTGCCATGAAGGTCCTTTGGCCTGCAGATTGGTCCTATTTTCCTTGTGTTCCCAATGAGGTAAGTAGACCCTCCAGAAGGAGAGCCACATAAACACAAGAGGATTTAAAGGGGGACTGTATATTTTAAAAAGCTATCATGAAGGTGGAATGCCAGCAGGGGGGTGGTGACTTGCCTGCCTGGTGCAAAGGTAGCGGACATTACGCGTGTTGTAGATAGGCTGATAGACGGTGCTGGGGAGGTTCCAGCGGTCGTGGTGCATGTTGGCACCAATGATGTGGGGAAATGCAGTCGTGAGGTCCTGGAGGAAAAATTTAGGCTGCTAGGCGGGAGACTTAAGGCCAGGACCTCCAAGGTAGCCTTCTCAGAAGTGCTTCCTGTTCCACGTGTAGGGCAGGAGAGACAGGCACAAATTAGAAGTCTCAATGTGTGGATGAGACGATGGTGTAAGGAGGAAGGGTTTAAGTTTGTTAGGCACTGGGATGCTTTCTGGAACAAGCAGGAGCTGTACAAAAGAGATAGTCTCCACTTGTCCCCAGAAGGAATCAGGCTGCGGGCGCTTAAAATAAAAAAGACCAGTTTTAAAACTAAATCTTAAGGGAAAGCTGACAGGAGATGAAATGTTTCTGGTTCGGGAGGACTCATCTCAAAGAGATGAAGGGTTAGCTATTACTTTTCTACCAGGTAATGGATCAGAGTTGTCCACTGAGATGATGACAAACAGTATGAAGAAGATGATATTGGATTTATATCCCGCCCTCCACTCCGAAGAGTCTCAGCGTGGCTCACAATCTCCTTTACCTTCCTCTCCCACAACAGACACCCCCTTGAGGTGGGTGGGGCTGAGAGGGCTCTCACAGCAGCTGCCCTTTCAAGGACAACCTCTGCCAGAGCTATGGCTGACCCAAGGCCATGCTAGCAGGTGCAAGGGAGGGACGGTGGCTCAGTGGCAGAGCATCTGCTTGGCAAGAAGGTCCCAGGTTCAATCCCTGGCATCTCCACAAAAGGGTCCAGGCAAATAGGTGTGAAAAACCTCAGCTGAGACCCTGGAGAGCCACTGCCAGTCTGAGAAGGCAATACTGACTTGATGGACAAGGGTCTTATTCAGTATAAGGCAGTTTCATATGTTCATAAGGGGAGGAGTGGGGAATCAAACCCAGTTCTCCCAGATAAGAGTCCACACACTTAACCACTACACCAAACTGGCTCTCCAAAGTGGCCTGTCTGCCAAATTCTCAAGGCAGCAGGAGGAAGGCTGCGGGCCTAACTTGCCTGGGATATTATAGATGTTTGTATACAAATGCTAGAAGTGTTCGAAGTTAAACTGGGGAATTGGAATATTTAGTGTTGAGGGAAAACATAGACATTGTGGGAATTTCAGAAACTTGGTGGAATGAGGAGAATCAGTGGGACACGGTGATTCCTGGATACGTTAAATGTTAAACAGAGAGCCAGTTTGGCATAGTGGTTAAGTGTGCGGACTCTTATCTGGGAAAACCGGGTTTGATTCCCCACTCCTCCACTTGCACCTGCTGGAATGGCCTTGGGTCAGCCATAGCTGGCAGAAGTTGTCCTTGAAAGGGCAGCTGCTGTGAGAGCCCTCTCCAGCCCCACCCACCTCACAGGGTGTCTGTTGTGGGGGAGGAAGGTAAAGGCGATTGTGAGCCGCTCTGAGACTCTTCGGAGTGGAGGGCGGGATATAAATCCAATATCTTCTTCTTATATCAGAAGGATAGAGAGGGAAGGGTTGGAGGTGGGGTAGCTCTGTATGTCAGAAAGGGTATACAGTCCAGTATGACTGAGGTCAGAGAATTAGATTCCCTTATAGAAGTGCTTTGGGTCGAAATAGAGCACCCAAAAAAAATTTAACTATGGGAGTTTGTTATCGCCCACCAAATCAAAATACAGAGGACGATCGTGGCTAAACGTAAAAACTGTGTCATAATATGTGATTTTAACTACCCGCAGATTGATTGGATGTGTTCTGGTCGAGAGAAAGAGACTGAGTTTCTAGACACTCTCAATGACTGTGTTATGGAGCAGATGGTCACAGAATCTACCAGGGGTGGGGTGGGGTGATCCTGGATTTGGTCCTAAGTAATGCCCAAGACCTGGTAAAAGTTGTAAAAGTGATTGCATCGCTTGGGAGCAGTGACCATAACGTTATTGATTTCACCATTTGTATAAATAGGGAGTTGCCCCAAAAGACCAACACAACCACTTTTAACTTTAAAAGGGGTAAATTCTCTGAGATGAGGAGGCATGTGAGGAGGAAATTGAAAGAAAAGGTAAATGCAGTCAAAACCCTTGGGGAAGCTTGGAGGCTATTTAAAACTACAATCCTAGAAGCTCAGATAAAATATATACCACAAGTTAGGAAAGGCACAAAGAGGTATAAGAGAAGGCCTGCATGGTTAACAAACAAAGTTATGGAAGCTGTAAACGTTAAGAAAGATTCCTTTAAGCGGTGGAAAGCTAGTCCAAATGAGATTAATAAAAGGGAACACAGGCTGTGGCAAATCAAATGCAAGACTGTGTTCAGGCAGGCAAAAAGGGACCATGAGGAGCATATTGCAAAAAACATAAAGACCAACAATAAACATTTCTTCAAATATATTAGAAGCAGGAAACCAGCCAGGTAGGCAGTGGGGCCCTTGGATGACCATGGGGTAAAAGGATTACTGAAGGAGGATAGGGAAATGGCTGAGAAGCTGAATGCATTTTTTCCCTCCGTCTTCACTGTAGAAGATGAGAAGTGTTTGCCTGCTCCAGAACCACTTATTTTGGAAGGGGTGTTGAAAGAACTGAGTCAGATTGAGGTGACAAGAGAGGAGGTCCTACAAATGATAGACAAATTAAAAACTAATAAGTCACCAGGTCCGGATGGCATACATCCAACAGTTCTGAAAGAACTCAAAGGTAAACTTGTGGATCCCCAGACAAAAATATGTAATCTTTCATTGAAATCTGCCTCCGTTCCTGAGCACTGGAAGGTAGCAAATGTCCCCCATCTTTAAAAAGGGTTCCAGAGGAGATCCGGGAAATTACAGGCCAGTCAGTCTGACTTCAATACCGGGAAAGTTGGTAGAAACCATTATCAAGGACAGAATGAGTAGGCACACTGATGAACACAAGTTAATGAAAAAGGCTTAGCATGGGTTCTGTAAGGGAAGATCTTGCCTCACTAACTTGTTACAGTTCTTTGAGGGGGTGAACAAACATGTGGACAAAGGAGACCCGATAGATGTTGTTTACCTTGACTTCAAGAAAGCTTTTGATAAAGTTTCTCATCAAAGGCTCCTTAGTAAGCTCGAGAGTCATGGAGTAAGAGGACAAGTCCTCTTGTGGATCAAAAACTGGCTAATTAATAGGAAACAGAGAGTGAGTATAAATGGGCAATCTTTGCAGTGGAAGACGGTAAGTAGTGCGGTGCCGCAGGGTTCAGTACTGGGTCCCATGCTCTTTAATTTGTTCATAAATGATTTCGAGATGAGAGTAAGCAGTGAAGTGGCTAAGTTTGCAGATGACACTAAATTGTTCAGGGTGGTGAGAACCAGAGAGGATTGTGCGGAACTCCAAAGGGATCTGTTGAGGCTGGGTGAGTGGGCGTCAACTTGGCAGATGAGCTTCAATGTGGCCAAGTGCAAAGTAATGCACACTGGGGTCAAAAATCCCAGCTACAAATACAAGCTTATGGGCTGTGAACTGGCAGAGACTGACCAAGAGAGAGAGATCTTTGGGTCGTTGTAGATAACTCACTGAAAATGTTAAGACAGTGTGCAATTGCAATAAAAAAGGCCAACGCCATGCTGGGAATTATTAGGAAGGGAATTGAAAACAAATCAGCCAGTATCATAATGCCCCTGTATAAATCCATGGTGCGGTCTCATTTGGAATACTGTGTACAATTCTGGTCACTGCACCTCAAAAAGCATATTATAGCATTGGAAAAAGTCCAGAAAAGGGCAACGAGAATGATTAAAGATTTGGAACACTTTCCCGATGAAGAAAGGTCGAAACGCTTGGGAGTCTTTAGCTTGGAGAAACAGAAGCTGATGAATGTAATAAGAGTTAAAGGGAAGGTACCAAATACATGGAAGGAAGCTGTTATTTCTTTGATACCTAAAGAAGAAAGAGACGCTACAAATGTGAAAAATTATAGACCAATTTCACTTTTGAACAATGATTATAAAATATTTACAAGAATTCTGGCGGAACGACTTAAGCAATATCTGATAAAATTTATAAAGGAGGACCAAGCTGGTTTTCTTCCTAAAAGACAAATAAGAGACAATATTAGAACTGTTGTAAATATTGTAGAATACTATGAAAGACATCCAGAAAAGGAAGTAGCACTATTCTTTGCGGATGCAGAAAAAGCATTTGATAATTTAAATTGGGACTTTATGTTTGCAGTGATGGAAAAAATGGAGCTTGGAGAAAGTTTTATAAGAATGATAAAGGCAATATATTCTGAACAAAGGGCAAGGCTGTGCATCAATGCAGATCTTACAGACGAAATGAAAATTAGTAAAGGTACTAGACAAGGCTGCCCGCTTTCGCCATTGTTGTTCATAATGACTCTTGAAATTTTACTGATGCAGATCCAAGATGAAAAAGATTTAGAAGGACTACAAATAAAAGGGTATACCTATAAATATAGAGCATTTGCAGATGATATAATGTTTATAAATGAAAATTCCCTACAAGCTACACCGTTGTTGTTAACGAAAATACAAGAGTTTGGGGAGTTGGCGGGACTTTACATAAACAAAGAAAAATCAAAAATTTTATGTAAGAATATGCAGAAAAATAGACAACAAGAATTACAAAGACTAACGGGTTGTGAAGTTACCTCTAAGGTAAAATACCTAGGGGTAGAGATAACAATGAAAAATATTGATCTGTTTAGGAACAACTATGAAAAGCTCTGGCGCAAAATAGAAGAAGATATGCTAAAGTGGAACAAGCTCAATTTGTCATTGTTGGGCAGAATAGCTGCAGTAAAAATGAATATTTTACCAAGGATTATGTATTTGTTTCAAACCATCCCCACTGTGAAAGATGCGAAGCAATTTGATAAATGGAGAAGAAAAATCTCGGAATTTGTGTGGGCCGGGAGGAAACCTAGAATCAAAATGAAAGTCCTGATAGATGCAAAAGAGAGAGGTGGGTTTCAATTACCAGATTTGAAACTGTATCATGAAGCAATTTGTTTAGTATGGTTGAAAGAATGGATAACGCTATTAAATAAAAAACTTCTAGTGTTAGAAGGCCATGGAAAAAAATTCGGCTGGCATGCCTACTTGTATTATGGGAAAAAGAAGATGGATGGTCTTTTCTCTCACCATTATATAAGGAGCAGCTTACTAAATGTGTGGATAAAGTACAAGAAATATGGCGATGAGAGAAGACCTTTGTGGATAGTGCCGGCTGAAGTGATAAAGTTAACGGCCAAAACAGTTAAGGAAAAACAACTATCATACAACCAACTACTAAAAATACAAAGTGGGAAAATAGAACTGAAAACTGCAGAAGAATTGAATTATAAATATGATTGGTTTCAAATGCAACAAATAAAAAGCTTGATGGAGAATGATATCAAAGCTGAAGGAATAAGGAAAGAGCAAACAGAAATGGAAAGAGTTCTGCTTGGAGATAATGAGAAATTAATTTCAAAAGTGTACAAATTACTTTTACAATGGACTACAGAAGATGAAGTAGTGAAATCTCAAATGATAAAATGGGCAATTAATGTAAATAAAGAAATAAAGATGGAATCTTGGGAATATTTGTGGAAAAACTCTATGAAACTCGCAACATGTCATAGTATTAAAGAGAACTGTTTTAAGATGATGTATAGATGGTATATGACTCCAAAAAAATTAGCAAAGATGAACAATAAGATGCCAGATAGGTGCTGGAAATGTAAAAAGCATGAAGGTTCTTTCTACCATATGTGGTGGACTTGTGAAAGAGCTAAAATGTTTTGGCAGATGATTCAACAAGAGATATCTAAGATCCTAGGATATGAATTTAACAAAGAAGCAGAGATTTTCTGCTGGGATTACAAATGGAAAAATTTCCAAAAGAAGATAGAACTTTAATATGGTACTTGCTCTCAGCTGCTAGGACATTGTATGCGCAGTTGTGGAAGCAAGAAAAAATACCAGAAAAATGGGACTGGACTATAAAAGTTATGTCATGGAGTGAAATGGACAAACTAACAAGAAAACTAAGAGACTGCGATTTAGAACTTTTTAATCGGGAGTGGAAGAAATTCAGAAGATATGTAGAAAAAGAGTGGAAAATAAAAGGACATTGGACAATTTTTGATGATTAAGACTTTTAAGACAAGAATATAACTTTTGAAGGGATCTTTTCTTAATCAATTTTTGTTTTTTCTTGATAGTTAAAGGTACCTTTAATATCTGTTTTTTTTTTTAAAAAAATAACACTGGCGGGGGTCAAGTATTGGGGGGAGGGGTGGGAGAAAAGTAAGATGTGGGGTAGAATGATGGTTTTTTAATTATTATCTTAAGCTTTTTATAAGTTGTAGATATAGTTCTACTACCATATGTTACTAATAAAATTGTTTATACGAGAAACATCGACTGCGGGGTGACATGATAGAGGTTTACAAGATAATGCATGGGATGGAGAAAGTAGAGAAAGAAGTTCTTTTCTGCCTTTCTCACAATACAAGAACTCGTGGGAATTCAATGAAATTGTTGAGCAGTCGTGTCAGAAGGGATAAAAGGAAGTCCTTCTTCACCCAAAGGGTGATTAACATGTGGAATTCACTGCCACAGGAGGTGGTGGCAGCTACAAGCACAGCCAGCTTCAAGAGGGGTTTGGATAAAAATATGGAGCAGAGGTCCATAAGTGGCTATTAGCTACTGCATATTATTGGAACTGTCTGGGGCAGTGATGCTCTGTATTCTTTATGCTAAGGCGGGGGGCAAAGTGGAAGGACTTGTAGCCCCAGTTGTGAACCTCCTCCTACACCCACCCTGCCTCTCCTGCTGGCCACGACATTGACCACAGTGGCCCCTGGACCAGCCCGGTGTGTCGGCTGATCTCAGAGCCCACCCAGCTCCTGGAGTCCTCCAGAGGGGGGGAGTACAGGACCAAGCCGCACAAGGACCTATTGCTTTTCCATATTTTGATTCACACATCATCACAATGGCAGCAATTCGCACCTTTGAAAGATCCTTACCCAGAGAGGCCACATTCCCATAGTTCTCAAGCATGACTTCCCTGTAGAGACCTCTTTGGTCTGGATCCAGCAGGGCCCACTCAGCCTCGGTGAAAAACACAGCCACCTCCTCGAAGGAAAAAGGACCCTGAAAGAAAAAGCAGGTTTCCTCATCAGAGACTGTCCCAGTCAAGACTGTACTCTGGACAGGGGCATTCTGGGGTGGTGCAGGATGGAGAGCTTGCCAGGGGGGTAAAGGGAGCGGCCTTCAGAGCCCCTCTCGCTCAGACACATGAGCAGCAACTGCAGGAGCAAAAGGCCCCCTGAGGAAGAGGGGGGAACTCAGGCAGTCCCCTGCTCATCTCCCCTACCTGGACTGCAGGGGCAGCAGCCGTTTCCACTCCTCCACAAAGACTCAGCACCGTCTCTTCACTGCCTGTGAGGGAGAGAATGTTGGAATAAAGGGTGTTAGCAGAGACTTCATATTTTCTTTGCTTGTTCGAATCCTGCTTCATGCACCCCTGTGCCCAAGGCTGTGAAACCTTGCCCTGGGTATACTTTAAAAAATGTGTAACAATTTTGAGTAAACTTGAGGGAGAGGTGAGGAGAAGCCTCAGGGAGGGGTGGGGTATAATCACTGCCAACTTTTCTCTTTTGAGCTGCCTTGAATCCCTCTAATGGAAGGTATGTGATATAGGAATACTTTAGTTAACCTGAGGAATTCACTGCTTCATGGAGAGGTGGTGGCTACAAGCACGGACAGCTTCAAGAGGGGACTGGATAAACATATGAAGCAGAGGTCCATGAGTCCCCTTCAGCTATTGGGTATAAATGGAACCTTGTGTGCCATGCAAAAGTATTTCCTTTTTCTCCTGTCCTGAACCTTTGTCATGATCGGAGGCCTAGTACGGCCTAGAGGACAGGGGGAAGCCTGCCTAGGAGTTGCTAGTGGGCATACATCTCCCAGGGATCTCCCAGGATCCCTTCTGTCTCTCTGATTGGGTGGCAGAATTTTGGAGGAAAAACTAGCCCAGAGGCAGTGTTCCCTCTAAGCTGAGTTAGTATGAGCTAGCTCACAGTTTTTTAGCCTCTTGCTCACACATTTTTGTCTCAGCTCAGGAAAAATGGCCCCAGAGCAAACTAATTTATACAGACGACTTCAATGCCAGTAGCTCACGGAGTAGAATTTTTGCTCACAAGACTCCGCAGCTTAGAGGGCGCATTGCCCAGAGGGGGAGGGAAAGCATGAAAGGCCTGGCTGGAAAGGACGGTTGTTTTCTCTGCTGAGGCTGGAATGGAGGAGGCTGCAGCTGCAGGGAAATCCCTCATCCAGGGAGGAGGAGTGAATTGGTTTGACTTACAGAAGGGGACGTGTCTCTCCTCACGCTAGGGCTTTTCTTCTTTGTTTTGTACCAACCTTTACTGCTTTTTCCCATTCACTGCTGTCTTTACTACACACCTATTCTGTAGTTGTTGTTAGGCTGCCCGAGTCCTTGCTTCTCTTTAAAATGGCTCCAGAGCAAACTAATTATACAGTAACTCACAACTTTAATGCTGGTAGCTCATGGAGTAGAATCTTTGCTCAGAAGACTCCACAGGTGAGTGTGAACAAAAGCCCTTAAATTTGCATATATACGGACATCGTGATCACCAGTTGGTTGCCAGGATGCCTGGAGTTGCACCTCACACACATCTACACTAAAGCAGAAGACTTTGACCAAGCCATTTCCTTATAGGCCCAGGTGTATGTTGTGGGTTTCATCTTTACTGCAGCCCTTCTCCTAATGGGTCCTAGCATGGGCAAAACAACCTCGCAGCCTCCCCGTCCCTGGTTTTCGCAGTGAAAGAGGTCGCGCCGCCGTGAGCTGTCCAGTCAAGCTGTCTTTCTTCTCTCTGTTAATGGAAGCCATTGCTAAGGCTAACATCACCAGTTTTCCCCATTCACTGCTGCATTAAAAGTCTTTACCACCCATCGATTGTTTGAGGACTATAAATAAACTGTTGTTGTTGTTAGGTTGCCTGAGTCCTCACGTCTCCTTCGTCATGGCTAAAAGGTTTTGCTAAGAAGGCAGATTCAGGGGTTGGGGGGGGGGGTACTCTGGGCCCCCCCGAAAGACCCTGACCAGAGCGGTGGCAGCCTGTAGAAGGCCCTTCCTGGTCCCCTGCTGAGTCACAACCTTCTATCCAACAACTTCACAATGGGCCCAGATCTGGGCACAAGGCACCCTTACCGTGTGAGAGGGCCTCTTGGGCACGCTCCTGGGCCTGCGCCTCCTGCTCTTCCTCCAAGGGAGACCCTTCCTCCTCAGAGACCTCTGCTTCCATCTTCACAGATGGTCCCCACATCTGGAACAGCAGGAAGAGAGACAGGGAAGAGCAGGAAGGCTGAAGACCAAGGAAGCAAAACATGCTCCATTCCCCATCCCTGCATCCATCAACAGAGCTGCAAGAATCAGGGATCTGGTTTTCTATCAACCCTGGTGAAGTGCCTGGAGGGATGCGTATAAGGTGAAAGGTCACAACTTGAAGGGACGGCATGAAGCTCCCTCACCTGTTCTGCCTGCCTCTTCTCCTCTGCCTGGCTCAGGAGGAAACCTTCGGCCACGGCCACCGCCTGGGAACTGGTCTCCGGCCCACATCCTCTGACCCAGCCCTGCATTTCCTGGGGCAGGAGAGTCAGGAACTGCTCCAGGATCACCAGGTCCACGATCTGCTTCTTGGTGTGTCTCTCCGGCTCCAGCCACTGGCTGCAAAGTCCATGGAGCTGGCTGCAAACCTCTCGGGGCCCATCAGACTCATGGTAGCTGAATTGCCGGAAACGCTGGCGATATTCCTCTGAGATCGCCGTGACCTGATAACAGACCTCTGGCTCAGGGCTTTCCCAGAATCCAACACCACTCCCATCTAGGGTAGGTTTGGGGCCTTTGCTTTCTCTCTTGCCCGTTCCAGGTCCTTCTGGGTCCTGCTCTTCCATCTCCTTTCCCTTCTCTTGGGTTACTTCTACCTGTGGAAAAAATGCTTTTATTCACTTGACTATGAAGAGGGAGAGGGGAATATATCAAAAAGGCAGAAAGGAACCTAAAGAAGATGGAGCTACATCACCGACCCTGGTCATGACACACCCAGGACTGCCCTCCTGGATCAGAAGGAAAGTCCTTCTCGTGGTTTACAAATCAGGATTCATGTCATTAACTACCGTAGACATCTCCTAGGGAGGCCCAAAGTCTCCGGGTCCTGATGGCAAACACCCAAGAGTTTTTAAAGGATGTGAGACGGTTGATCTACGAACCTGAGTATGTGACCTATTTTAAAAAGGGATTCAGAGGGGAACCAGGAAATTACAGGCCGGTCATCCGAACGCCTGTCCCAGGCATATTAGCAGAATATGTAATCAAAGACAGAATTAATTGTCAGACACACGGAAGGACAAAGCCTGCTGAGGGAAAATCAGCACGGCTTCTGCGCAGGGAAGTCCTGCCACAACAGAGAGTGGGCAAAAAGGAATTTTTCTTCCTCCCCCAACTAGAAATTGAAGGCATCCGATACAGCTGATGGGCAGTAGATTCAGGACACAGAGAGCGATTAAAGTGTGGAATTTTCCACCAGAGGGTGTAGTCATGGCCACTACAGGAATAAACAGCTTTCAAAGAGACCAGATAAATTCATGGAGGGCAAATCTATCAATGGCTGCTAGCTGTGGTGACCGAGGGGAACCTTCACATTTAGAGGCAGTCAACCTCTGGATCCCAGAGAAGGAGGCAGCATCAGGGGAAGGCCTCGGTCTCTGTGCCCTGTTGCTGGTTGTCCAGAGGAACTGGCTCGCTCCTGTGTGAGGCAGGAGGCTGGACTAGAGGGACTCTTGGTCCGATCCAGCAGGGCTCTGCTCGTGTTCTTTCTACAGGTTCCTGTTGCTGAGGCCGTGATCCTCATCACGATGTGTTCCCAGTGCTCTTTTTCCCTCCTGGCCTTCTGGATGTGGGCAGCTGATATCTGGGCGCATGGCTCTCCGCAACAGCCCTTGAACTGTGACTCATGGGCATTGGTGGTATTAAGCTCTCTGCACCTTGGCAACAGATTTTATTTAATTCCCTCTCCTCTGCTGAGGGGCCTTGAATACCCAGTAGCAGCCCTGCCCCAAAACTGGCATTGTGTCAGGGTCCTACGATGGGGCTGTGGTTGATTCTCATTCAGGCAGGAGTTAGAGAGCCAGTTTGGTGTAGTGGTTAAGTGTGCGGACTCTTATCTGGGAGAACCAGATTTGATTCCCCACTCCTCCACTTGCAGCTGCTGGAATGGCCTTGGGTCAGCCATAGCCCTGGCAGAGGTTGTCCTTGAAAGGGCAGCTGCTGTGAGAGCCCTCTCAGCCCCACCCGCTTCACAGGGTGTCTGTTGTGAGGGGAGAAGATACAGAAGATTGAAGCCACTCTGAGTCTCTGATTCAGAGAAAAGGGTGGGATATAAATCCGCAGTCTTCTACCCCCCCACACACCCCACATGCAATGATCTTTTTCACTTGCAGACCAAATTAAGGCTCTTCACCTCCCCCCGCCCTGGAATAAAATTAAAAGCAACAGAACTCCAATTTCATACTTCAGTTTTCTTCCTTGCACTTAAAAGACACTGTAGTCCCCTCACCCCCCCCCCCCAAGTTACATAGCAGAGCAAAACTGATGCCTAATGGAGTTGCCAGCCTCCAGGTGGGCAATGAAAGGAACAAACACTGTGATGTGCAGGCTCTCTCTCTCTCTCTCGGCTTGACTTCGCGAATGAAGATTTAAGAAGGGTGCAGTAGTCCACGTCTGCTGCAGGCTCGCTGGTGGCTGACAAGACCAATGCGGGACAGGCAGGTCCGGCCACAGTGGCTGCAGGGAAAAGTCTGATTTGGGGTTGGTGCTGTAGCAGTGCGATTCTTCCTCAATCTCCTTTTGTCCTCAAGACCAGCTATGCGTGCATTCTCAAAGGAAGAGACAGCCTGGTGGATGGTGTGCCTCCACCTTTTGAGATCTGAGGCTAGGTCTGACCACTGGTGATGGTTGATGCGACAGGTGCCAAGGGATTTCTTCAAGGAGTCCTTGTACCTCTTCTTCGGTGCCCCTCTATTTCGATGGCCGGCGGAAAGTTCGTCACACAGAGCAATCTTGGGAAGGCGGTGGTTTTCCATCCTAGAAATATGCCCTGCCCAGCGCAGCTGCGTCTTCAACAGCAGTGCCTCGATGCTTGTAACCTCCGCCCTCTTGAGGACTTCAGTGTTGGTCACAAAGTCACTCCAGTGGATGTTGAGGATGGTGCAAAGGCAGCGCTGATGAAAGCGCTCAAGGAGTCGCAGGTGATGACGGTATAAAACCCACGATTCGGAGCCGTAGATGAGGGTTGTCATCACAACAGCTTTGTAAGGCTAACAATGTTTAATGTGCAGGCTAACAATGTTTAATAAAACCATTTAAAAACCTTTGTAAATTATCTTTTCATGCTTCATATTATAACAGAGGTCCATTCTCACATTCCAATATTACAAGAAAAGCCCTATGAGCACCCGGATGTAGGCTTCTTTCGTCAATGGCCACCTAAAAGAACAGCTTGCTTCTGATAAAAAAAATATTGTAGAGAGCTATAGGCCAGCAAACTCCAGAAGGCTTGGGCATCTGGTTAAAAGAATAAGTTTGGACTGGCTTAAGCTCCAAATATAAATATATGCACGTAAATGTCATTGAGTGGTAAGTTTTTTTACAATCATATAAAATCTGAAGAATTATCTAGTTCCATTCAGCTTTGTGGTATGCCTTCTTATTATTTTGGTTTATTCCAGGATGAGAGAACTTGAGGTAGGAGATCTTGCAGAAGAGCGTTTACATTGGGTTGTTACAAGAGGCTGGTAACCCTGAACATCATTAGAACTGATTTTGGGCTGTGTCAACAAAAGTAGTCTCCAGATCACGTGATAAATGTAAAGTTCTGCATTTAGGTAGGAAAAAGCAAATGCATCATTATAGGATGGGGGAGACTAGTCTTGGCAGTAGTATGGGTGAAAAGGATCTAGGGGTCTTTGTGGACAATTTACGGAACATGAGTCAGCAGACTGCTGCAGTAGCTAAAAGGGCAAATGCAATTTTGGGCTATATCAACAGGAGTGTAGTGTACACTCAGATCACGTGAAGTGATGGTATCACTTTGCTCTGCTCTGGTAAGACCTCACCTGGAGTCTTATGTTCAGTTTTGGGCACCACAGTTTAAGAAGGTTTAAGGAGCTGGGAATATTCAGCCTGGAGAGAGGACTGTGAGGTGATATGATCTGGCAACAATCCTGATTTTGTGAATTAGAAAGATCGTGAGAAGGAGGGCAGGAAGGGCTGCATCAGTGCCTAGTTCTTGTGGCCCCTTCTTACACACCCAGGGAAATGCTGAGTGGCACTTTGGGGTAAGTCAGAAATTTTTCTCTAGGCCAGACTGGCAAGGTATCCTGTTTGTTTGGTTTTTAGGCCATCTTCTGGGGCTGGAGCAGGGGTCAGGGTGTGTGTGTTGCGGGGGGTGGTGGCAGTTGTGAGTTTCCTGCATTGTGCAGGGGGTTGGACTAGATGACCCTGGAGGTCCCCTCCAGCTCTATGATCCTGAGAACGGAGATCAGGTCAGCCCCCCCCCCCAAAAAACATGCCTGTGGGGGCTCTATGGCATTAGACTCCACTGAGCTCCCCCCTCCCCCCAATTGCCTGGGGATTTCCCACTGCAGACTTGACAACCTGAGAGCAGCAGCTGTTTTGTGCAGAACTGAAATGACCAGCGACTGGACACCAGATCCATCTGCTGAATTCAGTCTTGCACTTTAAAGACCCTGATTATTCCCGCTCCCCCCCCCCCCGCAATCTCATGCCCAGAGCACAAGTGATGCTAACAGCGGCTTCCCTCTCTTCCTGCAAGATCTAACCCCTGATTCTCCCCTCCCCTCCCCAAATTCTGAAGGACTTACTTGCAAGGAGACCTTCCCTGGGTCCGGCTGCTGCAAGGAGCCTTTTCCCTGCTTCTCTGCGGACCCGAAGCTCTTCCTCTCTCGTGCAATTCAGGAACTTCTCCCCCCCACCCCCCACCCCAGCCGAAGAGCCTTCCTCCCCCCCCCCCCCGCCCTCTCTTGCAAAGCAGCTCTGTGCCTTTCACCCTTGCAGGGCTGGAGCAAAGCAGCAGACAAGCGCACCTTGAAGATCTCCCTTGCAGGGCTGGACACGGGATGTTGTGTCCTAGGCTCAAATGGGAGAACTGTTACTTTTGGAGGGAACTGTTACTTTTGGAGGGAAGCCAAACAAGCCAGAGCTTGAACTCCACACCAGGGTTCCAGAGAAGGCCTAAGCGTGCCCAATCAGGGGAAGGATTGAAACATAAGCAGCCAATCAACATCTAGGCTCATACTGTACCCTGATAGGCCCTTAGGGCCCTGTAAATAGCCAATCCGTGTAGATAGTTAAGGACCAATCAGAAGGGGGCAAGAATTGTATAAAGGAGCAGGAAGTTTGAACAGAGCTCAGTGTGTTGTGTATGTTCCTGAAGTAAAGCTTGCTGAAATCACTCTCCGACTCTAGTCTCTTACTGTGCTGACCCCAGTATTTTACACGGAGGAAGATGCCCCCCCACCCCCGCCGGGTTCCTGCTCCCAGACCCAGTCGGGTTGGTTGGGCTGCAGCCAGCGATCCCCTCTGCAGCTCAGTGGGACGACTCAGGAGTAGGAGGAAGCATCAGATCCATCACTTTCTCCCCCCGCCCCCCCAGTGGCGGACTGGGTCTAAAAATCTTGGTTGCCAGGAGACAAAGGGGGCCCAGTCACAATTTTAAGGCTATCGTTTAATTATTATAAAAATAAATAATATTTTCCAAAATACAGAAGTGGAAAAAGGTACAATTAAAACTTTTTGTGAAATAATAATTACTTTTGTGACGTAATTACAGTATGCATATACTCCCCCCCCCCTCCAGCCAAAGAGCCTTCCTTCCTCCCCCCTCCACTTGCTCGGCCTCTCGCAAAAACATACATGTTATCGGCAGCATACTGTCGGTATGAAATGTGAATCCAGATTGCATTTTCTCCAGGGGAGCTGATCTTTGCCAGCAGGGATCAGATGTAATCTCTGCCAGCAGATCCCCAGGTCCCACCTGGAGGCTGGCAACACTACATACCACGTCAATTTTAGTTGCATTGCAGTTATAATACTGGAATGTCTATTATATTTTCAAGCTACTAAAAGGTCATTACAATTTTTAACGTACTGCCTATAGTTTGAGGGGGCCATGATTGCCAATAGAGAATGCACGCTTGCCCATAGGGAGTATTGGAATTTAGGCTTCCCCTAAGGACAGTGATTGCCCACACAGTCTACACATGCTTTCCAACAGAGAATACATGATTGCCCACAGAGAGTAATGGAGATCACACTGTCCCTTAGGAAATAATGGAGACCATGGTTTCCCATGGAGAATTAGGGTTACCCTAAGAACAGTGATTGCCTATATAGACAACACACAAGGCTGGGAATGAATCTATAGGCCTCTCTGTAGCCTGAACCAAAGATCTTGTCACACACAGCAAGAACAAGGAACCGGTTTTCTTGAGAGACGCCCACCTAAACTTCAGGGGGACGTGGATTTCATTCTACATGTGATGGTGGGGGCAGCAGAGGAATTAGCACGTGGCATCCCTCAAGCTCAGGGGGGAGAGACTATATTGAAAATCTCACTTTGTCAGACCGTGTCTGCCATAAAATATGTTTCATTGTTTTGTTTGATGGGTTTTATGTTGCAAGCTGCCCAGAGCCTACTGCTGGGATAGGGTAGGTGCGGGGTTTTTTTTGTAGCAGGAACTTATTTGCATATTAGGCCACAACCTCCCGATGTAGCCAATCCCCCAAGAGCTTACAGTAGGCCCTGTAAGAAGAGCCCTGTAAGCTCTTGGAGGACTGGCTACATCAGAGGTGTGTGGCTTAATATGCAAAGGAGTTCCTGCTACAAAAAAATGGGTGGGGTATAAAATCAGTCAGTCAATACATACATAAAGCCAGGTACCAGAGACATAAGCTTTATAAAGGACACAGGCAAACCCAATTAGAAGAAGAAGAAATTGGATTTATATCCTGCCCTCCTCTCCAAATCTCAGAACGGCTCACAAATCTCCTTTACCTTCCTCCCCCACCCTATGAGGTGGGTAGGGCTGAGAGGGCTCTCACAGCAGCTACTCTTTCAAGGACAGCTGTGTGAGAGCTATAGCTGACCCAAGGCCATTCCAGCGACTGCAAGTGGTGGAGTGGGGAATTAAACCTGGTTTTTCCAGATAAGAGTCCATGCACTTAACCACTACACCAAACTTAGCAATATTCATTTTTACTGAAAAGACACACATACTCGTACAGTATTTTCTTTATTTACAAGTCTTTAACAAATGGCACCTCTTAATCTGAATTATTGCATCAGACTCTGGAGTCAAGATCTGTGCTGCAGCAATCCTGAGAATTGTGTTCAGGCATGGATATAGTTTTGATTCACCGACATTCATCACAGAAAAGAGCTTTTCACCAATGTACCCTGTCCCAAACAGGCAGAATGTTAGAAGCAAAAGACTTAAGTTAGAGGTCATTTGGACCCCAGAACTGGAGAAATGGGTCATCCTCTTATTCTACAGAGCAATGTCCCTTCCTAAGCAAAGGTTTCCCCCTTTTCCAATTGATATAAGAAACACTTCACTATGGACTAGCAGGTGCTTGGAGCAGGCAACCTATGAACATATGAAGCTGCCTATACTGAATCAGACTCTTGGTCCATCAAAGTCAGTATTGTCTTCTCAGACTGGCAGCGGCTCTCCAGGGTCTCAAGCTGAGGTTTTTCACACCTATTTGCCTGGACCCTTTTTTGGAGGGATTGAACCTGGGACCTTCTGCTTCCCAAGCAGATGCTCTACCACTGAGCCACCGTCCCTCCCCTGGGACGGGTGATGTCCCTTTAAGAAAGGCTTTCTAGAATGTTCCTTACTCCTTCAGTTGCCCATTTCTAAACTAGCACAGCTATTTTTCCAGACTGAAGTAGATAGACACCCACGCCTTCTCAGTCTGCTCAATTAATCCTAGAATCCCAGAGTGGCCAAAGAGGCCATCTAGTCCACCCCCCACTCAATGCAGGATCTGCCTAGAGCGGGGGGGGGGGCAAACTGTGGCTCCCAAGTCTTTCCTCTCCCCACATCCCCCCCTTGCTTTGAATGCAGAGGTTTTTGGTTCCCCCCTTCTATTTATTCCGCAGGCCAAGCGCACACTGGGTGCTCTAACCCGGAGGGGTGACTGGGAGTTCTTTCATTGGGGGGGTGGAGGGAGGAGAGGGCCCGACAACAGCCTGCATTGTGGGGGTGGGGGTAGCTTTTATATTGGTAGACATGGCCTCTGGTTCCCCAATGCAGCTTATTGGTGGACCTGGCCTCCTGTTTCCAGTGGAAGTTAATTAGTGACCCTGGACGCTGGTTCCAGAAAATGACCTATTGGTGCACCTGATCTGTTTGCCCAATGCAGCCTTTTGGTAGACCTGCCCTCTCTTTTCCCATTCAACTCATTTGGGAGACCTGGCCTCTGCTTCCCCACTGCAGCGCATTGCTACACCACAACTCCTTTCTTTCCATTCAACGCAAATACAAACTTTCTCACACACAAGCGCCAACGACCTCCTTTCACCTCTTCTCGCACAATCCCTCCCAGCTTCAGCTCAAAACACCCATGCCGCTTCACTCACCAGGCCTGTTCCAAGCTACACCAGAAGCCGCTGAGCAGACACGCAGCCCACACTGCCCTTTGGCCCACTCCCCCTCCCTTCTCAAGAGTCACCAGCGTCAGTAGGAGCCCCCCCCCCCATTTTCCCCATGAGCAAAACTGCTCCACAGCCTGCTCACTGCCTGCACTTGTGTGCGCTTGCTAATTCATGGCAAAGCTTGCTGGTAGGGTGATGCGCCCTTCTAGACAGCAAAGCTGCATTCTTCTTCTGCTTTAACGCCGTTTCTATTTCTGCATCTCATGGGACGGGTCACAAGAGGAGATCAGAGAGAGACACATCATTTCCAAAACTCTCGCAAGGTAAGTTAAGTTTGACCTTTTGTGTGGGATGTCATCTCATGTCCTAGATGTCACTTCCAGGTCAAAAAGTCACCTGGTGGCACTTCCTGAGCTCCACCCCCTTCCCATGATGTCACATGGTGTACCAAAACCCCACCCCACCCTGTGATGTCACTCAGACCACTCCCACAGACCTGCCTCTTCTGCATCTGACATTTAGTCTCTGCGGCTCATTCCCAAAAATCATCAGAGACCTCATTGCTTTTGCTAAAGTAAACACAGTGCTGCTTTGTATCCCATTGAACTCAATTTTGTGAAAGACTGAATCATAGAGTTGGAAGGGACCTCCAGGGTCATCTAGTCCAACCCCCTGCAAAAGGCAGGAAACTCACAAATACCGTTCCCTAAATTCACACTGGACCGCCTCTCCCCATATGAACCCCCACAGCATCCTCTTTAGCAAAAGCAATGAGATACGGGATGATTTTTCAGTGGAAATGTGTTGAATTTACCGGCCATTGGAATCTAAAGATCCACAGCTCTTTTGGAGCCAGTACAGCAGAGAGATTGTGAACATGGAGAAGACATCGAATTAACCTCTCATAAAGAACTCTGGTTTGAAAAGGATTATATATAGTATATTTTATTCATTGAGGGGAGATTGAGAGAGGGAGCGAGAGCTCATACAATACTCAGAGGCTGTTGTCTCCTGCTATGTGGTGCAATATTGGATTGTGATATGAAAAGTGAAATCATATTTCATGTGGAAAATTAAATATTCAGTCCAGATGGATGGTGGATATATCTGTACATCACAGACATAAAATATACATAAGTAATGTCTAAGGAATTTATTAAAATTACAGTAATTTCCTATTGTAGACCTGGTGTTCTATGGCATCTTTGAGGGTGCAGGGAATGACAGTCCCTGGAAGTTGCAGAAACATTCCGGGAATGGAATTCCACTCTTGCCCTCCTTGAAGCCAGCCAGGCATCCTTAGGACCAGGGACTATGAAAAGATGTTGAGCAGCAGACCTCAGAGCCCGGGGGTTTGTATGGGGAGAGGCGGTCCAGAAGATATGCAGGCCCCTGGCCGTAAAGCGTTGATGCTTTGAGCCAGCTTGTCTCTACTGAATGGACCTGAGATTGGGTGCCTGAGTGAGTACCCTGACCTGGAAACCAACAACCAAAAGGGGAAATTACACTGGCAAGCCACTGCCTGGGTTGGGGGTGGGGGAGAAACTAGCAATGCCCAGCCGTTTCATGATTTCCTAGGCTCAGAGCATTGTATATTTTTAGTTTCTGCTGTGATCCTTGTGCTTTTTCTTGATGTATTATTTTTAAAGTTGTTTTGCCAAATCTCACTACTCCACCTTTCCATTTTAGGCAGACATCTTTTAATGGTGATGGGGGAAAGGTTTGGGAGACCCGAGCTGGGCTGATGGAGCCCAGCTCCTCACACTGGGCACTGCCCCCACTCTCCCCCACACCCTTGTTACTTGAATTGCCCTAAAAATAGGAGTTTGGGGAATTTATCCTGGTGGGGAATCAGGCCACAGTGAGATCTTGAGAACCTATATATACAGAAGGTGTCTGCTTTCGAAATCACCCAATAACGAGGAGATTTGGACTAATAATAAAATGAGTTTTACTATAAAATACAAGCAAATAACAAGGGTATAAAATCATAGAATATTCATACAGGCCCAAGTAAATAGGGTTGAAATAGACAGGGGTAAACACGAGCGTAGACAAACAGGGTATACTACCTGGTTCAGATGTTCTTACAACAAGAAGATATGGACGAGCACAGCCTTGTGCCACCTCTGGTGCTCCTTACTTAAAGGAGGGAGGAAGGAACAGTCCAGGAAGAAACCAGTGATCACGATGTCCATATAAATGAAAAATAGGGGGATCTCCGTTACACCCTGGAACAGCACAGATGTCCTTTTAAGGATTGTTGTAAAACATCTGTATTTGGCCAGATGCCTTTTAAAAGATTTCTTGTAAAACCCTGTTTGCCTTCTCAGTGGCTGAGATCAAAGGGAGCTGGAAGGGAGGGGCAAATGCCACATCTCGACCACAGCCTCTTTACAATCTATCTCTGCGGCAGCACACTGAAAGCAGGGGGGCCTCGCCTACAGCCTTGTGAAAGCGAGCAATGAATGATTCACAAGGAACACACCAACAAGAGAGGATTCAAGGGTGACAAACTGTACCTAGGGCCTGGCAGATGGAAAGAAGGGATGTCAGCGCAGCGACGCTCCAATGACCCATTCTGAAGCAGAGACACACTCATCGCTTGCTTTCTCCAGCTCCAGACCCTGCTTACTTGCTTCCCAGAACCTGCAAAACTTGCCAATAGGCAATGCACCTCTAGAAGACAGCTGGCGGGACCAGCAACAGAGAGCCTGGAATGCAGTCTGCTTTATGTGTTTGGGTGATTTCCCCATTTGAGCATTCAAATGCTTTTGAAGACTGGCTATCAAACTGAATATCTTCCCATACCCTGAGCATTTAAAATGTATATCCCCTGTATGTATTCTTAGACGCTGGTAAAGAAGGTCGCTACAATTAAAACTCTGAGCATTCAAATGTTTTCTCTCTTGACTGCATTCTTCAGTGCAGTTGAAGGCTGGAACTCACATAGAATCGTTTTCAACACTCTAAGCTTTAAAACGTTTCTCCCTTAGTGTGGGTTCTCTGATGCTTTTGAAGACTGGAACTCACACTGAATCTCTTTCCACACGCTGAGCATTCAAAAGTCTTCTTCCTTGTGTGGGATCTTTGATGCCTTTGAAGATTGCCACTGTTACTAAATCTCTTTCCACACTCAAAGCATTCAAAAGGTTTCTCCCCAGTGTGGGTTCTCTGATGCTGCTGAAGACTGGAACTCTGACTGAATCTCTTTCCACACTGTGAGCATTCAAATGGTTTCTCCCCTGTGTGGGTTCTTAGATGCTTTTGAAGACTGGAATTCACACCAAATCTCTTTCCACACTCTGAGCATACAAAAGGTTTCTCCCCAGTGTGGGTACTCTGATGCTGCTGAAGAGTGCCACTCCAACTGAATCTCTTTCCACACTCTGAGCATTCAAAAGGTTTCTCCCCTGTGTGTGTTCTCTGATGCCTCTGAAGAGTGCTACTCCTATTGAATCTCTTTCCACACTCTGTGCATTCAAAAGGTTTCTCCCCTGTGTGGGTTCTTAGATGATACTGAAAATTGGAATTCACACTGAATCTTTTTCCACACTCTGAGCATTCAAACGGTTTCTCCCCTGTGTGGGTTCTCTGATGATACTGAAGACCATCATTTGCACTGAATCTCTTTCCACACTCTGAGCATTCAAACGGTTTCTCCCCTGTGTGGGTTCTCTTATGCTGTTGAAGACCATAATTTGCACTGAATCTCTTTCCACACTCTGAGCATTCAAACGGTTTCTCCCCTGTGTGGGTTCTTTGATGATACTTAAGATGGCCACACTGACTGAATGTCTTCCCACACTCTGAGCATTCAAACGGTTTCTCCCCTGTGTGGGTTCTTAGATGCTTTTGAAGAATGTAACACTGACTGAATCTCTTTCCACACTCTGAGCATTCAAAAGGTTTCTCCCCTGTGTGGGTTCTCTTATGCTTTTGAAGATAGCCACTCCGGCTGAATCTCTTTCCACACTCTGAGCATTCAAAAGGTTTCTCCCCAGTGTGAGTTCTCTGATGCTGCTGAAGAGTGGCACTCAAACTGAATCTCTTTCCACACTCTGAGCATTCAAAAGGTTTCTCCCCTGTGTGGGTTCTCTGATGCTGCTGAAGATGGCCACACCGACTGAATCTCTTTCCACACTCTGAGCATTCAAAAGGTTTCTCCCCTGTGTGGGTTGTCTGATGATACTGAAGACTGGAATTCGCACTAAATCTCTTTCCACACTCTGAGCATTCAAAAGGTTTCTCCCCTGTGTGGGTTCGAAGATGCTGCTGAAGACTGCTACACTGACTGAATCTCTTTCCACACTCTGAGCATTGAAAAGTCTTCTTCCCTATGTGGGTTCTTTGGTGCTTTTGTACACTGGAATTCATACTGAACTGCTTTCTACGCTCTGAGAATTCAATGTGTTTCTGTACTGTGTGTATTCTTTGGTGTACCAAAAGCTGTGTTCTGTATCTGAAGTACTTTCCACAATAACGGCATTTATATGCCTTCCTTTGACCGGAGAATGTCATTCCTTTCTCTGAACAGATTAACAGTTTCATTCCTGAAAGAGTCCGTTGGTGACGGCTGGAGACAGGGATTTCATGGAACCTGCTTCCTTGGCGAGGAATGGTCTTAACCCCCCTTTTCAGTGTGCGGTTTCCTTCCTGCCTCTGTGGTTCATCTCTATTCTCGAAGTTTCCTTCAGCCTGTTCAATCTTGGCTTTTTCCAGTGAGAACCCGTGAAATTCCCCAACTGACTCCTCAACATCTCCTGCTGGAATAAAGAGGGAAGTTGAATCATAACTCATGCAAGGAGCCAAGGCACCTACCACAAACTCCTAATTCATGACGATGCATTTTTGACTCCTGATCTGTCTGTCTGCCTTTCCTGGGCAACCTCCTATAGAGCTTTTCCTACATTCTGACCACCCCTGCCCCCCCCCCACAAAGAACTCCCTAAATGTACATGAAGGGAAAAGGTGGCAAAGATATTTTCCTCTGTGCTTCCCATTTGCCTTGCCATGAAGGTCCTTTGGCCTGCAGTTTGGCCCTATTTTCCTTGTGTTCCCAATAAGGTAAGAAGACCCTCCAGAAGGAGAGCCACATAAACACAACAGGATTTAAAGGGGGACTGTATATTTTAAAAAGCTATCATGAAGGTGGAATGCCAGCAGGGGGGTGGGAGCTTTCCAGTGTTTTGCACCAAATGGCACATGTATCACTATCTACCCACAGGACAGAAGTCTTGGGTGTGTGCTCGATGTAAGGAGATCCTGGTCCTCAGGGAACGAGTTCATACCCTTGAGGCTGAGGTGACTGACCTGGAGAAGCAGAGACAGTCAGTTAGGCACTCAGAGAAGACTCTCGGGACGTGTTAGATGAGCCCAGCTCTTAACATGGCAGCCCCTTTGCTGCCAGGGAGCATGAGGGTCGAGAGGGAACAGGGCACCGTGCTAAGGACAAGGGGAAGGCGCCCTCAGAAGGGACCTCTTCTTCAGTTGGTGAGCGGGTATCCTTCCGCGCCAAGGAACCATCCCTGGGCTGGAGGGAGGGGGGGGTTTTGGTAGTTGGTGATTCGATCCTTAGGCAAGTAGACAGCTGGGTGGCAAAACCGCATACTGACCATATGATGACTTGCCTGCCTGGTGCGAAGGTAGCGGATATTACGCGTGTTGTAGATAGGCTGATGGTGCTGGAGAGGAGCCGGTGGTCGTGGTGCACATTGGCACCAATGATTTGAGGAAATGAGTCGTGAGGTCCTGGAGGAAAAATTTAGGCTGCTAGGTGGGAGACTTAAGGCCTGGACCTCCAAGGTAGCCTTCTCGGAAGTGCTACCTGTTCCACGTGCAGGGCAGGAGAGACAGGCACAAATTAGAAGTCTCAATGTGTGGATGAGACGATGGTGTAAGGAGGAAGGGTTTAAGTTTGTTAGGCACTGGGATGCTTTCTGGAACAAGCAGGAACTGTACAAAAGAGACGGTCTCCACTTGTCCCCAGAAGGAACCAGGCTGCTGGCGCTTAAAATCAGAAAGGGGGCAGAGCAGTTTTTAAACTAAATCTTGGGGAAAGCCGACAGGAGATGAAATGTCTCTGGTTCGGGAGGACTCATCTCAAAGAGATGAAGGGTTAGCTGTTACTTTTCTACCAGGTAATGGATCAGAGTTGTCCACTGAGATGGTGACAAGCAGTATGGACTGTTTGCCAAAGTCTCGAGGTGGCAGGAGGAAGGTTGCGGGCCTAACTTGCCTGGGAAATTATAGATGTTTGTATACAAATGCTAGAAGTGTTCGAAGAGGAATTGGGGAGTTGGAATGTTTACTGTTGGGGGAAAACATAGACATTGTGGGAATTTCAGAAACTTGGTGGAATGAGGAGAATCAGTGGGACATGGTGATTCCTGGATATAAGTTAGGATAAGGATAGGGAGGAAAGGGTTGGAGGTGGGGTGGCTAAGTATGTCAGAGAGGGTATACAGTCCAGTAAGACTGAGGTCAGAGAATTAGATTCCCTTCTAGAAATGCTTTGGGGTGAAATAGAGGGCCCAAAAGAAAATTTAACTACGGGAGTTTCTTATCTCCCACCAAATCAAAATATAGGGGATGATTGTAATATGATGGAAGGATTAAAGACAGTGGCTAAACGTAAAAACTGTGTCATAATAGGTGATTTTAACAATCCGCAGATTGATTAGGTCAATATGTGTTCTCCTCGAGAGAAAGATATTGAGTTTCTAGGCACTCTCAATGACTGTGCTATGGAGCAGATGGTCACAGAACCTACCAGGGATGGGGTGATCCTTGATTGGGTCCTAAGTAATGCCGAAGACCTGGTGAGAGATGTAAAAGTGATTGCACTGCTTGGAAGCAGTGACCATAAAGTTATTGATTTCACCATTTGTATAAATAGGGAGTTGCCCCAAAAGACCAGCACAACCACTTTTAACTTTGAAAGTGGTAAATTCTCTGAGATGAGGAGGCATGTGAAGAGGAAACTGAAAGGAAAGGTAAATGCAGTCAAAACCCTTGGGGAAGCCTGGAGGCTATTTAAAACGACAGTCCTAAAAGTTCAGATAAAATATATACCACAAGTTAGGAAAGGCACAAAGAGATATAAGAAAAGGCCTGCATGGTTAACAAAGTTACGGAAGCTGTAAAAGGTAAAATGATTCCTTTAAGCGGTGGAAAGCTAGTCCAAGTGAGATTAATAAAAGGGAACACAGGCTGTGGCAAAACAAATGCAAGACTGTGATCAGGCAGGCAAAAAGGGACCATGAGGAGCATATTGCAAAAATCATAAACACCAACAATAAACATTTCTTCAAATATATTAGAAGCAGGAAACCAGCCAGGGAGGCAGTGGGGCCCTTGGATGACCAAGGGGTCAAAGGATTACTGAAGGAGATAGGGAAATGGCCGAGAAGCTGAATGCATTTTTTGCCTCTGTCTTCACTGTGGAAGATGAGAAGTGTTTGCATGCTCCAGAACCACTAATTTTGGAAGGGGTGTTGAAAGACCTGAGTCAGATTGAGGTGACAAGATAGGAGGTCCTACAACTGATAGATAAATTAAAAACTAATAAGTCACCAGGTCTGGATGGCATACATCCAAGGGTTCTGAAAGAACTCAAAGGTGAACTTGTGCATCTCCTGACAAAAATCTGTAATCTTTCATTGAAATCTGCCTCCGTTCCTGAGGACTGGAAGGTAGCAAATGTCACCCCCATCTTTAAAAAGGGTTCCAGTAGAGATCCGGGAAATTACAGGCCAGTCAGTCTGACTTCAATACCGGGAAAGTTGGTAGAAACCATTATCAAGGACAGAATGAGTAGGCACATTGATGAACACAAGTTATTGAGGAAGACTCAGTACGGGTTCTGTAAGGGAAGATCTTGCCTCACTAACCTGTTACAGTTCTTTGAGGGGGTGAACAAACATGTGGACAAAGGGGACCCAATAGATGTTGTTTACCTTGCCTTCCAGAAAGCTTTTGATAAAGTTCCTCATTAAAGGCTCCTTCGTAAGCTTGAGAGTAATGGAATAAAAGGACAAGTTCTCTTGTGGACCAAAACCTGGCTAATTAATAGGAAACAGAGAGTGAGTATAAATGGGCAATCTTCGCAGTGGAAGACGGTAAGCAGTGGGGTGCCGCAGGGCTCAGTACTGGGTCCCATGCTCTTTAACTTGTTCATAAATGATTTGGAGTTGGGAGTGAGCAGTGAAGTGGCCAAGTTTGCGGATGACACTAAATTGTTCAGGATAGTGAGAACCAGAGAGGATTGTGAGGAACTCCAAAGGGATCTGTTGAGGCTGGGTGAGTGGGCGTCAACGTGGCAGATGCGGTTCAATGTGGCCAAGTGCAAAGTAATGCACATTGGGGCCATGAATCCCAGCTACAAATACAAGTTGATGGGGTGTGAACTGGCAGAGACTGACCAAGAGAGAGATCTTGGGGTCGTGGTAGAGAACTCACTGAAAATGTCAAGACAGTGTGCGATTGCAATAAAAAAGGTGAACGCCATGCTTGGAATTATTAGGAAGGAAATTGAAAACAAATCAGCCAGTATCATAATGCCCCTGTATAAATCGATGGTGCGGTCTCATTGGGAGTACTGTGTACAATTCTGGTCACTGCCCCTCAAAAAGGATATTATAGCATTGGAAAAAGTCCAGAAAAGGGCAACTAGAATGATTAAAGGTTTGGAACACTTTCCCTATGAAGGTTAAAACTCTTGGGGCTCTTTAGCTTTGAGCAAAGTCGACTGCAAGGTGACATGATAGAAGTTTAAAAGATTATTCATGGGATGGAGAAAGAAGTACTTTTCTCCCTTTCTCACAATGCAAGAACTCATGGGTATTCAATGAAATTGCTGACCAGTCGGGTTAGAACGGATAAAAGGAAGTCCTTCTTCACCCAAAGAGTGATTAACATGTGGAATTCACTGCCACAGGACCTGGCGGCGGCTACAAGCATAGCCAGCTTCAAGAGGGGTTTGGATAAAAATATGGAGCAGAGGTCCATCAGTGGCTATTAGCTACTGTATATTATTGGAACTATCTGGGGCGGTGATGCTCTGTACTCTTGGTGCTTTGCGGGGGCGGGGGGGAGGTGGAAGGACTTCTAGCGCCACTTGTGAACCTCCTTTTTTTGGCCACTGTGTGAGACAGAGTGTTGGACTGGATGGGCCACTGGCCTGATCCAAGATGGCTTCTCTTATCTTCTTATGTTCTTTGTCTGTCTCCACCTCAGGTCACTACACATTCTGTATGTCCGTTTTTCTCTCTTTCCCCTTTCTTTTTATGTATACTCTGCAATGCTTCTGTCTTGTAGTAGTTTAAACGAATAAAACTTTTTAAAAATCGGAAAGGGAGCAATATAAATTTACCAAAATAAATAAAATAAAATAAATGAGCCACAACTGAGCTCAATTCTCAAAAGGCCTCCATTTCTCCTGACCCAGAAGGCTTTGTGATTCCACCCAACCAACAGTTCCTTAGAAGTGAAATCGAAATCTGCCACGGCTGTTCTTTGCCCATCCCCCTGACATAACGATGCAGCACACTCACTTGCAGCCAGCTCACTTGGGAAGGGAATATTTTGTTGAGATCCTCTTGAGAGACTCTCCAGCCCTTTGTCTGTCTCCACTGCAGCCTCCTGTACATCCCTGCTTTCTTTGGGACAGAGAGAAGAGGAGGAAGATTGACAAGAGGCCTTTGTCTGTCTCCACCTCCGGTCACTACACCCACCCTGCCTCTCCTGCTGGCCACGACATTGACCACAGTGGCCCCTGGACCAGCCCGGTGTGTCGGCTGATCTCAGAGCCCACCCAGCTCCTGGAGTCCTCCAGAGGGGGGGAGTACAGGACCAAGCCTCACAAGGACCTATTGCTTTCCCATATCTTGATTCACACATCATCACAATGGCAGCAATTCGCACCTTTGAAAGATCCTTACCCAGAGAGGCCACATTCCCGTAGTTCTCCAGCATGACTTCCCTGTAGAGACCTCTTTGGTCTGGATCCAGCAGGGCCCATTCAGCCTCGGTGAAAAACACAGCCACCTCTTCAAAGGAAAAAGGACCCTGAAAGAATAAGCAGGTTTCCTCATCAGAGACTGTCCCAGTCAAGACTGTACTCTGGACAGGGGCATTCTGGGGTGGTGCAGGATGGAGAGCTTGCCAGGGGGGTAAAGGGAGCGGCCTTCAGAGCCCCTCTCGCTCAGACACATGAGCAGCAACTGCAGGAGCAAAAGGCCCCCTGAGGAAGAGGGGGGAACTCAGGCGGTCCCCTGCTCATCTCCCCTACCTGGACTGCAGGGGCAGCAGCCATTTCCACTCCTCCACAAAGACGATGGCTCAACATCATCTCTTCACTGCCTGTGAGGGAGAGAATGTTGGAATAAAGGGTGTTAGAAGAGACTTCATATTTTCTTTGCTTGTTCGAATCCTGCTTCATGCACCCCTGTTCCAAAGGCTGTGAAACCTTGCCCTGGGTATACTTTAAAAAATGTGTAACAATTTTGAGTAAACTTGAGGGAGAGGTGAGGAGAAGCCTCAGGGAGGGGTGGGGTATAATCACTGCCAACACATTTCCAGTTTGGTGTAGTGGTTAAGTGTGCAGACCCTTATCTGGGAGAACTGGTTTGATTCCCCACTCCTCCACTTGCAGTTGCTGGAATGGTCTTGGGTCAGCCATAGCTCTTGCAGAGTTGTCCTTGAAAGGGCAGCTTCTGTCAGAGCTCTCTCAGCCCCAACCACCTCACAGGGTGTTTGTTGTAGGGGGGTAAGGTAAGAACATAAGAACAAAAGAGAAGCCATGTTAGATCAGGTCAATGGCCCATCCAGTCCAACATTCAGTGTCACACAGCGGCCAAATATATATATATATATATTTTGTAGCCGCCACCACCTCCTGTGGCAGTGAATTCCACATGTTAATCACCCTTTGGGTGAAGAAGGACTTCCTTTTATCCGTTTTAACCTGACTGCTCAGCAATTTCATTGAATGCCCACGAGTTGTTGTATTGTGGGAAAGGGAGAAAAGTACTTATTTCTCTACTTTCTCCATCCCATGCATTATCTTGTAAACCTCTATCATGTCACCCTGCAGTCGACGTTTCTCCAAGCTAAGGAGTCCCAAGCGTTTCAACCTTTCTTCATAGGGAAAGTGTTGCGGCCCTTTAATCATTCTAGTTGCCCTTTTCTGCACTTTTCCCAATGCTATAATGTCCTTTTTGAGGTGCGGTGACCAGAATTGCATGCAGTATTCCAAATGAGACCACACCATCGATTTATACAGGGGCATTATGATACTGGCTGATTTGTTTTCTATTCCCTTCCTAATAATTCCCAGCATGGCGTTGGCCTTTTTTATTGCAAACGCCTGAAGGGTCTCTTCTACCCCTTGCCCTGCCCCCAAAGCGCCCAGGGGCGAAAGGTCAACTTTTCTTTTTAAAGCTGCCTTAAATCCCTCTAATGGAAGGTACATTATATGGGAATATTTCAGTTAACCTGAGGAATTCACTGCTTCAGGAAGAGGCGGTGGCTACAAGCACAGACAGCTTCAAGAGGGGACTGGATAAACATATGAAGCAGAGCTCCATTAGTCCCCTTCAGCTACTAGGTGCAAATGGAACCTTGTGTGGCATGCAAAAGTATTTTCTTTTTCTCCTGTCCTGAACCTTTGTCATGATCTGAGGCCTAGTGCGGCCTAGAGGACACGGGGAAGCCTGCCTAGGAGTTGCTAGTGGGCCCTACGTCTCTTAAGGATCTTCCAGGATCCCTTCTCTCTCTCTGACTGGGTGGCAGAATTTTGGAGGAAAAACTAGCCCAGAGCCAGTGTGCCTTCGAAGCTGAGTTAGTGTGAGCTGGCTCAGTTTTTTAGCCTCTTGCTCACACATTTTTGTCATAGCTCAGGAAAAATGGCTCCAGGGCAAACTAATTATACAGTAACTCACAACTTTAATGCTGGTAGCTCATGGAGTAGAATTTTTGCTCAGAAGACTCCACTGCTTAGTGTGAACAAAACCTCCTAATTTTGCGTATATACGGACATCGTGATCACCAGCTTGGTTGCCAGGATGCCTGGAGTTGCACCTCACACACATCTACACTAAAGCAAAAGCCGTTTCCTTATAGGCCCAGGTGCATGTTGTGGGTTTCATCTTTACTGCAGCCCTTCTCCTAATGGGTCCTAGCATGGGCAAAACAACCTCCCAGCCTCCCCGTGTGCGCAAGTCCCTGGTTTTCGCAGTGAAAGAGGTCGCGCCGCCATGAGCTGTCCAGTCAAACTGTCTTTCTTCTCTCTGTTAATGGAAGCCATCGCTAAGGCTAACATCACCACTTTTCCCCATTCACTGCTGCACTAAAAGTCTTTACCACCCACCGATTGTTTGAGCACTATAAATAAACTGTTGTTGTTGTTAGGTTGCCTGAGTCCTCACGTCTCCTTGGTCATGGCTAAAAGGTTTTGCTAAGAAGGAAGATTCAGGAGTTGGGGGGGTACTCTGGACTCCCCAGAAAGACCCTGACCAGAGCGGTGGCAGCCTGTAGAAGGCCCTTCCAGGTCCCCTGCTGAGTCACAACCTTCTATCCGACAACTTCACAATGGGCCCAGATCTAGCACAAGGCACCCTTACCGTGTGAGAGGGCCTCTTGGGCACGCTCCTGGGCCTGCGTCTTCTGCTCTTCCTCCAAGGGAGACCCTTCCTCCTCAGAGACCTCCGCTTCCATCTTCACAGATGGTCCCCACATCTGGAACAGCAGGAAGAGAGACAGGGAAGAGCAGGAAGGCTAAAGACCAAGGAAGCAAAACATGCTCCATTCCCCATCCCTGCATCCATCAACAGAGCTGCAAGAATCAGGGATCTGGTTTTCTATCAGCCCTGGGGAAGTGCCTGGAGGGATGCGTATAAGGTGAAAGGTCACAACTCGAAAGGACGGCATGAAGCTCCCTCACCTGCCCTGCCTGCCTCTTCTCCTCTGCCTGGTTCAGGAGGAAACCTTCGGCCAGGGCCACCGCCTGGGAACTGGTCTCCGGCCCACATCCTCTGATCCAGCCCTGCATTTCCTGGGGCAGGAGAGTCAGGAACTGCTCCAGGATCACCAGGTCCACGATCTGCTTCTTGGTGTGCCTCTCCGGCTCCAGCCACTGGCTGCAAAGTCCATGGAGCTGGCTGCAAACCTCTCGGGGCCCATCAGACTCATGGTAGCTGAATTGCCGGAAACGCTGACGATATTCCTCTGAGATCACCGTGACCTGATTACAGACTTCCGGCTCAGGGCTTTCCCAGAATCCAACACCACTCCCAGCTAGGGTAGGTTTGGGGCCTTTGCTTTCTCTCTTGCCCGTTCCAGGTCCTTCTGGGTCCTGCTCTTCCATCTCCTTTCCCTTCTCTTGGGTTACTTCCAGCTGTGGAAAAAATGCTTTTATTCACTTGGCTGTGAAGAGGGAGAGCGGAATATATCAAAAAGGCAGAAAGGAACCTAAAGAAGATGGAGCTACATCACCGACCCTGGTCAAGACACACCCAGGACTGCCCTCCTGGATCAGAAGGAAAGTCCTTCTCGTGGTTTGCAAATCAGGATTCACATCATTAACTATTGTAGACATCTCCTAGGGGGCCCAAAGTCTCCGGGTCCTGATGGCAAACACCCAAGAGTTTCTAAAGGATGTGAGATAGTTGATCTACGAACCTGTGTATGTGACCTATTTTAAAAAGGGATTCAGAGGGGAACCAGGAAATTACAGGCTGGTCATCCGAACGCCTGTCCTGGGCATATTAGCAGAATCTGTAATCAAAGACAGAATTAATTGTCAGACACACGGAAGGACAAAGGCTGCTGAGGGGAAATCAGCACGGCTTCTGCACAGGGAAGTCCTGCCACAACAGACAGCGGACAGAGAGGAATTTTGCTTCCTCCCCCAAGTAGAAATTGAAGGCATCCAATATACCCAATGGGCAGAAGGTTCAAGGCACAGAGAACGATTAAAGTGTGGAATCTGCCACCAGAGGGCGTAGTCATGGCCACCACAGGAATAAACAGCTCTCAAAGAGACCAGATAAATTCATGGAGGGCAAATCTATCAATGGCTGCTAGCTATGGTGACCGAGGGGACCCTTCACATTTAGAGGCAGTCAACCTCTGGATCTCAGAGAAGGAGGCAGCATCAGGGGAAGGCCTTGGCCTCCATGCCCTCTTGCTTGTTGTCCAGAGGAACTGGCTGGCCCCTTTGGGAGACAGGAGGCTGGACTAGATGGACTCCTGGTCTAATCCAGCAGGGCTCTGCTCATGTTCTTTCTACAGGGGTCCTGTTGCTGAGGCCGTGATCTTCATAGCGATGTGTTCCCAGTCTTCTTTTCCCCTCCCGGCCTTCTGGATGTGGGCAGCTGATATCTGGGCGCATGGCTCTCTGCCTGTCTGGCGGGGGGGACAACAGCCTTGTGCTCTGACTCATGGGCATTGGTGGCATTTCTGAATTAGGCTCTTTGCACCTTAACAACGGATTTTATTTAATTCCCTCTCCTCTGCTGAGCGGCCCTGAATACCCAGTAGTAGCCCTGTCCCCAAACTGGCATTGTGTCAGGGTCCTAAGATAGGGCTGTGGTTGATTCTCATTCAGGCAGGAGGTAGAGAGCCAGTTTGGTGTAGTGGTTAGGTGTGCGGACTCTTATCTGGGAGAACCGGGTTTGATTCCCCACTCCTCCACTTGCACCTGCTAGCATGGCCTTGGGTCAGCCATAGCTCTCTTATCTGGGAGAACCGGGTTTGATTCCCCACTCCTCCACTTGCAGCTGCTGGAATGGCCTTGGGTCAGCCATAGCTCTCTTATCTGGGAGAACCGGGTTTGATTCCCCACTCCTCCACTTGCAGCTGCTGGAATGGCCTTGGGTCAGCCAGAGCTCTCTTATCTGGGAGAACCGGGTTGGATTCCCCACTCCTCCACTTGCAGCTGCTGGAATGGCCTTGGGTCAGCCATAGCTCTCTTATCTGGGAGAACCGGGTTTGATTCCCCACTCCTCCACTTGCAGCTGCTGGAATGGCCTTGGGTCAGCCATAGCTCTCTTATCTGGGAGAACCGGGTTTGATTCCCCACTCCTCCACTTGCAGCTGCTGGAATGTCCTTGGGTCAGCCAGAGCTCTCTTATCTGGGAGAACCGGGTTTGATTCCCCACTCCTCCACTTGCAGCTGCTGGAATGGCCTTGGGTCAGCTATAGCTCTCACAGAGCTGTCCTTGAAAGGGCAGTTTCCATCAGAGCCCTCAGTCCCACCCACCTCACAGAGTGTCTGTTGTGGGGGAAGAAGATACAGAAGATTGTAAGCCACTCTGTGTCTCTGAAAAGGGTGGGGTATGAATTAGGGAGACCGTGAGGGCAGGAAGGCCTGCATCAGTGCCTAGTTTTTGTGGCCCCTTCTTACACACCCAGGGAAATGCTGAGCAGCACTTTGGGGTCAGTCAGAAATTTTTCTCTAGGCCAGATTGGCAAGGGGGAGTTTGGGTTTTTTTGCCATCTTCTGCTCATGGAGCAGGGGTCAGTGGATGTGTGTTGGGGGGGGGCGCAGTTGTGAGTTTCCTGCATTGTGCAGGGGGTTGGACTAGATGACCCTGGAGATCCCTTCCAGCTCTATGATTCTGAGTACGGAGATCAGGTCAGCCCCCCCAAAACATGCCTGTGGGGGCTCTATGGCATTAGACTCCACTGAGCTCCCCCCGCCCCCCAATTGCCTGGGGATTTCCCACTGCAGACTTGACAACCTGAGAGCAGCAGCTGTTTTGTGCAGAACTGAAATGACCAGCGATTGGACGCCGGATCCATTTGCTGAATTCAGTCTTGCACTTTAAAGATTTCCCGTCCCCAGAAATCTCATGCCCAGAGCACAAGTGATGCTAACAGCCGCTTCCCTCTCTTCCTGCAAGATCTACTCCCTGATTCTCCCCTCCCCTCCCCAAATCCTGCAAGACTTACTTGCAAGGAGACCTTCCCTGGGTCCGGCTGCTGCAAGGAGCCTTTTCCCTGCTTCTCTGCGGACTCGAAGCTCTTCCTCTCTTGTGCAATTCAGGAACTCCTGCTCCCCCCCCCCCAGCCGAAGAGCCTTCCTTCCTCCCCCCCCCCCCCTGCTCGGCCTCTCTTGCAAAAGCGGCTCTGTGCCTTTAACCCTTGCAGCGCTGGAGCAAAGCAGCAGACACGCGCACCTTGCAGATCTCCCTTGCAGGGCTGGACACAGAGGAAGACTCCGGGTTCCTGCTCCCAGACCCAGCCGGGTTGGTCGGGCTGCAGCCAGCGATGCCCTCTGCGGCTCAGTGGGACGACTCAGGAGTAGGAGGAAGCGTCAGATCCATCACTCTCTCCCCCCACCCCACCCCCAGTGGCGGACTGGGTCTAAAAATCTTGGTTCCCAGGAGACAAAGGGGGCTCAATCACAATTTTAAGGCTATCGTTTAATTTTTATAAGAAATAAATAAAATTTTCCAAAATACAGAAGTGGAAAAAAGGTACAACTAAAACTTTTGCAAAATAATGGTATATATATATTTAGTAATTCCAGTGTGCATCTACTGTACATGTTCTTGGCAGCATTCTGTCGAGATGAGATGTGAATCCAGACTGCATTTTCTCCAGGGGAGCTGATCTCTGCCAGCTGGAGATCAGGTGTAAAAGCGGGAGATCCCCAGGCTCCACCTGGAGGCTGGCAACCCTACATGCCGGGTCAATTTTAGTAATAATACTGGAATGTCTATTATAGTTACAAGCTACTAAAAGATCATTAAAATTTTAGACGTACTGCCTATAGTTTGAGGGGGCCCACTTCATCAGGGGCCCTCTTGCCATCGGGCAAGCAGACACCCCGGCCAGCCCCCCACTGCTCCCCCCACAGAGAGGATGTACTAAAACTGGGAACAGGGATTGCCAATAGACTATACATGATTGCCAGTAGAGAATGCACACTTGCCCATAGGGAGTAATGGAATTTAGGCTTCCCCAAGGACAGTGATTGCCCACACAGTCTACACATGCTTGCCAACAGAGAATACAGGATTGGCCATAGAGAGTAATGGAGACCACACTGTCCCTTAGGAAATAATGGAGACCATGGTTTCCCATGGAGAATTACACTTCCCCTAAGGACAGTGATTGCCCACACAGTCTACACATGCTTGCCAACACAGAATACAGGATTGGCCATAGAGAGTAATGGAGACCACACAGTCCCTTAGGAAATAATGGAGCCCATGGTTTCCCATGAAGAATTAGTTGGGAGTCCAGCAGCACCTGCTAAAAACATTTTCAGGATTTTTCATACTAATTCGCTAATTCTATATATGTAGGACCGCTAATTCCGTCCCATACTTTTGTCCAATGAAGTGCGCTTTTAGCACATGAAAGCTTAACATTCCCAAAACTTTGTTTGTTCTATTGCTTCAGACCACCTGGATTTATCTTCCAAAACTAAGTTTGATTTTTAGAAGAAGATATTGGATTTATATCCGGCCCTCCACTCCGAAGAGTCTCAGAGCGGCTCACAATCTTCTTTACCTTCCTCCCCCACAACAGACACCCTGTGAGGTAGATGAAGATATTGGATTTGGGACTTCCGGAAGATGGCGGAGTGAAGCGGAGCTCCTTTCTCTAGCTCGAGAAGGGACTCTGTTTGTGGGGCGACAGAGGGGGCTTCCCGGACGGGGGGTACCCTTATCGGAGCTGTCAGGGGACGCTCCGGAGTCTGGAGGGCTTCTGGCTGATGGGGGGGGAGCGGAGGTTCCCCAACCAGCGCCGGTTTCCTCCTGGCCGTTGCCTCTCAACGCTTAGGCGCTTAACTGTGCTGCCGGAGTGAGGGAGAACGGAGAGGAAGCGTGACTCCTATCGGTTGTACCCTAAAGACTGTTCGAAAGTGGGTACTTCCCCTCGGCTAAGTGCTTAGTGGATGAAGAGAAGGTCCTTTGGGTCGGTGGTCCGAGAGGCGCGGAAGCGGAGGTGTGGAGAAAGCGGCGGTGAGTGGTGGTGAGTGGCGGCGCGCTTCCCCGGGGGCTGGCCGAAGCCGCAAGCGGACTTGAAGGTGGCTGTGGAATCGTGCAAGAGCGTGGTCGGGTGAGTGGAGCCGGTAGAAGGGGGCTTAAAGACAAGACAAGACGAGAAGCAGGAGTGAGGAGGGGGAAAAGAGGGACTAGATCGCTGGGGCCCGGGAGAGTCATTCGCGGAAGCAAGTCGTAATGGCGGACGGGACCTATTTTGTTTATTAGGAAGGTGTGGAGTAAAGTGAAACATCAGTGGCTCCCCGGGGCTGAAGAAATTCCCCCCCCCCCGTAAGTTTCGACTTGGCAAGATCCGATAGTGCTTGGTGCTTGGTGGTCGTTGGAATATATCTTCGTGTTTCTGATCTGTTTTTATATCTTGTTCCGGGGATGAATAACTGAAAGGGTAAAGAGGCGGTTCTTAGCGGCATTTGCCGCGGCCGTGCTTTATCGAAGATCTGGGTGTTGTGTCTGTGTCCGTGTCGATAACCAGCAGGAGCAGAGAGAACTTGGAGTTTTGGCGGAGGATTTGTTTTGTTTTGCTGCGGTTTGTTTTGGCTTTTTTCCCAGACTCTCTTCTCTCCTGTGATCTCGCCTACAATAAATAGACTGTCTGAACTGTGGAGTTTGAATTGAATACAGCAGGAACTGAATATAACTAAGCACAACTGAACACAACAGGAACTATCTTCTTTATTGGATAGAGGCTGATAGAATAATAGGATAAAGGCAGAAGAAAAGAAGCAGGGGGAGGGAAGAAAGAAGAAAGAAGAAGAGGTAGACAAGAAGCAGGCAAGATAAGACTGTGATTAAAATTCTTATCCACTTTTTAATTTTTTATAACAGCACAACTGTATAATTATTTCAGAATCTGTATCTGCTATTGGACTAAATTGATTTATTTTTTTGTTTTTTGAATAATTGAAGTTCCTAATTATTAAGCAATAAGAAATTAATTGGAATATCTGATCTACATTATAATGAACTGAAATACTGATTTTTTTAAGGGTAAATTTATTTAGGGGGGTTGTTTTGGGTAAGGGGATCTTGAATGGTGATGTAATGATTGGATTGGATTATTGATTATTGAGTTGTTACAGCTCATCTTAAACAAGAGGGGTGCCAGTTTTGTCAAGAAGAAACTGAGAGATTGAGAGATTGAATTATATAGTAAAGTGAAAGGGGGGGTGAACTTATTAGACTTGGTCTAGCAAAATTAGAATGACAGAAACGAAGATCAAGAAATATCAGCAAGGCACCCCACCGGCGGTGGGACCTAAAATGACTCCAGTCTCTGGAAACCAAGATGCACTGGAAAAACTGCAGAAGAGTGTAACAGCTGGATTTAAGAAAAATCACGAAGCCTTGGATGAATTAAGAACTGACTTGATGAGTGAAGTAAAGAAGACAAATGACCAGTTGGCTGAATTCCAAAAACAACTGCTGGCTAATACGCAACAGGTCCATGGCTTAACTGCTAAAGTAGACAGAATGGAAGAGCGAAGTAAGCAGACAAGTGACATAGCTAGAGAGAATCAAAAAGAATTGACAGAGCTGGAAGATCGATTGATGAGACTTGAAATGGAGAAAGCAGCAACAATTCTGCGTTTCCAAAACATCCCTGAAGAGAGGGAAGAAGACCTACCCAGTAAGATAATGGACATTTTAACAGTGGATAATGAAGAATTACTAGAAGAAGGCCCAAGAGATATCTTATGGGCTAAAAGAGTCTCATCCAGTTACATAAGGAAGTTTAAACTCCCTAGGGAGGTTCAAGTTAAACTTTTGCGATCAGAAACAACGGAAAGAGTCCTGAGAAAAACAAGAGAATGTGAAATTAATTGGAAAGGAAACAAAATAAAGATCCTAAAAGAGATACCCTGGAGTGTAAGGCAGAGGAGGTTTAAATTCAAGAAACTGTCAGCGTGGCTAATTAAGCATGAAATTCAGTTTAGATGGCTTTTTCCACAAGGTCTCTTTTTTACATTTCAAGCGAAGAGGTATAACATTACTACTGAGGCAAAGATGGAAGAATTCTGGGACCAGTGCGTGGAACGGAGTGGATCGGAGTCAGGAGGCGAACAAGAGCTAGAAGGCGATGAAGAATCTCCGGCTGGAGAATCCCCCAAAAAACAACGAGACAAGATGAAGACAAGACTTCAGAGTAGGAAGGAAGTCAAGATACCTGATAGTAAGGAATCACCAAAATGAATTCCAAGGCAGAGACTACAATATTTTCTTTGAATGTGAACGGTTTAAATGAACCCGGCAAGAGGAGGAGAGTCTTTCAACAATTGAAAAAATCTGGCGCACAAATCATTTGTTTACAGGAAACTCATATTCGGAAAGACAATGTAAAGTACCTGGAAAACAAGAAATTTGGAACTTTATATGCTTCATGTGACTCGCAGAAGAAGAAGAAAGGGGTAGCAACTTTCATCTCTCATCAGATTAAATCGAGCTGTTTGTATTCGGATGAGCAAGGAAGAATTCTTATCGTTGAAGTAGAATTAAATGGGCAGAAAACAATTTTGGGGAATATATATGCCCCCAATGAAAATCAAGAAAAATTTTATCAAGATCTGTACCTTAAGTTAAGAGAATTTAACTCGGATAGATATTGTATTATAGGAGATTACAATGCGATATTTGATATGAAATTGGACAAAAAATATGAAGACTCACAAAAGAAAAAGAAGAAGACTCGAAATTTATTACCTAATTCCTTCTTAAAAATGGCTGAGGAACTGAATCTAGTAGATGCTTGGAGAACAAGAAATTCGAGCACAGCAGATTATACTTTCTACTCACAACCACATAAGTCTTGGTCAAGAATTGATATGATCTGGATGTCTCTGGATATGATGTTGACGGTTAATCAAGTGGATATTCTTCCCCAATCGTATTCAGATCATAGTCCAATCTCGGTGGCATTTCAGGAACAAAAAAGAAACTTTAGATGGTCTTTAAATTTACAAATCTTGAAGGAAACCAAATTTTTGGAAGAAGCCAAAAAAGAAATACAAGAATTTTTTAAATGTAATCTTGAAAAGGATACAAAGATTTCAATAATATGGGATGCATTCAAGGCTTTTTTTAGAGGTGTCGCCATCCGATATTCATCAAGGAGGAAGAGAGAACAAAGAAAGACTTACAATGAGCTCCTAGCAAAGTTGAACTATTTTGAGAAACAACAGAAAACGGGGAATCCAAACGGGACCAAGACTAAAATTATAGCTATTCAACATCAGATAAATATTCTTTTAGCAGAAGAAATTGAGAGAAAGCTAAAGTGGACAAGACAAAATTACTTTGAAAATGCGAACAAAGTGAGTAGATGGCTGGCGTACAGATTGAGAAAAGAGAAGGAGAAAAAGATCATAAAGATGTTAAGGAATGAGGCGAAAGAGGAGATCTTTCAAAACTTTCAAATGAAAACCATTATTCAGGACTTTTACCAGAATTTGTATAAGAAACAGAAACTTGATCAACAAAAACAAGAGGCTTATATAACGGAAGTGAAAATGCAACAATTAACAAAGGAACAACAAGCAAGCTTAGAAAACTCAATCTCAATGCAGGAAGTAGTCGATGCTATAAAAACTCAAAAAAACAACAAGACGCCGGGCACAGACGGATTGCCGATTGAATTTTTTAGAGCTTTTGAAGATGTATTACTACTTCCCTTTAAGAAAGTAATGGAAAATGTTTACAATACCGGTGATATCCCAGAATCGTGGAAAGAAGCTTTAATATCTCTTATACATAAAGAAGACTCTGATCCAGCAGAAATTAAAAACTACAGACCAATTTCTTTGTTGAACAGTGACTATAAGATTTATGCAACAATACTAGCAAATAGATTGAAGAAAGTCATCAGAAGTTTAATACATGAGGATCAAACGGGGTTTGTTCCGGGACGCTTAATGAATCAGAACGTGAGACTGCTCCTGAACGCAATTGAGTACTATAGAGAACACCCAGATAAAGAATTTGCGGCGATTCTGATAGATGCTGAAAAGGCTTTTGACAATGTTAATTGGAACTTCATTAAAGAGACTTTGGTAGGAGTTGGGTGTGGAGAAAGATATTGTTCAATGGTTGAAGCAGTGTACACGAAACAGACAGCGAAAGTTAATTTCAACGGAGTAACGACTGACTTAATAGAAATAGAACAAGGTACAAGACAAGGATGTCCACTATCTCCGCTACTATTTATACTGACCTTAGAACCGCTGATCAAGAAGATTAGAGAAGACTCTCAAATTCAGGGGATTAGAATAAACAATACAGAATTAAAAACGTTGGCGTTTGCAGACGATCTGGTATTTACACTGGAACAACCTATATCATCGATTGAACTCTTAAAACAAAGATTAAGAGAGTATGGAGAAGTATCCGGATTTAAATTGAATACTGTTAAAACCAAGATCCTAACAAAGAATATGGAAAAGGACCAAACTGAAAGGTTGGAACAGCTTTCTGGATTTAAGAATGAAAAGAAGGTTAAATACTTGGGAATCTCTCTGACCAATAACTTAAAGAATTTATATAGAGACAACTATGAAAAAATTTTGAGAGAGATTCGGAGGGATCTAAATAATTGGAAAGATCTCCAAATTTCGCTCCTTGGCCGAGTTGCAACGATTAAAATGAATATTCTTCCGAGAGTATTATTTTTATTCCAAACAATTCCAATTACACTACCTAAATCTTTTTTTCAGCAACTTAACGAGATGACTAAAACGTTTATTTGGCAGAGTAAGAAGGCCAGAATTAAAATGAAAGTTATGCAAGATGCTAAGCTAAGAGGAGGACTAGCTCTCCCGGAATGGAAACTGTATTATAAAGCGTGCAATATAGCGTGGCTGAGAGCTTGGTGTAAATTGGAAAACAAAAGATTATTGGCTTTAGAGGGCGAAGGGTTAGGAGAAGGCTGGCATAATTACATGTGGTATAAAACTCCTGTCAAAACTGGGCGCTTTTTCAGACATGAAATAAGAAGATCTCTGTATGCGGTCTGGAGTGAAATTAAAGTGATGTATAAACATACTCCAAAATGGATCTCCCCGATAGAGGCTGCGTCACATCCCAAACTGTATAATTGGGAAAATCAACAGGACTATGCCTACTTGCTCAATGACCAGAATGAACTGATTGAGGAAGAAGTTCTAAAGTTAACTTGGTGGCTACAATGCCAAGTGAGATCAAGATTTCGGAAAGATAAAGAAATTGGTTTCCTGAACTCTTATTCTGACCTAGATTTGATTTTGGAGTCCAAACAAAAATTAATTACCAAAGTTTATGACTGGTTGCTCCAAGTTAAGATGCAAGACGAGGTGGTCAAAGAAGCATGGATCAGATGGCTGAAGGACTTCGGTTACAATATAGATTTGCAAGAATGGGAGAAGCTATGGAAGCAAAATATAAAGTTAATAAAGCCAGCAGATCTTAAAGAAAATATGTATAAAATGATATACAGATGGTACCTTACGCCAGATAGATTGGCAAAGATATACCCTTCTTATTCTAATAAATGCTGGAAATGTACTGAAGTTAAAGGCTCTCTGTTCCATATATGGTGGCAATGTAAAAAGGCTAGAAAATACTGGACACAAGTCAATATCTGGATCCAAAAAATTTTGCAAATACAAGTGAAACATGTTCCGGAACTATATCTTATAAACATTTGTAGACACAACTTACCTGCGACCAAGCTGAAATTATTACTGTACATAGTCACAATTGCAAGAATTTTATACGCTAAATATTGGAAGGAAGATAGAACTCCTAATAGAGAAGAATTTATTATTAAACTTTTAGAAATAGCGGAATCGGATCTGTTGACTACCCGACTGCGAAATGGTAACGTGCAGAAATGCCGGGAGGAATGGGATCCTGTATACGAGTGGGTTAAAAATAGAGGTTTTGACATAAAATGATTATATCTATTTTTAAAATAGAGGTTTCGATACAAAATAATTATATCTAGTTTAAAGTAGAGATGGAGTAAGAAATGTTTTATTAACAAGCTCAATCCTCTCCCTCTCCTGTGGGGGAGTACATGTAGTTAAGTAGTAGTTAGAGGTTGTATGTAGTAATGTGTATTTTGTTTAGTGTTTCTTTGTATTAGTGTTTAGTGTTTAGTGTTTTTTGTCTTAGTGTTTTTTGTTTTAGTGCTCTCTTGTTTCTGTGTTTTGTTTTGTATCTTGTTTTTCTTAATAAACTTAAAACTTTTCTAAAAAAAAAAAAAAAAAGAAGAAGATATTGGATTTATATCCCGCCCTCCACTCCGAAGAGTCTCAGAGTGGCTCACAATCTCCTTTCCCTTCCTCCCCCACAACAGACACCCTGTGAGGTAAATGAAGATATTGGATTTATATCCCGCCCTCCACTCCGAAGAGTCTCAGAGCGGCTCACAATCTCCTTTACCTTTTCCCCCCACAACAGACACCCTGTGAGGTGGGTGGGGCTGCAGAGGGCTCTCACAGCAGCTGCCCTTTCAAGGACAACCTCTGCCAGAGCTATGGCTGACCCAAGGCCATTCCAGCAGCTGCAAGCGGAGGAGTGGGGAATCAAACCCAGTTCTCCCAGATAAGAGAGCTATGGCTGACCCAAGGCCATTCCAGCAGGTGCAAGTGGAGGAGTGGGGAATCAAACCCGGTTCTCCGAGATAAGAGAGCTCTGGCTGACCCAAGGCCATGCTAGCAGGTGCAAGTGGAGGAGTGGGGAATCAAACCCGGTTCTCCCAGATAAGAGAGCTCTGGCTGACCCAAGGCCATGCTAGCAGGTGCAAGTGGAAGAGTGGGGAATCAAACCCGGCTCTCCCAGATAAGAGTCCACACACTTAACCACTACACCAAACTGGCTCTCCCTACATTGTCTCTTCTCACATTGTTTCCACCCCTACATTTTGTGGCAATAAATTCTACAGGCTAACAATGCAATGTAACTAGAAACATTTTGTTTTGACTGTCCTGAGCCACAATTTCATAGGATGAAGTGGAGGAGTGGGGAATCAAACCCGGTGATCCCCGATAAGAGTCCATGCACTTAACCACTGCACCAAACTTAGCAATATTCATTTTTACTGAAAAGACACACATACTCGTACAGTATTTTCTTTATTTACAAGTCTTTGACAAATGGCACCTCGTACTCTGAATTATTACATCAGACTCTGGAGTCAAGATCTGTGCTGCAGCAATCCTGAGTATTGTGTTCAGGCGTGGATATAGTTTTGATTCACTGACCGTCATCACAGAAAAGAGCTTTTCACCGATGTACCCTGTCCCAAACAGGCAGAATGTTAGAAGCAAAAGACTCACGTTAGAGGTAATTTGGACCCCAGAACTGGAGAAATGGGTCATCCTCTTATTCTACAGAGCTATTGTCAATGGCAACCCATCAAGATCACCTTTAATAAATAAAAACCTACCGTGTGGGTCTACTAATGTATTTTGGCAGTGAAATGGAACGTTTTTTGATACCAGGATGGCTACACCTCTTGCCTTAGACGATCCTGGTGCTTGGAAGCTTTGAGAAAACCATTTTGTTTTTGGAATAGAATCACTTGTTTTTTTACAGTGTTTCTTGCAAGCATAGAATATTTACTTTCTCTTTGTACATAAGGTTCGAAATTCTTTTAACTTTAATATGATTACCTAAACCTCTGCAATTCCAGGAAACTATTTTTAAATGCTTAGACATTTTGTGCACAATTTCAGTTCAACCCACATATATAACTCAACAGGACAGCGTAAAAGTATAAACTTACAAGAAGAACAAAAAAAAAAGGAACCTTAAACTTTAAAACTTAACTATATATTTACAAAATCCTCAACTGGTGGGACACAGTTCCACACCTCTACATATAAAGAGGTTTAAGAGAGCTCTCTGTCAATAAAGCTCTCATAAAGGAACTGAAGCTTATATCAAATAATTACTTCTATGCTAACTTAAATAGAGGGCACTTTTAAATTGTTAAGACTTTAATATATGGTGGGGAAGAAGAAAAAAAAATACTTGCCTCTCAACATCATTGAATTTACTGGCCAGATAACCTGTCTTTACTTGGCTTGAAAGAAGCAAAATAGCTTTCAGAAGAGAAGGGAAATTTTAAATTATGTTGGCGAGTAAACTGTTGCTTTTTAAATGCTTCTGTTCTACTCTGGCTGTCCTAATGTGCAAGAGATCTAGGATTCATTTATGTTCTTAACTGTTTTATTGTTTTGTTGGAATTTTATGTTGTGAGCCGCCCTGAGCCTGCTTCGGTGGGGAGGGCGGGATATAAAATAAATAAATAAATAAATAAATAAAATACTTGCTACTCTTTCCTCCATCATGGAATAAAACTACCTATGGATAATATTAAAATCTATATTAAATCATTAAATTAAAATAATAATTAATTGGTTATTTAATTAATGGATAGGCTTAATGACATCCAGTATATGTTAGCAGTACCTTTTGTTTTATGGTTAGTTATACAGTAACTTAACTTAGTTTGAGGTTAGAATATATATATATCTAAAACAGATATAAGTCAAGTAAAAAAAACAACAAAAAATTGATTATATATACCATATCTCAATTTCAATATTAGCCAGACTTATAAAATACTAAATACTTCTACTTACTAACCTAACAGTCTTTTTCTGACCACGACCTATAAAATATAAATATATAACTATTTTATAACAATGATAATAACAGAGAGGAACAAATAAAGTCAATTATCTGTCTTGGTCAAATACTACATTTCTCTCGGCTTGGCTTCGCGAACGAAGATTTAAGAAGGGTGCAATAGTCCACGTCTGCTGCAGGCTCGCTGGTGGCTGACAAGACCAATGCGGGACAGGCAGGTCCGGCCACAGTGGCTGCAGGGAAAAGTCTGATTTGGGGTTGGTGCTGTAGCAGTGTGATTCTTCCTCAATTTCCTTTTGTCCTCAAGACCAGCTATGCGTGCGTTCTCAAAGGAAGAGACAGCCTGGTGGATGGTGTGCCTCCATGCTTTGCGATCTGAGGCTAGGTCAGACCACTGGTGATGGTTGATGCGACAGGTGCCAAGGGATTTCTTCAAGGAGTCCTTGTACCTCTTCTTTGGTGCCCCTCTATTTCGATGGCCGGTGGAAAGTTCGCCATACAGGGCAATCTTGGGAAGGCGGTGGTTCTCCATCCTAGAAATATGCCCTGCCCAGCGCAGCTGCGTCTTCAACAGCATGCTGGTAACCTCCGCCCGCTTGAGGACTTCAGTGTTGGTCACAAAGTCACTCCAGTGGATGTTGAGGACCAGCTATGCGTGCGTCATGACGAGCCCCCGCGGAGGAGTGAAAGCGGCTGTGGTTGAAGGGGCACAAGAGTTTACAGAGGCCACACTGGCCCCGGGGCTTCCATTTGGCCGGACTGGAAACAGGTGTGTGAGGATATTTTGGCTCTGGACAACAGCTGCTGCCGCATGTCTCTGCTCCGCCCCCTCTGGCCAGGACTCAGCACTACAACCAGAAGTCATTTATTGAAAAAGAGGTGCCAGAGCTTATTAGCACACCTCATTTGCATATGCCAGGGGTGGCCAACGGTAGCTCTCCAGATGTTTTTTGCCTACAACTCCCATCAGCCCCAGCCATCATGGAGAGCTACCGTTGGCCACCCCTGGCATATGCCATACACCCGACACCAACAGAAGGTGTACTAAATTATATCAGCTCAGCATCTACCTTAAAATGCTTCTTGATTTATATTTGTCATAAGAAAACCTAACTCCCATCATACCTTTTACATTAATTTCTCCTATGTGGGCACAGTGGCATGATGAAGATTTCCCTCTGTCTGCTTTATGTGTTTGGGTGATTTCCCCATTTTTTGTGGGGAAAAATATTAGAAAGTTTGTCAAATCTTCAGCAAAATTCTCATAGGGGATTTGAACAGGAGAGCACAGAAGCAAGCTGGGGGGGAGTATAAGAAAGAAAGAGCACAGTAAATTTTAGAGATTCCCGAGCTCTGCTCCTGTGAGCTCCTGCCCAAAATGAGGCCTGACTACAATTATCAGCCCCAGCCCTCCTTTCCGCCACCCCTTGCCGACTCATGGGGCCAGAAAATGGAGTCTGCGCGCTGAAGCAGGCTTGTAGCTGCACTGCCTTCCGTAGCCAAGCCAGCCGCTTGGAGGACAGGTTCTCGGCCTAGGCAGCTGCCTGCTTCATAGAATCATAGAGTCGGAAGCGACCTCCAGGGTCATCTAGTACTTGGCCTACTCCTATGTGCCAGCCCTGGGTGTTGAAGAATGCAACTGTGACTCAAGATCCTTCCACACTGAGCATTCAAAAGGTTTCACCTGTGTGTGTACTTTTGTAGACTGGAACTCACGTTGGATTTCTTTTATACTCTCTGCATTCAAAATGGTTATCCTCTGTGTGGATTCTTTGATGCTGCTGAAGATTCTAACTCTGAATGAATTTCTTTCCATGCTATCGAGCATTCAAATGCTTTTGAAGACTGGCTTTCAAACTGAATATCTTCCCAGACTCTGAACATTCAAAATGTTTATCCCCTGTATGTGTTCTTAGATGCTGTTAAAGAAGGTCACTACAACTGAATCTCTGAGCATTCAAATGGTTTCTCTCCTGTCTGCATTCTTCAGTGCAGTTGAAGGCTGGAACTCTTTCCACACTCTAAGCTTTAAAAAGTTTCTCCCTAGTGTGTGTTCTCTGATGCTTTTGAAGACTGTAACTCACACTGAATCGCCTTCCACAATCTGAGCATTCAAAAGGTTTCTCCCCTGTATGGGTTCTCTGATGCCTCTGAAGATGGCCACTCCTACGGAATCTCTTTCCACACTCTGAGCATTCAAAAGGTTTCTCCCCTGTGTGCGTTTTCTGATGATACTGAAGACCATTATTTGCACGGAATCTCTTGCCACACTCTGAGCATTCAAAAGGTTTCTCCCCTGTGTGGGTTCTTAGATGCTTCTGAAGATTGGAATTCAAACTAAACCTCTTTCCACACTCTGAGCATTCAAACGGTTTCTCCCCTGTGTGAGTTCTCTGATGCCTCTGAAGAGTGCCACTCCTATTGAATCTCTTTCCACACTCTGAGCATTCAAAAGGTTTCTCCCCTGTGTGGATTCTTAGATGCTTTTGAAGATTGGAATTCACACTGAATCTCTTTCCACACTCTGAGCATTCAAACGGTTTCTCCCCTGTGTGGGTTCTTAGATGCTTTTGAAGACTGGAATGCACACTAAATCTCTTTCCACAATCTGAGCATTGAAAAGGTTTCTCCCCTGTGTGGGTTCTTAGATGCTGCTGAAGACTGCCATTCTGAGTGAATCTCTTTCCACACTCTGAGCATTCAAAAGGTTTCTCCCCTGTGTGGGTTCTCTGATGCTTTTGAAGAATGTAACACTGACTGAACCTCTTTCCACACTCTAAGCATTCAAAAGATTTCTCCTCTGTGTGGGTTCTTAGATGCTTTTGAAGATTGGAATTCACACTGAATCTCTTTCCACACTCTTTGCATTCATACGGTTTATCCCCTGTGTGGGTTCTTAGATGCTTTTGAAGACTGAAATTCACACTAAATCTCTTTCCACACTCTGAGCATTCAAAAGGTTTCTCCCCTGTGTGGGTTCTCTGATGCTTTTGAAGATTGCCACTCTGACTGAATCTCTTTCCACATTCTGAGCATTCAAATGGTTTCTCCCCTGTGTGGGTTCTTAGATGCTTTTGAAGACAGGAACTCGCACTGAATGTCTTTCTACACTCTGAGCATTGAAAAGTCTTCTTCCCTGCGTGGGTTCTTTGGTGCTTTTGTAGACTGGAATTCATATTGAACTTCTTTCTACACTCTGAGAATTCACCATGTTTCTGTGCTGTGTGTATTCTTTGGTGTACCAAAAGCTGTGTTGTGTATCTGAAGTACTTTCCACAATAACGGCATTTATATGCCTTCCTTTGACCGGAGAATGTCATTCCATTCTCTGAACAGATGAATAGTTTCATTCCTGAAAGAGTCCGTTGGTGACGGCTGGAGACAGGGATTTCATGGAACCTGCTTCCTTGGCGAGGAATGGTCTTAACCCCCCTTTTCAGTGTGTGGTTTCCTTCCTGCCTCTGTGGTTCATCTCTGTTCTCGAAGTTTCCTTCAGCCTGTTCAGTCTTGGCTTTTTCCAATGAGAACCCGTGAAATTCGCCAACTGACTCCTCAACATCTCCTGCTGGAATAAAGAGGGAAGTTGAATCATAACTCATGCAAGGAGCCAAGGCACCTACCGCAAACTCCTAATTCATGACTATGCATTTTTGACTCCTGAACTGTCTGTCTGCCTTTCCTGGCCAACCTCCTATAGAGCTATTCCTACATTCTGACCATCCCTGCCCACCCCGCCCCCCAAATAAACTCCCTAAATGTACTTGAAGGGAAAAGGTGGCAAGGATATTTTCCTCTGTGCTTCCCATTTGCCTTGCCATGAAGGTCCTTTGGCCTACAGTTTGGCCCTATTTTCCTTGTGTTCTCAATAAGATAAGTAGATCCTCCAAAAGGAGGGCCACATAAACACAACAGGATTTAAAGGGGGACTGTATATTTTAAAAAGCTATCATGAATGTGGAATGCCAGCAGGGGGGTGGGGGCTTTCCAGTGTTTTGCACTGAGAGTCACATTTATGACTGTCTGCCCACAGGACAGAAGTCTTGGGTGTGTGCTCGATGCAAGGAGCTCCTGGTCCTCAGGGAACGAGTTCGTACCCCTGAGGCCGAGGTGACTGCCCTGGAGAAGCAGATACGGTCAGTTAGGCACTTGGGGAAGACTCTCGGGGGCGTATTAGATGAGCCCCGCTATGAACGTAGCAGCCCCGTTGCTGCCAGAGAGCATGAGGGTCGAGAGGGAACAGGGCACCGGGCTGAGGATAAGGGGAATGTGCCCTCAGAAGGGACCTCTTCTTCGGTTGGTGAGCAGGAATCCTTTCGCGCCAAGGAACCATCCCTGGGCTGGAGGGAGGGGGGGTCTTGGTAGTTGGTGATTCGATCCTTAGGCAAGTAGACAGCTGGGTGGCAAAACCGCGTACTGACCATATGGTGACTTGCCTGCCTGGTGCGAAGGTAGCGGACATTACACGTGTAGTAGATAGGCTGACAGACAGTGCTGGGGAGGAGCCTGTGGTCGTGGTGCATGTTGGCACCAATGATGTGGGGAAATGCAGTCGTGAGGTCCTGGAGGATGAATTTAGGCTGCGAGGTAGGAAACTTAAGGCCAGGACCTCCACGGTAGCCTTCTCAGAAGTGCTACCTGTTCCACGTGCAGGGCAGGAGAGACAGGCACAAATTAGAAGTCTCAATGTGTGGATGAGACGATGGTGTAAGGAGGAAGGGTTTAAGTTTGTTAGGCACTGGGATGCTTTCTGGAACAAGCGGTGGCTGTGTACGTCAGAGAGGGTGTACAGTCCAGTAAGACTGAGGTCAGAGAATTAGATTCCCTTCTAGAAATGCTTTGTGTCGAAATAGAGGGCACAAAAGGAAATTTAACTATGGGAGTTTATTATCACCCACCAAATCAAAAGATAGAGGACGATTATATGATGGAAGGATTAAAGATAGCGGCTAAACGTAAAAACTGTATCATAATAGGTGATTTTAACTACCCGCAGATTGATTGGGTCAATATGTGTTCTCGTCAAGAGACTGAGTTTCTAGACGCTCTCAATGACTGTGCTATGGAGCAGATGGTCACAGAACCTACCAGGGGTGGGCCGATCCTGGATTTGGTCCTAAGTAATGCCCAAGACCTGGTGAGAGACGTAAAAGTGATCGTACCGCTTGGGAGCAGTGACCATAACATTATTGATTTCACCATTTGTATAAATAGGGAGTTGCCTCAAAAGATCAGCATAACCACTTTTAACTTTAAAAGGCGTAAATTCTCTAAGTATGTCAAGCATGCTATTTCTATGTATGTGCATGCTGTTTTTCTGTGTATCCAGCAGACATGCCAGATACAAAGCAGAGCATCACCCTGGCCTTTCCCCCCTCCTTTCTTTAACGAAAGGGGGCATAATAAATCCATCTGGACCCAGGATGTTTAGAGTAACCTTGTATTAACGGCGTAGAGTGCCTCTCCCCCAGATTCACAAAGCCATGTCTTACTGGTTCTCAGAGAATAAGTGAGAAAGGGAGATGTTTTTATTAGCTGACATTCCTTAGCCTAAAGAGATACTAGCGAATAGCATTTGAACCCTTGACACAATTTGCATCTTTATGTTATCCTTTTGAAGTTATCTGTAGCCTATCCTTTTGAAGTTCTCCTATAAATTACTATCCAATACTATGCATGTCATTGCTTCCATGGAGTCCGTCCTTGGGCAAGCTATGGAGTTTTATAATAAAGCAACTTTTGATTAAAGAACAAAAGTGTGATTATTGAAAAATATCGATGCTTGACATTTTGGAAGAAATCTTATTCGGGAGTGTGGAGAAACGCCATCTTAGCTAATGGTGGTGCTTGGTTGGGAGGGAACCAAGTTGCAGAAGACACTAAATTGTTCAGGGTGGTGAGAACCAGAGAGGATTGTGAGGCGCTCCAAAGGGATCTGTTGAGGCTGGGTGAGTGGGCGTCAGTGTCAGATGAGGTTCAGTGTGGCCAAGTGCAAAGTAATGCACATTGGGGCCAAAAATCCCAGCTACAAATACAAGTGGATGGGGTGTGAACTGGCAGAGACTGACCAAGAGAGAGATCTTGGGATCGTTGTCGATAACTCACTGAAAATGTCAAGACTGTGTGCTATTGCAATAAAAAAAGGCCAACGCCATGCTGGGAATGATAAGGAAGGGAATTTAAAACAAATCAGCCAGTATTATAATGCCCCTGTATAAATCGATGGTGTGGTCTCATTTGCAATACTGTGTACAATTCTGATCACCGCACCTGAAAAAGGATCTTGGAAAAAGTGCAGAAAAGGGCAACTAGAATGATTAAAGGATTGGAACACTTTCCCTATGAAGAAAGGTTAAAATGCTTGGGGCTCTTTAGCATGGAGAAACGTTCACTGTGGGGTGACACGATAAGAGGATTACAAGATTATACATGGGATGGAGAAAGTAGAGAAAGAGATACTTTTCTCCCTTTCTCACAATGCAAGAACTCGTGGACATTCAATGAAATTGCTGAGCAGTAGGGTTAGAACAGATAAAAGGAAGTACTTCTTCACCCAAAGGGTGATTAACATGTGGAATTCACTGCCATAGGACGTGGTGGCGGCTAAAAGCTTAGCCACCTTCAAGAGGAGTTTGGATAAAAATATGAAGCAGAGGTCCATCAGTGGCTATTAGCCACAGCATATTATTGGAACTGTCTGGGGCAGTGATGCTCTGTATTCTTGGTGCTTGGGGGGGGCAAAGTGGAAGGGCTTCTAGCACTTGTGAACCTCCTTTTTTTTTTTGGCCACTGTGTGACACAGAGTGTTGGGCTGGATGGGCCATTGGCCTGATCCAACATGGCTTCTCTTATGTTCTTTGTCTGTCTCCACCTCAGGTCACTACACCCACACTGCCACTCCTGCTGGCCACGACATTGACCACAGTGGCCCCTGGACCAGCCCGGTGTGTCGGCTGATCTCAGAGCCCACTCAGCTCCTGGAGTCCTCCAGAGGGGGGGAGTACAGGACCAAGCCTCACAAGGAGCTATCGCTTTCCCATATCTTGATTCACACATCATCACAATGGCAGCAATTCGCACCTTTGAAAGATGGGGCTGCCCCTGTGCCGAACCCGGAAATTGAAGTTGGTGCAGAACGCCGCCGCCCGGTTGTTATTGGGGCTCCCAAGATGGGAGCACATTCAGCCGGGACTTCGGGCTCTGCACTGGCTGCCAATACTTTATCGAGTTTGGTACAAGGTGCTGGTCGTTACCTTTAAAGCCCTATATGGCCTAGGACCTGCCTACCTGAGGGACCGTCTCTCCCCACATGTTCCCCGGAAAGTACTGAGATTGGGAACTCAAAACCTCCTTGTTGTCCCTGGGCCAAAGGAAGCCCGTTTGAAATCTACGAGGGATAGGGCCCTCTCCGTAATGGCCCATTCCTGGTGGAACCAGCTGCCGGAAGAGGTAAGGGCCCTGCGGGATCTTGCTCAATTCCTCAGGGCCTGTAAGACAACCCTCTTCCGGCTGGCTTACAACTAACCGGCACTGAAATTTGAAATTGAGCGTAGTTTTATAAGACTGCTGTATGTTTTAATATTTTAATTATGTAAATTATCTGAATTGTTTAAATTTTAATCATGTAAATTGTATGAATTGTTTAAATTTTATATTCTCATGTTAGATTTTATATGCTGTAAGCCGCCCTGAGCCACCTGGTGGGAAGGGCGGGATACAAATTACAAATAAATAAATAAAATAAATAAATCCTTACCCAGAGAGGCCACATTCCCATAGTTCTCCAGCATGACTTCCCTGTAGAGATCTCTTTGGTCTGGATCCAGCAGGGCCCACTCAGCCTCGGTGAAAAACACAGCCACCTCCTCGAAGGAAAAAGGACCCTGAAAGAAAAAGCAGTTTTCCTCATCAGAGATTGTCCCAGTCAAGACTGTACTCTGGACAGGGGCATTCTGGGGTGGTGCAGGATGGAGAGCTTGCCAGGGGGGTAAAGGGAGCGGCCTTCAGAGCCCCTCTCGCTCAGACACATGAGCAGGAACTGCAGGAGCAAAAGCCCCCTGAGGAAGAGGGGGGAACTCAGGCGGTCCCCTGCTCATCTCCCCTACCTGGACGGCAGGGGCAGCAGCCGTTTCCACTCCTCCACAAAGACTCAGCACCGTCTCTTCACTGCCTGTGAGGGAGAGAATGTTTGAATAAAGGGTGTTAGAAGAGACTCCATATTTTCTTTGCTTGTTCGAATCCTGCTTCATGCACCCCTGTGCCCAAGGCTGTGAAACCTTGCCCTGGGTATACTTTAAAAAATGTGTAACAATTTTGAGTAAACTTGAGGGAAAGGTAAGAGGAAGCCTCAGGGAGGGGTGGGGTATAATCACTGCCAACACATTTGCAGTGTGGTGTAGTGGTTAAGGGTGTGGACTCTTCTGGGAGAACCAGGTTTGATTCCCCACTGCTCCACTTGCAGTTGCTGGAATGGTCTTGGGTCAGCCCTAGCTCTTGCAGAGTTGTCCTTGAAAGGGCAGCTGCTGTCAGAGCTCTCTCAGCCCCACCCACCTCACAGGGTGTTTGTTGTAGGGGGGTAAGGTAAAGGAGATTGTAAGCTGCTCTGAGACTCAGACTGAAGGGTGGGGTATAAATCCAATATCTTCTTCTTCAACACTTGAGGCTTATCCTGTGAACTCCAGAGCTCAAAACTGTGACAGCATCTTGGCTCAATCAGACCAAAGGCCCAGGAATGCCATTCTCTGGGTGCCTGGGCCCTCCAATGTGCCTTTGTGTTTAGGCTTCCGGGTGAAGCGGGGAGTGGGGGGCGGTTGGGAGAAATGAGGTCAAAGATATGTCACAATCACATCTGTTCAAACCCCCAAAAATGATCTTAGCACATCTGAAATCTGGAGGGTAATATTTAGGGGTTTCTCGAGTGTCTGCTGACCCTCTGATGTCATGTCTGAATGTTCAACGGGATGAGACGTCACATCTACCCCTTGCCCTGCCCCCAAAGCCCCCAGGGGCGAGTGGTCAACTTTTCTTTTTTAAGCTGCCTTAAATCTCTCTAATGGAAGGTACGTTATATGGGAATATTTCAGTTAACCTGAGGAATTCACTGCTTCAGGAAGAGGCAGTGGCTACAAGCACAGACAGCTTCAAGAGGGGATGGGATAAACATATGAAGCAGAGCTCCATGAGTCCCCTTCAGCTACTAGGTACAAATGGAACCTTATGTGGCATGCAAAAGTATTTCCTTTTTCTCCTGTCCTGAACCTTTGTCATGATTGGAGGCCTAGTGCGGCCTAGAGGACAGGGGGAAGCCTGCCTAGGAGTTGAAGACTTAGGGTTGCCAAGTCCAATTCAAGAAATCTCTGGGGACTTTGGGGGTGGAGCCAGGAGACACTGGGGTGGAGCTAGGAGCAAGGGTGTGACAAGCATCACTGAACCCCAACGGAAGTTTTGGCCATCGCATTTCAACGGATGGCACACCTTTTTAAACGTCTTCCTTCCCGCCTGCCTCTGCGTGCCGCAGCCTAGGCGGACCGAACTTCTTTTTCCTCCTCCTCCGCCTGGCCGGAAGTGAGGTCGCTCTAGGCCCACCTCCATGGCGCGGGGGAAGCGGAAGTGGGCTGAGCGTTGCCGTGGCAACCGGCGGTGGCGTCGTCTGGGCTGGCCGGGAGGCTGAGGAGTCATGGAGGAGGCGGCCCCAGTCTCCGCCTCGGAGGGCACCTTCTGCCTCCAGCGTATCCTTACCTTCGCTCAGGCTGAGCCCATTTCAGAAGCTGAGAAGAGGCGGCAGCGCAGCAGCGTCACCTGCTCCGCTCCACCTCTGAGGTGAAATCAGAGAAGGGGAGGGTGGAGGCAGGCCAGGAGCGTGGCGAGCCACGAGTCCGGGTCCTTGAAGGACCCAGATTCGCGGCTCGCCACGCTCCTGACCTGCCTCCACCCTCCCCTTCTCTGATTTTACCTCAGAGGCGGAGCGGGCAATGCTGCTGCGCTGCTGCTGCCTCTTCTCCGCTCACCGTAGCTGCTCCTCCGAGATGGGCTCAGCCTGAGCCCATCTCGGAGGAGCAGCTACGGTGAGCGGAGAAGAGACGGCAGCAGCGCAGCGGCGTTGCCCGCTCCGAGATGAGGCGGCTCGCCACGCTCCTTGGCGCCGTTTCCCCCCTCCCCTCGCTTCCATTTTTTTGGGAGGCAGGGGAAGAGGCTGGAAATCCTGGGGTCCCCCGCCAGGCCGGGAGGGTTGGGAAGCCTATGAAGACTGCGACTGGCAATTATCACCCTGTTTGTGAATCCTTGTGTTACCCCTGTATATTTCATGCTGTATTCCTAGGCCTGTATGTGTGATTGTATGATTTTATACCCTTGTATGTCTGTCTTTATTTTATAATAAAACCCCTAATTATTAGACAACATCTCCTCATTACTGGGTGACTTCCAAAGGAGACATCTTCTATATACATAGATCCTGATCTCGCTAAGAGCCTAGTTGCCCACCAAACTCATTCCCCAAACCTCTCTTGAGGGCAATTTGGCTTACATTAGAGGGAGCTGCCCAGAGGGGGAAGGAAAGCATAAAAGGCCTGGCTGGAAAGGACGGTTCTTCTCTCTGCTGAGGCTGGAATGGAGGAGGCTGAAGCTGTAGGGAAATCCCTCATCCAGGGAGGAGGAGTGAATTGGTTTGACTTACAGAAGGGGACGTGTCTCTCGTCACGCTAGGGCTTTTCTTGTTTGTTTTGTACCAACCTTTACTGCTTTTTCCCATTCACTGTTGCACTAAAAGTCTTTACCACCCACCGATTGTTTCAGCACTATAAATAAACTGTTGTTGTTGTTAGGTTGCCTGAGTCCTCACGTCTCCTTGGTCATGGCTAAAAGGTTTTGCTAAGAAGGAAGATTCAGGGGTTGGGGGGGTACTCTGGGCCCCCAGAAAGACCCTGACCAGAGCGGTGGCAGCCTGTAGAAGACCCTTCCAGGTCCCCTGCTGAGTCACAACTTTCTATCCAACAACTTCACAATGGGCCCAAATCTGGGCACAAGGCACCCTTACCATGTGAGAGGGCCTCTTGGGCACGCTCCTGGGCCTGCGCCTTCTGCTCTTCCTCCAAAGGAGACCCTTCCTCCTCAGAGACCTCCGCTTCCATCTTCACAGATGGTCCCCACATCTGGAACAGCAGGAAGAGAGACAGGGAAGAGCAGGAAGGCTAAAGACCAAGGAAGCAAAACATGCTCCGTTCCCCATCCCTGCATCCATCAACAGAGCTGCAAGAATCAGGGATCTGGTTTTCTATCAACCCTGGGGAAGTGTCTGGAGGGATGCGTATAAGGTGAAAGATCACAACTTGAAAGGACGGCATGAAGCTCCCTCACCTGTCCTGCCTGCCTCTTCTCCTCTGCCTGGCTCAGGAGGAAACCTTCGGCCAGGGCCACCGCCTGGGAACTGGTCTCCGGCCCACATCCTCTGACCCAGCCCTGCATTTCCTGGGGCAGGAGAGTCAGGAACTGCTCCAGGATCACCAGGTCCACGATCTGCTTCTTGGTGTGCCTCTCCGGCTCCAGCCACTGGCTGCAAAGTCCATGGAGCCGGCTGCAAACCTCTCGGGGCCCATCGGCCTCCTGGTAGCGGAACTGCCGGAAACGCTGGCGATATTCCTCTGAGATCGCAGTGACCTGATAACAGACTTCCAACTCAGGGCTTTCCCAGAATCCAACACCACTCCCAGCTAGGGTAGGTTTGGGGCCTTTGCTTTCTCTCTTGCCCGTTCCAGGTCCTTCTGGGTCCTGCTCTTCCATCTTCTTTCCCTTCTCTTGGGTTACTTCCAGCTGTGGAAAAAATGCTTTTATTCACTTGGCTATGAAGAGGGAGAGGGAAATATATCAAAAAGGCAGAAAGGAACCTAAAGAAGATGGAGCTACATCACCGACCCTGGTCAAGACACACCCAGGACTGCCCTCCTGGATCAGAAGGAAAGTCCTTCTCATGGTTTGCAAATCAGGATTCATGCCATTAACTATCGTAGACATCTCCTAGGGAGGCCCAAAGTCTCCAGGTCTTGATGGCAAACACCCAAGAGTTTCTAAAGGATGTGAGATAGTTGATCTATGAACCTGTGAATGTAACCTATTTTAAAAAGGGATTCAGAGGGGAACCAGGAAATTACAGGCTGGTCATCCGAACGCCTGTCCTGGGCATATTAGCAGAATCTGTAATCAAAGACAGAATTAATTGTCAGACACACGGAAGGACAAAGGCTGCTGAGGGAAAACCAGCACGGCTTCTGCACAGGGAAGTCCTGCCACAACAGAAAGCGGACAGAGAGGAATTTTGCTTCCTCCCCCAAGTAGAAATTGAAGGCATCCAATATACCCAATGGGCAGAAGGTTCAAGGCACAGAGAATGATTAAAATGTGGAATTTGCTGCCAGAGGGTGTAGTCATGACCACCACAGGAATAAACAGATCTGTCAATGGCTGCTAGCTGTGGTGATTGAGGGGAACCTTCACATTTAGAGGCAGTCAACCTCTGGATCCCAGAGAAGGAGGCAGCATCAGGGGAAGGCCTCAGTCTCTCTGCCCTGTTGCTGGTTGTCCAGAGGAACTGGCTGGCCACTGTGTCAGACAGGAGGCTGGACTGGATGGATCCTCACTGGTCTGACCCAGCAGGGCTCTTCTGAGGTTATTCTCAGGGGAAGGCCTTGGCCAGTTTGGTGTAGTGGTTAAGTGTGCGGAGTCTTATCTTGGAGAACTGGGTTTGATTCCACACTCCTCCTTTTACAGCTGTTGGAATGGCCTTGGGTCAGCCTTAGCTCTGGCAGAGGTTGTCCTTGAAAGGGCAGCTGTGAGAGCCCTCTCCAGCCCACCCACCTCACAGGGCGTCTGTTGTGGGGGAAGAAGATATAGGCGATTGTAAGCCACTTTGAGTCTCTGATTCAGAGAGAAGGGCAGGGTATAAATCTGCAGTCATCTTCTTCTCTCTGACCTGTTGTTGGGGAGGAGGCTGGACTAGATGGACACTTTGTCCAATCCAGCAGGGCTCTGCTTATATTCTTTCTACTGCAGTCCTGTTGCTGAGGCCATGATCCTCATAGCATAAGAACATAAGAGAAGCCCTGTTGGATCAGGCCAATGGCCCCTCCAGTCCAACACTCTGTGTCACATAAGAACATAAGAGAAGCCCTGCTGGATCAGGCCAGTGGCCCCTCCAGTCCAACACTCTGTGTCACATAAGAACATAAGAGAAGCCCTGTTGGATCAGGCCAGTGGCCCATCCAGTCCAACACTCTGTGTCACATAAGAACATAAGAGAAGCCCTGTTGGATCAGGCTAATGGCCCCTCCAGTCCAACACTCTGTGTCACATAAGAACATAAGAGAAGCCATGTTGGATCAGGCCAATGGCTAATCCAGTCCAACACCCTGTGTCACATAAGAACATAAGAGAAGCCATGTTGGATCAGGCCAATGCCCCATCCAGCCCAACATTCTGTGTCACACAGTGGCCAAAAATTTATATATATATATATATATATACACATACATACACACACACACACACACACACACTGTGGCTATGTGTTCCTATAGCGATGTGTTCCCAGTGCCCTTGGTCCCTCCCAGCCTTCTGGATGTGGGCAGCTGATATCTGGGTGCATGGCTCTCCGCAACAGCCTTGTACTGTGACTCATGGGTGTTAGTGGCCTTTCCATCGACACCAATGGTGTCACTAGGCTCTCTGCACCCTGACAACTGATTTTATTTTATTTCTAAATTCCCTCTCCTCTGCTGAGGGGCCTTGAATACCCCGTAGTAGACCAAACTGATGCCTGATGGGGATTGTCAGCCTCAGGTGGGGCAGGTAAACAGCCCAAAGGCATCCACGAAAAACCAGCCTCTATAAATTTGAAAAACTCTAAGAAGAAATTAATACAAATTCATGCTTACTATCAGAATGCTGACCGCAAAGTCTTCCAAAATGCAATTAGTGCCATTTTCTCAGATACATTTTTGCATGTTTGTTTAAACTTGTGGTGTGTTATTTCTGCTGGTGAATCTTAATGCTTTATCTATGCAGCCTGTAGAAGGCTTGTGTGAAACACGGCATCCTGTACAACCCTGTTGTGTGTTTGTGCCTGGCTTCAGCTTTTTACTTCACCGGCTCCGTTTAAAAAGAGTTTTTGGAGCATTGGACTTCCTGGACCCACTCTTTCGGAGAAAATGGCATAAATTGCATTTTGAAAAACTTTGGGGTATAGGTGCAGTCAGCAATCTGATAGCAAAAAAAAATTGTACGATGTATAGTAAGCACTCTATAAATTTGTATTAAATTTCTTCTTAGTGTTTTTCTAATTTATAGAGTCTGGTTTTTCGCAGATGCCTTTGTGCTGTTTACCTGCTCCATTTTCCGTGTTACTCTTTTTGGTTGCCTTAGCCTCCAAATGGGGCTGGAGATCTCCCAGGATTATAACTGATCATCATTAGAACTGATTTTGGGCTGTGTTAACAGAAGTATAGTCTCCAGATCATGTGATAAATATAAAGTTCTGCATTTAGGTAGGAAAAACCAAATGCATCATTATAGGATGGGGGAGACTTGTCTTGGCAGTAGTATGTATGAAAAGGATCTAGGGGTCTTTGTGGACCATTCACGGAACATGAGTCAGCAGTGTGCTGCAGTAGCTAAAAAGGCAAATGCAATTTTGGGCTGTATCAACAGAAGAACAGTGTCCAGAGCATGTGAAGTGATGACTTTGCTGTACTCTGGTTAGACCTCACCTAGGGGATTGTTTTCAGTTTGGGGCAGCAGAGTTTAAGAAGGAGGTAGAGAAGCTGGAAGGGGTCCAGAGGAGGGCGATGAAGATGGTGAGGGGTCTGGAGGCCAAGTCCTATGAAGAAAGATTGATGAAGCAGAGCATGTTCAGCCTGGAGAGGAGGCGGCTGAGAGGCGATATGATCTGACAGCAATCCTGATTCTGTGAATTAGGGAGACCGTGAGAAGGAGGGCAGGAAGGGCTGCATCAGTGCCTAGTTCTTGTGGCCCCTTCTTACACTCCCAGGGAAATGCTGAGTGGCACTTTGGGGTCAGTCAGAAATTTTTCTCTAGGCCAAATTGGCAAAGGATCCTGGTTTTTGTGGGGTTTTTGGCCATCTTCTGGGCCTGGAGCAGGGGTCAGTGGGTGTGTGTTGGGGGGGGGGGGGAAGGCAGTTGTGAGTTTCCTGCTTTGTGCAGGGGGTTGGACTAGATGACCCTGGAGGACCCTTCCAGCTCTGTGATTCTGAGTACGGAGATCAGGTCAGCCCCCCCCCCCATAGGCCTGTGGGGGCTCTATGGCATTAGACTCCACTGAGCTCCCCCCCCCCCCATTGCCTGGGGATTTCCCACTGCAGACTTGACAACCTGAGAGCAGCAGCTGTTTTGTGCAGAATTGAAATGACCAGCGATTGGCCGCCAGATCCATTTGCTGAATTCAATCTTGCACTAATTATACCCGCTCCCACCCCAGAAATCTCATGCCCAGAGCACAAGTGATGCTAACAGGCGCTTCCCTCTTCTTGCAAGATCTAATCCCTGATTCTCCCCTCCCCTCCCCAAATCCTGCAGGACTTACTTGCAAGGAGACCTTCCCTGGGTCCGGCTGCTGCAAGGAGCCTTTTCCCTGCTTCTCTGCGGACCCAAAGCTCTTCCTCTCTCGTGCAATTTAGGAACTCCTCCCCCCACCCCAGAGCCTTCCTGCCTCCCCCCCCCTTGCTCGGCCTCTCTTGCAAAAGCGGCTCTGTGCCTTTAACCCTTGCAGGGCTGGAGCAAAGCAGCAGAGAAGCCCACCTTGAAGGTCTCCCTTGCAGGGCTGGACACAGAGGAAGACGCCCCCCCCCCCCGCCGGGTTGCTGCTCCAGACCCAGCCGGGTTGGTCGGGCTGCAGCCAGCGATGCCCTCTGCGGCTCAGTGGGATGACTCGGGAGTAGGAGGAAGCGTCAGATCCATCACTTTCTCCCTCCCCCCGAGTGGCGGACTGGGTCTAAAAATCTTGGTTGCATGGAGACAAAGGGGGCCCGATCACAATTTTAAGGCTATCCTTTAATTTTTATAAGAAATAAATAAAATTTTCCAAAATAAAGAAGTGGAAAAAAGGTACAACTAAAACGTTTGCGAAATAAATGTATATATATTTAGTAATTACAGTGTGCACATACTGTACATGTTCTTGGCAGCATACTGTCGATATGAGATGTAAATCCAGATTGCATTTTCTCCAGGGGAGCTGATCTCTGCCAGATGGAGATCAGGTGTAAAAGCGGGAGATCCCCGGGCCCCACCTGGAGGCTGGCAACCCTACATACAACATCAATTTTAGTTGCATTACAGTTATAATGGGGGGGTGGTGGGGGGTGGGCTCCCTCTGGGAATCCTACCCCCCCAGGGAAAGTGCATGCGCAATACATAGCCTCTCCTCTCCCGGTGTAGTGAACGCCGCGTGGTCACTGTCTGGCTATGCCTGGCAGATGGTCACTGCAATGGCCTCTCCTGCATTACTGCATCCGTAGCAACACCTTCTCGCTGGTCCCCCCCGTTTTCACAGAGTTTGCTACGTCATGGTGCGACCGAATTGTCCGGCGGTATAACCGGATGGGCAGGCTGGGCCCACCAACCTCGTCAGCCTAAGAGAAGGAAAACTCTAACATCAAACCCGGGCAGATAGAGCTCGTTAATGTAACACCTACCACCTGGAGGACTCACTGCCGGCGTCCCGGCTTACTGGGCCATGGCAGATGACCCCCAGGTGAAAGGGTGGAGCCAGTACCGCGCACACTGCGCTTCACCTAAAAAATTCCTCTGCGCAGGCCTGAAGGGCATATCCACACACACAACCCACAACGCATCAAGTCCTGCAGCGATAGGCAAGGGGCGAAACGGCAGGTGGAAGGTGCCACTGGAAGCCGCAGTCCCGATCCTGCATGTAGGCGGTTCAGGATATTGGTCGCCTGATGCTAACCCGGAGACGAAAGCATCTTTCGGCAGCACCCTGAACGACCAAGCAGCCTTATCTAGGGACAGCACTGCTTGCTCCACACGGAGAGGGGCCTAGAAAAGGTGGCCTAAACAAAGCTCGTCTCCCCCACCCCAGTTGGCTAGCCGCGGTCAACGGGCATCCTTACTTGCGGTCGAAAAATAACAACAAAGAAAAGGCATGCACCTGCCTCACAAAGTGTGCAAAGACTAAAGCTTGCATGTTGGAACATCAGAACCATGCTTGACACAGTAGGCAGTGGTCGCCCTGAACGACGCTCTGCTCTAGTTGCCCACGAACTTCTCAGGTTGAATATCGACATAGCAGCTCTCAGTGAGGTCCGTTTCCCTGAGGAAGGTAGTCTTCAAGAACACGGTGCTGGCTATACCCTCTACTGGTCAGGTAAGTCAAAGGCTGAGAGCCGCCTTTCTGGCGTTGGCTTCATGGTCAGGAACTCCATTGCCTCCAAACTCGAAAACCTTCCAACCGGTCACTCAGATCGCATCATGTCCATGCGCCTCCCACTTCAAAACAAGCAGCATGCAACACTCTTCAGTGTGTATGCCCCAACCCTTCAAGCAGATCCTGCAGAAAAGAACAAGTTCTATGCTGATCTACGCAACCTCGTACGGAAGACCCCTACAGAGGACAAGGTGATCATCCTTGGCGACTTCAATGCCAGAGTAGGTAAAGACTCGGAAGCCTGGAAAGGAGTACTTGGCAAACACGGCATTGGCAACTGCAATGACAACGGGCGCCTCCTGCTAGAATTCTGCATGGAGCACCAGCTCACCATCACCAACACTATCTTCCAGCAGAAGAACAGTCTGAAGACAACCTGGATGCACCCACGGTCCAAGCATTGGCACCTTATCGACTACATTCTGGTGCGTCAGAGAGACCTTCGAGATGTCTTACACACCCGAGTAATGCCCAGCGCAGAATGTCATACGGATCATCGTCTTGTACGCTGCAATCTCCGTCTTCACTTTAAACCCACACCCAGGAGAGGAGGTATCCCTCGGAGGAAGTTTCAGGTTGGCAGCCTTCAGTCAGCCGAAGTTAAAGCTGCCTTCCAGGCAAAACTCCAGTCAAGAATTGAGGACCTCAGTTGCCCCACAGACCCTTCTCCAGAAGCACTCTGGGAACACCTAAAAACTACCGTCCTGCAGATCTCTGAAGAAGTCCTCGGGTTCTCCACAAGGAAGAACAAGGACTGGTTTGATGAGAACAATCAAGAGATCCAAGAATTACTGGCAAAAAAGAGATCTGCCTACCAAGCACATCTTGCTCAGCCCTCCTGTCCTGGGAAAAAAGCAACCTTTCGCGCTGCATGTAGCAACCTCCAGCGCAAGCTTCGAGACATTCAGAACGAGTGGTGGACCAAGCTCGCAGAGAGAACCCAGCTGTGTGCAGACACTGGTGATTTAAGAGGGTTCTACGAAGCCCTGAAGGCAGTATATGGTCCATCATATCAGGCTCAGAGTCCCTTGCATAGTGCAGACGGCCAAGTGCTCCTCACAGACAAGGCATCCATACTGAACCGGTGGTCGGAGTATTTTCAGGTTCTCTTCAGTGCCAACCGCGTAGTTCAAGATTCAGCAATCCACCTCACCCCACTTCAACCGGTGAAAACAGAGTTGGATGAGATCCCCACCCTAGAAGAGACTGTTAAAGCCATCAAGCAACTGAAAAGTGGCAAGGCAGCAGGAGTTGATGGAATTCCACCAGAGATCTGGAAGCATGGGGGCACAGTACTACATAGCTCACTTCACAAAGTACTTGTCACCTGCTGGGAGCAAGGCAAATTACCACAGGACTTTCGCGATGCAATCATCATCACCCTATACAAGAACAAAGGGGAAAAGTCAGACTGCTCCAACTACCGGGGGATAACCCTGCTCTCCATCGCAGGCAAAATCCTTGCCAGAATACTCCTGAACAGACTGGTGCCCACCATTGCAGAAGAACTCCTCCCAGAGAGCCAGTGCGGCTTCAGAGCTAACAGGAGCACCACCGACATGGTATTTGTTCTCAGGCAGCTCCAAGAGAAATGCAGGGAACAGAACAAGGGTCTGTATGTGACTTTTGTCGACCTTACCAAAGCTTTCGATACCGTTAGCAGGAAAGGCCTGTGGCAAATCTTGGAACGTTTAGGATGTCCCCCAAGGTTCCTCAGCATGATCATCCAGCTACACGAAGACCAGCGAGGCCAAGTCAGACACTGCAACGACCTCTCGGAGCCCTTCCCAATAGGCACAGGTGTAAAGCAAGGCTGCGTTCTCGCGCCAACTCTCTTTACGATCTTCTTTAGCATGATGCTTCAAAGAGCCGCAGTAGATCTAGATGAGGACGATGGTGTCTACATCCGCTATCGCACCGATGGCAGCCTGTTCAACCTGAGGCGACTAAAGGCACACTCCAAGACAATGGAAAAACTCATCCGAGAGCTACTGTTTGCTGATGATGCTGCACTCGTCTCCCACTCGGTATCAGCTCTGCAGCATATGACGTCCTGCTTTGCAGAGGCTGCCAAGCTATTCGGCCTAGAAGTTAGTCTGAAGAAGACAGAAGTTCTCCACCAGCCTGCACCCCAGGAAGATTATCACCCTCCCTGCATCACTGTGGGTGAATCAGTTCTGAAGACAGTCCAGCAGTTCAGCTACCTGGGGTGCATCATCTCCTCAGATGCCAAGATCGACAAGGAGATTGACAACAGGCTGGCAAAGGCAAACCGTGCATTTGGCCGACTGCACAAAAGAGTGTGGAGCAACAAGCATCTGAAAAAAGGCACAAAGATCAATGTTTACAAAGCGGTTGTGATGACAACCCTCATCTATGGCTCCGAATCGTGGGTTTTATACCGTCATCACCTGCGACTCCTTGAGCGCTTTCATCAGCGCTGCCTTCGCACCATCCTCAACATCCACTGGAGTGACTTTGTGACCAACACTGAAGTCCTCAAGCGGGCAGAGGTTACCAGCATCGAGGCACTGCTGTTGAAGACGCAGCTGCGCTGGGCAGGGCATATTTCTAGGATGGAAAACCACCGCCTTCCCAAGATTGCCCTGTATGGCGAACTCTCCACCGGCCATCGAAATAGAGGGGCACCAAAGAAGAGGTACAAGGACTCCTTGAAGAAATCCCTTAGCACCTGTCACATCAACCATCACCAGTGGTCTGACCTAGCCTCAGATCGCAAAGCATGGAGGCACACCATCCACCAGGCTGTCTCTTCCTTTGAGAACGCACGCATAGCTGGTCTTGAGGACAAAAGGAGATTGAGGAAGAATCGCACTGCTACAGGACCAACCCTAAATCAGACTTTTCCCTGCAGCCGCTGTGGCCGGACCTGCCTGTCCCACATTGGTCTTGTCAGCCACCAGCGAGCCTGCAGCAAACGTGGACTATTGCACCCTTCTTAAATCTTCGTTCGCGAAGCCAAGCCGAGAGAGAGACAGTTATAATACTGGCTAAAGTTTCACTTCAGCTCAAACATCAAAACCATTTTCCTCCGTTGTCATCACACCACAGGGAAGATGGAAAAATGCAGAATCTCAGAGGCCGTCTCTGGTTTTCTGGCAATGGCTCTCCAGGCCGCTTCTGGCCAATCTGAGGCTCATGGAGCTGTCTGTGCAGGTGACTTCCAGACGGGGCATGGCGGTCTCCCAAAATTACAACTGATCTCTAGAGATCACCTCCCCTGGAAAAACTGGCTGCCTTGTAGAAGGGATTGTTTTGCATAAGAACATAAGAGAAGCCCTGTTGGATCAGGCCAGTGGCCCCTCCAGTCCAACGCTCTGTGTCACATAAGAACATGAGAGAAGCCCTGTTGGATCACAGGCCAGTGGCCCCTCCAGTCCAACGCTCTGTGTCACATAAGAACATAAGAGAAGCCCTGTTGGATCAGGCCAGTGGCCCCTCCAGTCCTACACTCTGTGTCCCATAATAACATAAGAGAAGCCCTGTTGGATCAGGCCAGTGGCCCCTCCAGTCCAACACTCTGAGTCACATAAGAACATAAGAGAAGCCCTGTTGGATCAGGCCAGTGGCCCCTCCAGTCCAACGCTCTGTGTCACATAAGAACATAAGAGAAGCCCTGTTGGATCAGGCCAGTGGCCCCTCCACTCCTACACTCTGTGTCCCATAATAACATAAGAGAAGCCCTGTTGGATCAGGCCAGTGGCCCCTCCAGTCCAACACTCTGAGTCACATAAGAACATAAGAGAAGCCCTGTTGGATCAGGCCAGTGGCCCCTCCAGTCCAACGCTCTGTGTCACATAAGAACATAAGAGAAGCCCTGTTGGATCAGGCCAGTGGCCCCTCCAGTCCAACGCTCTGTGTCACATAAGAACATAAGAGAAGCCCTGTTGGATCAGGCCAGTGGCCCCTCCAGTCCAACGCTCTGTGTCACATAAGAACATAAGAGAAGCCCTGTTGGATCAGGCCAGTGGCCCCTCCAGTCCTACACTCTGTGTCCCATAATAACATAAGAGAAGCCCTGTTGGATCAGGCCAGTGGCCCCTCCAGTCCTACACTCTGTGTCCCATAATAACATAAGAGAAGCCCTGTTGGATCAGGCCAGTGGCCCCTCCAGTCCAACACTCTGTGTCACATAAGAACATAAGAGAAGCCCTGTTGGATCAGGCCAGTGGCCCCTCCAGTCCTACACTCTGTGTCACATAAGAACATAAGAGAAGCCCTGTTGGATCAGGCCAGTGGCCCCTCCAGTCCTACACTCTGTATCCCATAATAACATAAGAGAAGCCCTGTTGGATCAGGCCAGTGGCCCATCCAGTCCAACACTCTGTGTCCCATAATAACATAAGAGAAGCCCTGTTGGATCAGGCCAACGGCCCCTCCAGTCCAACGCTCTGTGTCACATAAGAACATAAGAGAAGCCCTGTTGGATCAGGCCAGTGGCCCATCCAGTCCAACACTGTGTCACATAAGAGAAGCCCTGTTGGATCAGGCCAGTGGCCCCTCCAGTCCAACACTCTGTGTCCCATAATAACATAAGAGAAGCCCTGTTGGATCAGGCCAGTGGCCCATCCAGTCCAACACTCTGTGTCACATAAGAGAAGCCCTGTTGGACCAGGCCAAAGGCCCGTCCAGACCAACCCTCTGTGTCACATAAGAACATAAGAGAAGCCATGTTGGATCAGGCCAATATATATATATATATAAACACAGCTAATAGCCACTGATGGACCTCTGCTCCATATTTTTATCTAACCCCCTCTTGAAGCTGGCTATTCTTATAGCCGCCACCACCTCCTGTGGCACTGAATTCCACATGTTAATCACCCTTTGGGTGAAGAAGTATCTCCTTTTATCCATTCTAACCCGACTGCTCAGCAATTTCATTGAATGCCATGAGTTCTTTTATTGTGAGAAAGTGAGAAAAGTACTTCTTTCTCTACCTTCTCCATCCCATGCATAATCTTGTAAACCTCTATCATGTCACCCCGCAGTCGACGTTTCTCCAAGCTAAAGAGCCCCAAACGTTTTAACCTTTCTTAATAGGAAATGTGTTCCAAACCTGTAATCATTTTAGTTGCCCTTTTCTGCACTTTTTCCAATGCTATAATATCCTTTTTGAGGTGCGGTGACCAGAATTGCACACAGTATTCCAAATGAGACCGCACCATCAATTTATACAGGGGCATTATGATGCTGGCTGATTTGTTATCAATTCCCTTCCTAATAATACCCATCATGGTGTTGGCCTTTTTCATTGCAATCACACACTGTCTTGACATTTTCCGTGAGTTATCTACCACGACCCCAAGATCTCTCTCTTGGTCAGTCTCGGCCAGTTCACGCACCATCAACTTGTATTTGAAGCTGGGATTCTTGGCTCCAATGTGCATTACTTTGCACTTAGCCACATTGAACCTCATCTGCCACGTTGACGCCCACTCACCCAGCCTCAACAGATCCCTTTGGAGTGCCTCACAATCCTCTCTGGTTCTCACCACCCTGAACAATGTAGTGTCATCCGCAAACATGGCCACTTCACTGCTCACTCCCAACTCTAAATCATTTATGAACAAGTTAAAGAGCATGGGACCCAGTACTGAGCCCTGCGGCACCCCACTGCTTACCGTCTTCCACTGCGAAGACTGCCCATTTATACTCACTCTCTGCTTCCTATTACTCAGCCAGTTTTTGATCCACAAGAGGACCTGTCTTTTTACTCCATAACTCTCAAGCTTACTAAGGAGCCTTTGATGAGGAACTTTATCAAAAGCTTTCTGGAAGTCAAGGTAAAGAATATCTATCGAGTCTCATTTGTCCACGTTTGTTCACCCCCTCAAAGAAATGTTAGTTTATGTTGAATTCGATTTATACCCCGCCCTCTCTGCAGGCTCAGGGCATCAAATCATAGTATACTATGATTGCTATGATAAAATCAACTAAACAGTACAGTTAAAACAAACTACAATTGGTGCTAACAAATCAGATGTTGCTCATATTCTCAGGATGACAGTTGTTCAGGAATTCTCCTACAGTCGACTGAAGGCTTGCCAGAAGAGAGCGGTCTTACAGGGCTTGCGGAACTGCGTGAGGTCCCACAAGGTTCTAACCTCGTCCCTGTAGAAAATGGATGCTTTGGAAGGTGGACACAATGGCATTGTACTCTGTTGAGGCCTCTGTTTTCCCCAGGCTCCTTCCCCAAATTTCCAGGTAGCGTTGCCAAGTCCAATTCAAGAAATATCTGGGGGCTTTGGGGGTGGAGCCAGGAGCAAGGGTGTGACAAACCTAACAAATGCATACCTCAAAAAGCAGCCCCCACCAGAGCCCCCCAAAATCTGTAGATCAATTCCCCATTATTCCCTATGGGAATCGTTCTCCATAGGGAATAATTGCCCAATTGACATTTCCCTCCCCCTCCCCGCTGCTTTCTGATGACCCTAAAGCAGGGGTGGGGAAGGCCTCCAAACCTGGGGATCTCCTGCCTCCCACCTGGGGGTTGGCAACCCTCTCACACATGCACACTTATTGGGTCCAGTTCCTCCACAACGACGTCTGGCTACGCTGCTCCCTCTCTCTCTCTCTCTCACACACACACACACACTTAGTTGCTCTGAAACGGAAAGCAAAACAAACAGAGGGACTGTGTTGCTGACCCTTCCCTTGAAGTACTTCCTGCTCAACTTTAAAGGCACACACACACATTTTGAAACGGACCTGTTTGCAGGTTTCTAAACCTGCCCAAGCTCTACAGCTGCATGGTGGCTGTGGGGGGGCGGGGCTCCCCCTGCCAGGCAACTGGCTGGGGGCGGGGGGAAGCCTGTAAAACCGGAGGATCCCCCGCTGGGACCTATTTGGACCTTCCCAGGAAAGTCTGAGTGGGTTAAATGACCAGGATTTTGTAAAACTAAGGAGGAGAACAATGCGTATTTTAATGTTTAGCAAAACTGGCAACTGCGTGACAAGACACCACAGCTTTTCAAAACCCCTTTCTAGTAATATACAAATGAGCATCTTCTAAGCACTCTCTTTGCCATGAGGAGTAGCAGGAATGAATCATAAAAAAACACAAAAGCATGTTCCCAGGACAGGTAGACGGGCCAAATTCAATTATTGGAGGAAAACATTCTAATGCGAAATAGATTGGCATAAATTCAAAAACACAGCCCTCCCCCCCAGTCCCGGCCCAGCGCGACCCGACCTGGGCTGGCTGAGGCCAGATCCTCACACTGGGAGCTGCCACCACGCTCCCCCCCTCCCACCGGCATAGCACAGATGCCCTTTTAAGAAAGGAAAGGAAAGGTCCCCTGTGCAAGCAGCAGTCATTTCCGACTCCGGGGTGACGTTGCTTTCACAACATTTTCACGGCAGACTTTTTCACGGGGTGGTTTGCCATTGCCTTCCCCAGTCATCTATACTTTGACAAGCTGGGGACTCCTTTGACCGACCTTGGAAGGATGGAAGGCTGAGTCAACCTGGAGCCGGCTACCTGAACCCAGCTTCCGCTGGGATCGAACTCAGGTTGTGAGCAGAGAGTTCAGAATGCTCCACTGCTCTCCACCATACATATCCCACACACAGTAAAGTGTCTTTGTACATTTATACATACTATCCACCCAGGTAACCAATCAGCTTGCTGCTGAGTCGTGCTGACATTGCCCAGGCTGATGCAATCTGGCAACCAGCCACCTTCTATCACTTAGATGATCTACCTGGCAGTTCTGTTACTTTCACTTTCCCAGCATATGCTAGAAACTGCTTGAATTTAGGGGGAGGTGTTTGTGAGTTTCCTGCATTGTGCAGGGGGATGGACTAGTTGACCCTAGATGACCTTTCAATTCTATGATTCTAATGCCGTCTTGACCATGGCCTGTTTACAATCTGTCTCTGCGGCAGCACGCTGAAATTGCGGCGGGACTCACCTAAAGCCTTGTGAAAGTGGGCAATGAATGATTCACGAGGAACACACCAGCAAGAGAGGATTCAAGGGTGACCAACCGTACCTAGGGCCTGGCAGATGGAAAGTAGAGATGCCAGCGCAGCGACACTCCAATGAGCCATTCTGAAGCAGAGACACCCCCATTTCTCCAGCTCTGGACCTTGATTACTTGCTTCCCAGAACCTGCAGTACCTGCAAAACTGTCAATAGGCAATGCGCCTCTAGAGGACAGCTGGCGGGGCAAGACTGGCTGGCTCTCTCACTCACCTGGATGGACTCACCTGGAGGCGTCATCAGGGCCAAGCTCTCAGGTGTTGGAGGGAGGGAGGAAGGCAGAGAAGCCATGAAACCCACATTTGATAAGTGCTCTTCACTGCTTATGGCTGTGAGATCTGGACCATGAGGAAAGCCGAACGCAGAAGAATAGATGCTTTTGAGCTGTGGTGCTGGAGAAGACTCTGGAGAGTCCCTTGGACTGCAAGAAGATCCAGTCAGTCAGTCCTAAGGCAAATCAACCCTGACTGTTCCCTGGAAGGTCAGATGCTGAAGCTGAAGCTCAGATCCTTTGGCCACCCAATGAGAAGGGAGCCCTCCCTGGAGAAGACTCCTGAGATTCCCTTGGACTGCAAGAAGATCCAGTCAGTCAGTCCTAAGGCAAATCAACCCTGACTGTTCCCTGGAAGGTCAGATGCTGAAGCTGAAGCTCAGATCCTTTGGCCACCCAATGAGGAGGGAGCCCTCTCTGGAGAAGACCCTGATGCTGGGAAAGACAGAAGGCAAAAGAAGAAGGGGACGGCAAAAGAGGAGATGGCTGGACAGCGTTACTGATGCTATTAGCATGAACTTGAGCAGACTTTGGAGGATGGTGGCAGACAGGAGGGCCTGGCGTGACTTGGTCCAGGGGGCCGCAAAGAGTCGGACTCGACTGTGCGACTGAACAACAACTTCACTGCTTTTCACCTTCCATCCAGGTAGAGCCATGTCTGCTCACCCCTCCTGGGGTTGGCGAGCCCCCGTTGAGTCCAAGGGTGACAGAGGAGAGGAAGTGGCTGTGGCTGAAGGGGCACAAGAATTTACAGAGGCCACAATAGCCCTGGCTTCTCTGGCTGCTGCCGCATGTCCCTGCTCTGCCCCCTCTGGCCGGGACTCAGCACTACAAGCAGAGGTCATTTCGTAGAAAAAGAGGTGCCGGAGCTCATTAGCACAACTCATTTACCTATGCCACACACCCCTGATACCCCCAGAAGGTGTACTAAATTGTATCAGCTCAGCATCTACCTTAACATGCTTCTTGAATTAGAATTGTCATAATAAAACCTGACTCCCATCATACTTTTTGCATTACTTTCTCCTATGTGGCCACAGTGGCATGATGAGATTTCCATCGTTCTGCTTTTTTCTGCTTGGGTGATTTCCCCATTTTTTGGTGGGGAAAATATTAGAAAGTTTGTCAAATTTCAACAAAATTCTCACAGGGGGCTTGAACAGTGGAGCCCAGAAGCAAGTTGTGGGGGGAGAATAAGAAAGAAAGAAGGAGGACAATAAAATTTAGAGGTTCCCCAGCTCTGCTCCTGTGAGCTCCTGCCCAAAATGAGGCCTGGCTACAATTATCAGCCCCAGCCCTCCCCTCTGCCACCCCGTGCTGACACATGGGGCCAGAAAATGGAGTCTGCGCGCTGAAGCAGGCTTGTAGCTGCGCTGCCTTCAGTAGCCAAGCCAGCTGCCCAGAGGACAGGTTCTCGGCCTAGGCAGCTGCCTATTTCATAGTATCATAGAGTCGGAAGGGACCTCCAGGGTCATCTAGTACTTGGCCTACTTCTATGTGCCAGCCCTGGGTGTTGAAGAATGCAACAGTGACTCAAGATCCACAATGAGAATTCAAAAGGTTT